>NW_022196896.1:80539133-80550719 GCF_008632895.1 Mastomys coucha | reverse complement strand
TATATATATGGTTGTTTTAAATGAAAAAATTTCTCTCTTCCCTGAACTTGAAAGACTTCTATAAAAAGTTAGAAAGAAAAAGTTGTAGACCAACCAGGCATTAACAGTCCATCACTTTGTTTTCTCTCTATGTATATATATTTTCTGAATATATAAAACATGAACTGTTGTTGTACCTTAACCCAATTAACCATATTTTAATAATATCATCACATATGTATTTTATGTTAAAATTATTCTGTAATACATTTTGCATTCAAGATGTATACAAGGTTATACATTGCATTAATTGACTTTTCTATGTCTTCTAAAATATTTTTATTTTGCTTTTAAATTGATTAATTTTTATTGTGACTATTTATTGTACAAGGTGCTGTGTACCACAGGGCATTTCATATAAGTGCATATTGTACGCTGGGCGTATTCCACTCAAACACTTTCCCTTCTGACCCCTTCTCTTTCCCATTGGCCTCCTTTGCTCCCTTAGATTATTTTGCTTTATGATGATCTGTGAGAAGAGTTTAGACCAGTTGTAGAATATTCTAGGTTTGTTTACTCTTCCTGATTTTTCACATAAGCAGAGGGATTTTGGTAAGAAGGCATTGGAGTTAAAAACTCTTGCTACATGCCACCATGAAGTGAGCATGCAGTGTGACCATGAGGTTGGGTAGAGACCCTGGCTTCCCACAAGCCCCTTTGTCTTTCTTCAAGGTTTGTAGGAGTCTTCAGAGTGAGCTTGAGGAAACGTGAGTGTCCTGCTCTCTCTGATTTTTCCAAGGTACTTTCAGCATTCACAGGTGATTACTGCTGAAACCACCACACTAGGGCTTTCAGAGGATTATTTTCTAATATCATTAGACCTTTTTAATCCAATAGATGATGTTCTGTAAGAAGTTTTTTCATGCCCTTCTTCCTGTCTTAACATGGATTCATGAAGTTTATAGTCAAATGTGTTGTATTGGGATATCAATACCCTTTCAAGCCAGCTTTCATATATAACTCCTGTACTATTTGCATATTTCCTTGCTTTCAGAAATAACCTTTGTGTTTCTGACATAAAGTTCTAATGGTTCTCCAAATAATGAGGAGAGTGTAGTCCCAACTGGTCACCTCTTGTCATCAGACAAAGCATCTAGTATGGGGACTAGGTTACATACAATTCAGATGTTGGTCAAAGAAGTCCCATTGAGATCCTCAAACAACCTAGTCTGTTGCCAAAGCAATAGGTTGCTCTCCACACAGTGACACCAAAGCCCCATGGCTGAAGAAAACACACAACTCATTGAACATGGAGGGTAGAGGTGGTATCTACATAGAATCTCTACCCCCATGTTCTAGCGTCACTGGTACAAGAAGGTAGTCTGTAGGCTACCAAAAGAGAAGTATAAACACCAAACTAGCCAACCCAGCCACTAAACCTTGGACCAACATTCTGTCCTGTCTGCAGAATAAGCTAAGGCAACAGTGACACAAAACTTATGGGAGTAAAAACTAGCTTAGTTAGGGTTAGTATTGCTGTGATAAAACACCATGACCAAAAGCAACTTGAGAAGGAAAAGGTTTATTTCATTCACAGTTCATTATAACAGTTCATCATCAAAAGTAGTGAGGACAGGAAATCAAGCAGGGCATGGAGCTGGAAGCAGGAGCTGGTGCAGATGCCATGGAATGATGCTTCTTACTGGCTTGCTCAACTTGCTTTCTTATAGAACTCAGGACTACCAGCTTACTGATGGCATCACCGACAGTGGTCTGGGCCCTCCTCTATCAATCAGTAATTAAGAAAATTCCCTACAGCTGGATCTTATGGCTGCATTTTCTCAGTTGAGATTCTCTCCTTCCAGATAACCCTAGCTTGTGTCAAGTTGACATAGGATTAGCTTGCACACCAACCCATGTCTGATTTGACTTAAGGCCCACTTCATGAGATGGAACCCATAACTAACACTGATGACCAATTCCTAGCACATGAGCCTTTGGGAGCCCTTCGTATCCAAACCTTATCAAAAGTTCTCTTATTCTTTAGCTTCATTGATGCATATGTACTTCATGGAAGTTGTAGATATCAGGAAGCCAGTGTTTGGTGTGCTTCTCAAAGCTATGTCTTATTTGATCTGTAATTCAGAACAAAAATTTCTTAGTACTTCTGTCTTAGGGTTTTGCTGCTGTGAACAGACACCATGACCAATGCAAGTCTTATAAAAGACAATATTTCATTGGGGCTGGCTTACAGGTTCAGAGGTTCAGTTCAATATCATCAAGGTGGAGACATGGCAGGATCCAGGCAGGCATGGTGCAGGAGAAGCTGAGAGTTCTACATCTTCTTCTGAAGGCTGCTAGTGGAAGACTAACTTTCAGGCAGCTAGGATGAGGGTCTTAAGCCCATGCCCACAGCGACACACCTACTCCAACAAGGCCACACCTCCAAATAGTGCCACTCCCTGGGCCAAGCATATTCAAACCCATGACAGCTTCCTTCTGGAACTCCTGGTGCTCCAGAGAGGGCTGAACCATGTGGATGCATCAGATGCCTGGGCAGCTCTCCTTGTATGGACTTTTGCTCTGTTCCTTCCCCTCCATGCTGCTTGGGGATACAATGTAAATCCTGGTTGTGCTCACTCCATGCTGCCTGGGGATACAGTATACATCCTGGGTGTGCCTGTTCCATACCGCCTGGGGATACATTGTAAATCCTGGAGGTGCTCACTCTACACTCTCTGTGGATACACTGTAAATTCTGGGTGTGGGCACTCCATTCAGCCTGGGGATACAGTGTATGTCCTGGTGCTTATCATCTTTTCTAGATTTTAACAAAAAGACCCCAGTGGCTTCTCTTCAACCATTCTGCCTCTGTATTTACAGTCTCTCCTTTAAGCATCACCAATAAAATCAGCTGAAATAAATAATGCATACAGGGGAAACACCATTAGATTTTCTGTTCCTGAGTTTTATAAGAAATAGGAATCTAGTGGCCTAGTGGATAAGGCACCAACCTTCTGAAGTGGGAGTTCTAACCCCCAACCCCCATGAACTCCTCCTTTGTAAAGTTCAGGCATGGGTGGCTTTATTCACATATACCCTTAGAGTATCTGTAGGAATTTTAGTTTCAGAGCATACCATTTCTGCTGTTTCTCTAATTTTCCTGGAAGTCGGGAACGGTGGCATTCAAGTACAGAAGGAAGAGTGCAGAGGGATTCAATTGTAGGCTAACATTACCACATCAGTCCATCTTCTTTGGAGTTTCTGTTTAACCACCTGTGAATCTGGTCCACTATTTCTACTGCATTTTTAATTCTTGGCCACAAGAAAGCTTTGTGTGTGCAGCATGTATGGCTCTTAAAAATAAATTTTAATATTTTTGAGAATTTCATACATCAGTAGAACTTTCTTTTACACCACTCGTAGCTCTCCTCCTTCGCCTTTCAACTCCTTCCCCTCCCTGACTCCATCTTGGATTCATGACCTCTTCTTCCTTAACTATTACCACTACTACTACTACTACTACTACTACTACTACTACTACTACTACTACTACTACTACACACACACACACACACACACACACACACACACACACACACACATACATTTAGTGTTGCTAATAGGTGAACATGTTTAGGGCTGGCCACTTAGGATTAAATAATCTATTAGGGGTCTTGCCACTGGAGAAATCTGATTCTCTCTCCATTAGCATCTATTAACTGCTCATAGTTCTTCATAGTTCATCTCAGGATGAGTGGGGCCTTATAAAATTTCTCTATGGAAGAATGGATGGAAAGATTGCAAGAGCCAGAGGATCAAGACACCTGCTTCAAGATAATGTCTTCTAGATATGACGAGACACAGAACCTGTGAAGTCTCAGCAGTGTGGTTGCCTAAAACAAGACCTGCAAGTGACCATACCATAGAGTATTTCAAGAGATGCTCTATAACTTGCTGAAATCTAGACATGCTGTCTACAGCAGCATCAAAACCTTCCGTTCTTATATTCTATCCAAAGAAATTCATTAAGCCTCCCTCTTTCACAGACAGACCATGTGGCTGTCCACTGAATGCCTCTGCTTGTTCTTACAAGCTGCTACTTCATTTTTGAAGTTCCTGTGCTTCTCAGAATCTCATTTCTTGCTGACCATTGCCATTCCAGACACTGTTCCCCTCCTGAACCTGCATTCATGCTGTTCTCTGGGTAATGGACCACTCTGACTATGAAGTCATTGAATGGCTCTTAGGGGAGAAATTGTTCTTGTGGACCCTCCAAGAGAATGTCTCAGAGTCCATTTTGAGAAAACACAACTTAAGAAGTTAATTTTTGGGCTGGCGAGATGGCTCAGTGGGTAAGAGCACTGACTGCTCTTCCGAAGGTCCTGAGTTTGGATCCCAGCAACCACATGGTGGCTCACAACCACCCGTAATGAGATCTGACACCCTCTTCTGGTGCGTCTGAAGACAGCTACAGTGAATTATGCAAGCAGGGCCAGCAGAGGTCCTGAGTTCAATTCCCAGCAGCCACACACATGATAGCTCATGGGCATCTGTACAGCTATAGTGTACTCATACACATAAAATAAATAAAATAAATCTTTTTTTAAAAAAGTTAATTTTCTAAAAAAGCCCAATCATTATTCCCATAAAAGAGAAATCTTGTCATTGACTGTGGACTTGCATATATGCAAATATAAAACATGACATTAAAATATGTTGCCAGGTCTGGCATGGCTTGGTAGGGGGAAATGGCATGGTTCCTGCCCTTGGATCAGGGCCAACAGGGCATGGGCCTCCTTGAGTGTCAATGGCTTTGTGGGCATAAGGCTTGTTTGTATACTAATGTACATATTTTCATGTTATTGTCTGTTAACGTTAATGACTCCATGATAATCAGAGACAGCATGAGTCCATTAGGCATAGGTGTGGCTAATGTCTTGGCAAAACTGCAAACACTGGGACCTTCAGGACAGCCCTTAAGGCTGTGGAAAAGAACTCTAAAAACATGAGTTTCTCTGCTATGCAAAAAATAAGGGTGCAATATGAATTATATGAGGAGCTTCACGATTTTAAAGGAACAAAGGCAGTTGCAGTAATGAGCCAGCTTGTCAAAAAGATACAAAGGCAGATTCCTGAGTTCAGGGTTGGCCTGGGACAGAACAAGGTTAGGCTCTGGCATGGTAGAAATGGTAATTTCAGGACCAGGTCCCACCCAGCTAGTTTCTTCTGTGTTTAACCAGGGCAGGCAGATCTCTGAATTCTTTTGCAATGTTAAAAAAAAAAATGTGCTTCCTGTCTCCTAAGAATCAAAGGGCTGGGTCGAGGGATGCTGATTCATAAGATAATCAAAAGGGAACCTGAAATAAATGACTGGATTGATATGTAAAATAAAAGACTAAGCTTATGATCTGGAGGTGACAAGCTATCCAGAGAATTTTTTAGAATAGAAAAGAAGAACTGCTTGAAGAGCTGAAAATAGAGAGAGAGCTGTCTGGAGATCTCCAGAGAGAGCAGAACAGAGAGAAAACAGACTGGAAAGCTGTCTTGGGACAGAACATGGGCTTGGATCCACACTTTGACTTCAAGTCATTTGTTTTTGCCCCTCCCAGAACCCCTTCTCTCAGAACCCCTCTCCAAGGGGAGGCTGGTCCTTGGCAATATGTTACATATAATATATATGAATAATAAAAATGAATATGCTTTAGGGAACTTTTTTTTCCTTAAATTTTTATTGGATATTTTATTTACATTTCAAATGTTATCCCCTTTCCTGGTTTCCCTCCTTCCCGGAAACACCCTATCACATCCTCCCTCCCCCTGCTTCTATGAGGGTATTCCTCCACCCATCCACCCACTCCCTCCTTCCTGCCCTTGATTCCCCTACATTGGAGCATCTATCAAGCCTTCATAGGACCAAGGACCTCTCCTTCCATTGGTGCATGACAAGGCCATCCTCTGCTACATATGCAACTGGAGCCTTGGTTGATGGCTTAGTCTCTGGGAGTTCTGAGGTGGTCTGGTTGGTTGATATTGTTGTTCTTCCTATGGGGTTGCAAACCCCTTCAGTCTTTAGGGAACATCTTAAATTTCAATTTCTTGGGGATAGTTCACTCTGATTTATGAGATCATAGGCATTTGACGTCCTCAGAGGTGACATGTTTTGCTAGAAAAGGCTGGTCACTGTAGTGGCATCATGATCATGACCACTGCAGCCGTCCGTGTCCATGGGTGTTTGTTAGAAATGTGATCTCCAAACCTAGTGAGTAAAAGTCTACATTATGGCACTATCTCCGAGTTTATGTAAGAGAGACTTGAAAAGTTTTGGGGAGAATTTTCATGTGATTGTCCAGACATTCAGGCTAACTGGTTGAGAGTACAGGCATAGACTGTGACATCATTGCAGATTCTGAGTAATGGACTGGAGGCATCCTGCTTATGAAAGGACTTCGGGCTTAGTAACCACTAGCTTCATACCGCTTGTGCTTACTGACTTTCTCGTGCTGCTCTTTCCAGGGTTTAAGGAGATGCTTTCAAATGTGAAGGGTGCTGTTTTCAAAACCTGATTTTTATTGTCATTAGGTTAGGATGCTAAGCGTCTTTCTTCCATTTTTTTCCGATTCCTGTGTCTTTGTGTGTGACACCACCTGGTTATCCTTGCTATTCTGCTTCAGCTTAGAGAGTAGGGGCTAGCAGAGCTGTTGTGGCTCTGCCTGCCTTTGTATCCTGTCTGTGTTGGAGCTCCTTGGCCTCTGTGGGGTGACTAGGCCGAGGCCCGGCGACCCCATGAGAAGCCTGGATCAGACGGATGTTACTACTGGTTCCTTCTATTAGCCCAGCATTGCCCTGAGTAGTGTTAATGGTGTCCTGATCTAAATCAGGGTTTCCTAGTCCTTTCAAGGGTTTATTTATGCCTGAGGTGAGGAGTAAGGACTGGGCTTCTTTCTGTTTTAATAGACAGATAGGGCATAGCCCTGATTGGCTGTTTTCCTTGCTGCTGAGGGAAATGCTTGGAAAAATATTGCTGGACTCTATTCCTCTGGCTTACTCAGTTAGGAAGATATGGTTCCATGTGATGTTCTATCAGAGTAGCAGTGTGCTATAAAAGGAGTGCTGAATTTGTAAGTAGCAGGATACAGCTGTCTTGCTTACTAGTTTTGTGACCTAGTATTGCTTTGTTGTTTGTTTTATTTTTTAATACTATAATTGTAAAAGTAGGGCTATTTCTTCCAGTGTTATCATGAGCCTGTAATGAGATCAAGTGTTAGAGCCTAATACAGGTCAGGTGCAATGGCCCAGTGGATACTGTTGCTTGCTTCAAGCCGAGACACAGGTCAGGTGCAATGGCCCAGTGGATAAAGTTGCTTGCTTCAAGCTGAGTTCAGTTTCTGTGGCCACATGGTGGAAGGAGATTGCTGACATATTTAAGTTGGGCTCTGACATACACATTTACACTTTAGCACACACACATCCCAAATAAATAGATAAATAAATAAGTGTGATTTTATAAAAAGGGCCTAATACAGTACCTGAAGTGGAGTAACTGCCCTCTGGTGCTAACCCATAGGATATGTATATTAAGTATAGTAAGAATTACTAACTGTTCTTTTTCCATGTTGGCTGAGTAGAGATTTAAATAACTTCTTATGTTTTTTTTTTTTTCCACATGAAATATTTTTCCACTATTTCTTTGTTAGTTCCTGTCATGCTAACAGACACTGCTGTTTAGAGGCACAGTGTTTCTAGCCTAGACAACTCATCACCTGGCACATAGCCAGCAGGGATTATATGTCTGGACAGCTGAGAATATTCCATCTTACGCAAAGGATATGCCAACTTATCATTTAGAGACAGGAAATAGAAAATGTGTGCTTAAAACAATGATGTGTGATGAGATGCACTTGGTGCATTAACCGCAGTTGAAGAGTCCTGGATATGTGACTCTGTTCCATTGAGAAGGATATGCTTGTCAGGCATGGTGATGCCTTCAGGAAGCAGCAGAGTTCTGTAGCTCTCCATTGAATTCAAAGCCAGCCTGCTCTATGGAGCTAGTTCTGGGCCAGCTGGAGCTAGTGGGTGAGACCTTGTAGCCTCCTCATTCTCCACTCCAGAAAGGGCATGCTCAAGATACATTGTATACATGGGTGAACATTTCAGAGAGTTAAAAGCCAGGCTTTCAAATGGGACTCTTGGTTTGAAAAAGTGTACTCATGTGATTGCCTGCAAAGAACACTTTTCTTAACAATTTAGAACTGGTATGGGGTTTTCTACGGGGGCCCTTTGGATTCAGAACTCTTCCTACACAGAAATACCAAAAGGTGTGGCACAAGCTCCCCATTTTTTTCTACATTTGAACATGAATATTTGATGACAGCTATAAAATCTTGAAGTGGGTCATCACATATATTTCTATGCCTTTTGATTAAATTAAAAATGCAATTTCCTCCCCTAATGTGGTATTAGCTTTGAGGAGGGTGCTGCTTGGAGAATATAGAAGAAACTTTTTTCTGTTTGCAAGGAACATTTGAATTTATTCATTGACAATTTAATAAATTTATACAATGTGTCTTGAACATAGCCATCCCCCAACTCCCACCTCTTATATCCCTCTAGACCCATCAACACAGGCCCCCCCTCCAGGTCTTTTTCTATTTTTTTAAAAAAATAGTTCTTTGTGTCTGGTTTAATACTGCCTACATGTGTGTGAGTGAGCTCTTCCCTCAGCCATATTGAAATGTGTTCTTACTTGATCTTGTGCAGGTAACACAAGAGTCCATGAGTTCAGCAGCCATGCCATGTCCGGAAGAAAGCATTTAACAGTACTTTTCCCCATTTGCTGGCTCTTATATTCTTTTCATACCCTCTTACCTAATGTCCCCTGAGCCTGGGGATAAGACTTGATAGAGATGTCCTGTGTAGAGCTGATCACTCAGCAATTGAGTATTCTGAGCACTTTGACCAGTTATGAGTCTCTGCATTGACTGCAGCCCCACTTCAAAACAAGCATCTCTGACCAAAGTTAATATCAACACTAATGTATGAGTAAAAATATCAGTATTTAGAAGGCAGTTTGACAACGTGCCTATTTAGCAAAACAACAGTAGTAAGTTCTCCCTAGCTAGGTCCTATAACCTCCCAGCCAGGGTTTTGACTAAGTCTATGGTACCAGTTATGAATTCCATCCTGTGGAGCAGGCCTCAAATCCAATGAGGTAACATCTATAACAGCCAGGCCGATATTGTACCAGTGCTGATAACACTGATGTACCGTCTGGTTTTTGTGTCAGTTTGACACAAGCAAGAGTGATCAGAAAGGAAGGAGCCTCAGCTGAGGAAGTGCCTCCATGAGATCCAGCTGGAAGGCATTCTCTCAAGTAGTCATCCATGGGAGAGGGCCCAGCTCATGGTGGGCGGTGCCATCCCTGGGTTGGTAGTCCTAGGTTCTATAAGATATCAGGCTGAGCAAGCCATGAGGAGCAAGCCAGTATGCAGCACCCTCCATGGTATCTGCATTAGCTCCCACCTCCAGGATCCTGCCTTGTTGGAGTTCCTGTCCTTACTTCCTACAAAGATGAATGTGGAAGGATAAGCCGAATGACTAAACCTTTTCCTCCTCGACTTGCTGTTTGGTCATGGTGTTTTGTTGACCTAGAAATAGAAACCCTAACTAAGACAATCAGTAACAGTTGTCATTGCACCAGTAGGCATAACTTGCATGGCAGGTTGGTGTTGTGGCATTCAGGGTCCACAGCTGCATCTAGTGAAGAAAATTTCCCCTGTTGGGCAAAGTTCCTGGAAGAATTATTATTCTGTCAAAGACCTGATACACTTTTGTACCTGCTATAAAAGTACTTCTCAGGGTAATTCTACACATTTGCATTTCCTATTTGTGATGTGGATTTGGGGCTCATTTCTTCATATCTTGACTGATCCGAGTTTTAAAACTGAAGAATTTGATAGGTGTATTTTGTGTAAAATGTTCTTTGTTTTCTAATGATTTGAACTTTTTCATATTTAGAAATTATATCATTCTATTACTGCTCATCCACTGCCTTTGCACATCTTGCGGGAGGGTGTTGATTTGTGAAAAGGTATAGTTTTTATTTTTAAGGCTATCCACTTTTAATCAGAGATACTGCAGATCTCTTCTTCAGTTTTTCACTAGTCAGATTTATTTATTTTTATAGTTTTGGCTGTATGCTATGCTTATCAAGATGGCTATTTCTACTCTAGAATTATATTTCAGTTCAATTTCTTAGTCACATACTTTAGATTGAAAGACTCTCCATGAGTTGTTCTTCTACGGTGCTACTAAGACAATTCTCAGACCAAACAAAAACAAACAAACAAACAAAGAATAATACCGTTGGAGCTCTGGTCTATTAGAAAATGTATCTAAATGAGGGCTGTGTGTAAACACTGCATGATCTAACTGGTAGGAGAGATGAAATCTGGTCAGTGGTTGAATTTCTAGTTACAAGTTGAAAATTCCTGAAGACTTAACATAGAACACAGCATATTTATTTAATAATGTGCAGTATGCTTGAATTTATTGTTGTTGAGACAGGATTTGACTATGTACACTAGCCTGAACTCACTATGTAACCCAGTCTAGCTTTGAGTTTGATGCAATCCTCCTACCTTAGCCTTGTGCATGTTGTGATTATAAGACTGTGTCATTATGTCTGCCTCCTTACACTTCAGATTTTCCTATCAACCCCCCCCTTGTTTCTTAAGAGAGAGGGTAGAAGATGACCTTGAACCTGATAATTGTAACTTCCTGAGAAGTTAGGGAATATAGGTGTTTACCACCACACCTGATTATATTTGACATTTTCTAAGAGAGTAAGTCTTAAGAATTCTGACTACCAAGAGAGATGCTTATGTGAGGAGATGGAAATGTTATTTAGCTTGGTTACAGTAACCATTCTATACTACATACATGGCCAGTATATTGTGTCTGTGCAACTTTCATCTGCTGATTTCACTTTGGGTAAAATGGGAAAGAAAGAATGGTCTGACGCAAATGATGAATAAAACAATGGCCACTGAAGGTAGCTGGTCTGTTCGGGGAGGTCTAAGAGATCTTTTTGTAGAAATGACCTTGAAGAAAGATTGTAGCTAAGTCATGGTGGACAGGTCATAGAGGAGGCCATTTAGGATTCTGTCTCAGACCGTTTGGCTGAAGCACAGGGACCAGGGTGAAATGGGATTGTGCCAAGACTGTGACTGAAGACTTTTGAAGATCACCAGACCATGTAGGAATATGTAGATCATACATGGATTTTGATCTTGTATTATAAAAGCAACAACAAACCTTATGAATAGGACTTAAGCAACATGTTCAAAGTAGGTCCTATGGTGACTATTTTTCTTTCTTTTTCTTTTTCTTTTTTTTTTTCCAGACAGGGTTTCTCTGTGTAGTCCTGGCTGTCCTGGAATTCACTCTGTAGACCAGGCTGGCCTTGAACTCAGAAATCCACCTACCTCTGCCTCCCAAGTGCTGGGATTAAAGGTGTAGGCCACCACTGCCTGGCCAATTATTTTTCTTTTTAAGACAGTATTTAACTTGGGAAACTGAGGCAAGAGGCTACAGAGTTCCAGGTGA
>NW_022196896.1:80525114-80539123 GCF_008632895.1 Mastomys coucha | reverse complement strand
AAACAAACAAACAAAAACTAGCAAAAAACAAATACACTTCTACAGAAACAAAATAATTTAATTTTAAAAATCTCTTTAATTCCATGGAGTTTATTTTTATTTTTATGGAGACCAAGAATGTTGATTCCAACTACTCAATCATAGTATATACACAATTAATTGGGTAATCCTTCCTTTTCTCATTGATTGAAGGGGTATACACATTATATATCAAATTTTTATATGTTGCTTTCATCTTGAATCCAGCAATGTGTTTCAATAGGACCTGTGTGCTATGGTCTTGATTCTACTCCCTGAATTCATACACTGAATTGTAATTCTCTGTAAGACAGACACTATTAGGAGGGGCTGGAGAGATGGCTCAGTGATTAAGAGCACTGACTACTCTTCCAAAGGTCTTGAGTTCAAATCCCAGCAACCACATGGTGGCTCACAACCATCTGTAATGAGATCTCACGCCCTCTTCTGGTGTGTCTGAAGATAGCTACAGTATACTTACATATAATAACAAATAAATCTTAAAAAAAAACAAAACAGTATTCTTAAAAAAAAAAAAAGATACTATTAGAAGGTAGGGGCTTTTAGAAGCTATTAAGTTGCCAAGAAGAATCCTTGTCAATGAGATTAGTGCTCTTAAAAAGAGTCCTCAGCCAATTTATCCCTTCCACATATTAAAACGCTGTGATAAAGAGCCCACTGTAAAGCAGAGAGGGACTCTTGCCAACTAAAGTGTTGACTTGGTTTTCCCAGCATCTAGAATGATGAGAGGTTAATTTCTGTTGTTAATAAGCTACCTAGTTTGTGATGATGTTTTGACAACCCAATCACTTGCACATTTTTGTTTTTGTTTTGATTTGTTTTATTTTTTTAACTTAGTCTTATACAAGGGGAGATCTGTTTATTCCTAATAGTGACCATATTCATTCTTATTCTTAGTGTCTTCATTCTGGGTGACCCTGTAGGTTTTATAACATCTTTGATGTCCTTTGAGAGAAGACAGAGTGCTATGTGCAACTTGGCATCAGCTTTATTTTACCATCGTCTTTATTGGTTATGAATCTGTTGTCTAAAACAAGGATTTTCTGGTCTCTCATCTTGCTTGTATTTTTAGGGTGAGAAGTTATTCCTGTGCCATGCAAAGAATTAAGAGTCATTTTCTAGCCAACACTTTTGTATATTATAATGAGCCTATAGTACATTGGTTTTCTTGGGTAAAAATTTCCAGTGATCAACTTATTATTTGTGAATCATAGTGGCTCTAGTTACATTGCATGCTGGGAAATAAATTTGATTGAAAATAAAGCAAAATTAAAATTAGCACAAGAAAAAAAAAAGTATTGACATAGAAGACTATTCTCAGTTATTGCTTCCTTGTTGTGGGGGACCCAGATTCTGAAAGGTAGGATGTGTTTTGAGGAGATGGAGAAATTCTGTTTGTTCAACTGCCACCCACCCACTTTGAGTTAGTTCTGAGCACTTCAACAATTCTGTAATTAGCAAATATTTCTTAATGGTTATGATAGTTCTTTGAATCATTTGTCAACTCTCCAGATCTCTGAAGACATCAATGAGATGATAAAACAGTCCATGAACCACTGAGTTATATAGATTTTGCAGTCAGAAGTCTTAAAAGAATATCATTTTGTAGTCACATAAAAAAACTTGGAGATACTATCTTCTTGGCTTCTGAACCACTTTGGGCTCACTTCTCTTCTTCCTCCTTCCCTCCCTCTCTCTCTTCCTCCCTTACCTCTTCCTTTTTCCTATTTCCCCTCCGCTTCTCCTTCCCTTTCTATTTGCAGAGATGGGATTGCATGTATCATAGACTAGTCTGAAAATCAGTGATGCTGATCAACACCTGATCCTTCTCCCTCAGCCTCCCAAGTGCCAGGACTGTAGGTGAGTGCTACTAAGCCTAGCCTTATGACGCGAGGTTGTATTGTTTGAGTGAGGTGTCTACTGAATTGATTAGGGACTTTTGTTGCATGCTTTTGTTTAAGAGATGTACCTGCTGTACCAATTGGAGACTTTTGTGTTGGTTTCATGGAAACGAGATTTATCAAATACCTGTACCTGAGGCTTGTGTATATTGGATATTAATGATTCAGGTTATTCATTTTTTTTTATGTTAAAATGTATGCACTGAGTTAGAAGTGGTTGTATATACTTGTAACCTCTGCACTGTGGAGGCTGGGGCAAGAGGGTTATAAGCTTGAAGCCAGCCTGTACTACAACAACCTGTCTTAGAAGAAATGAAGAATAAAAACCTTTATCTAGTATGTGAGGCATCTTTCTGGTCCAGTATGAGAGTTCTGGTTAAGAAGCACCCATTTGTTTGGTGAGCTACAGGCCTAAAAGACACCTCCAGACAGCAGTTTTGGAAGTATAAATGTGAATGTGTTCTACACCAGCAATTGGCTTCCATTTTCTACGATGTTGTCTTGGTCACTGCTCACGCTACTGGGGAGCCTGGGAGCAGTCTGGTGGTGCCTGGACATGTGATTCTGTTGATGGGTGTAATATAAACATGTTTTTTACCATATATGATGGCCTTTTTCCTTGTTTATTTATTGTCTGCTGCTTCTTCTGTCATCAGAAATGTCTGTTTTATTTCTCACTGTGTGACCAGCCCTAGTGTGGAACTTAGTGCTCTATATGCATCTTCTGAGTGAATAAATAAACTTGAAGTAGTCTCTGCCCTAGTAGGTTACAGAGAAATTATAGATAGAATTCTTTTCCCATGAACTGAAACTTTGAATTCTAAAACATCTTTTAAGTGACTGCATGTATTCCACAGTGTCGGGAGGAATCTGAACAAAATGGTATTCCTGGAGAAGAAAGGTGTGAAGAACATTTTCTTATGGCTGGCAACAGCAATCATTAGCTCTTAGCTGATCTAAGTTGGTTCTGAGGAAGAAGTGATACTGAGGCCAGAGCCCATGACCAAAAGGAGGGTTTGTTTCCTTGTGGTCCTGGCCACCCAGCATTTCTGAGGTTTAGGGCATGACTGTCTCCCTTCTGGGGTCTTAACCAGGCTATGGAGTAGCCACAGTGTGGTGAGGTAGGATAGCTGACTGGAAAGGTTTGTAGTTTAGCATGATATGCTGGTAGAGTCCTAGTCCCAATTTGAGGCTGAACCTGATAGTCTCTTTCTCTTGATTCTCTGAAGAGAATAGGACAACTTTGCTGCCATTCTGACCTATTCTCTTTTTATTCAAGGAAAAACCCAGTGGAGACAAGGAATGGAGATGTAGCTGGACACAGGGAAGGCTAGAGGGAACCTGAGAGCAAGGCATGGGAACTAAGATATTTAAAGACTCTTAAAGAAGATGGGTTATGGAGAGCGGTCTCATTTGTCTCTCAAAGTGTTTGTGGTAGGCATTGAGCAGGTGATGCCGGGAAGAGTAGCGGAACTGTTTGTGGCCTTCCTCTGCACTCTGTTCTTGTCATTCAAGAGTCAGCCGTCTCTGGAAGTCTAAATGGAACATCACTGTCTCTCTGAAGCTGGGCACTGGTGTTATTTCCCGCAAGTGAGACAGATTAGAGGTTATTTGGAAAATATGAAGACAAGGAAAAGAAACAGTTGTCAATGAAAGTGGAACAAACATCTGCCTAAAGACAATCAGAAGGGTTTCCAGGCAGCCAAGGGTCTGAGGTTCATTTTGTTGGGAACATACAAATGTACACAAACCTCAGTTGCTCAGCTTCTGTGGCTGTATATCTTTTAAGTTTGATTACAACTTAAATCTCTCCTCCTGGTTCCCTCATGACAACATGGCCATGCCCTGTGTCATTCAGTGCTGAACCGTCAGTCCTCACACCTGTCTTCTCTAAGGCACACATTGCTTCCTCCTTCTCTGCAGGCAAGGCTTGGGGTGCTGTTTGAAAGAACGTAGGAAAAAAGGGTGAGACATGGAAAGGAGGTAAGAAAAGTTGAGGGGTGGAGACTGTTAGGAAAGAACTTGAGTCAACAATAAGAGTTGCTAGGAAAAGAAAATCAAGAATGATAATGACTGCATGTGGTGTGAAGTCACTGTTGGCCTGGGAAGAGAATTTGAGGCACGATTTGAATTCTGAAGCTGGATGACACAAGCTCATGAAAATAACACACGACTGTTAAACATTCTCTTTCCTCAAAAGTTAGTATAATTTTTCAACTCTTTTCCAAATCAAGGAGTAATTACATCTAAGTTTAAAAGAGATCAATAATCCTGTTTCTGTAAACATTTAAGCAAAGCTCCACTTGCTGCGTTTGGATGACTTAAACTGCAGAGATGTAAGTCTGCTTTTATGCAGTGTGTATGGGGGAAAATATATACACATAAGGATGCATATTAAAACCAGACCTTTGTAAGTTTTTAATGATCATCTGGAATAGCACTTAAGAAGCAAATGAAGCCAACTTTTGCTAGTTCATGTCTACATATACTTGTCTTTCCACTTCTGGGTGATTTAAATGAGAATGGCCCTCAATAATGTCATTGAGTGCTAGGTCCCCAGTTAGTGGACCTGTTTGGGAAGGATTGAGAGGTGTGGTCTTGTTGAAGCTGGTTTGTCATTGGTTGGCTTTGAGCTATCAAAAGCCCATACAGAGTCTCTGTTTCTGCCTGCTGCCTGCTGCCTGTGGATCCAGAATATAAGTTCTTAACTACTGCTTCAGCACCATGCCAGCCTTTCAATTACCACACTCCTCACCATGATGATTATGAATCATCTCTCTAGAACAGTAAGTAAAACCCCAGTTAAATGCTTACGTCTTGAAGTTGTCTTGGTCATAGTATCTCCTCACCGCAGTAGAACAGTAACTAAGACAATGTCCTAGAGTGGAGTAATAAAGGTAACTATTTTCTGGAGTCTGTCACTTTTTAACAATAGCTTGTTTTTTCTTAAGGTCTTATACAATGTTTCTGAAAAATAGTATAAAGTTTCTTTTTAAAAAACATGTAACTATCCCTTGTTTACATCCTTGGCTAGATGCTTTTATGTTTCTTTGTAATAAAATGAGATAATATAGTTTTGTTTAGTGGGAGACTTATATTTTAGTCCCAGAGGTAAAGTTAAAAATGTTTCTTAGCTTACTCAGCCTGTGGATCAGGTTACTTGATTTACTGTGACAGAGACAGGATGAGCATTTGGATTTCATTTGACTTCCTAGTTGTTATCAAAGGCAATGATTTTTACTGGGAAAAAGAATACACAGATTTCACCCTAATAGAATGTTTGAATGCTTAGCATTGTCTGTGTCCATGGCAGAAATAAAATATGAATCATTTAAAGTTGCTATTCATCTTATTAGAAATTCCTTCCAGCTATTAAGTCTTCTTGGTTGTAATGAAAGTTCGTTTTAGCATTGTTTCTATCTTACTGTGTTTGTTCTTAAGTTCTGAACATATTGCCAAGGTAGAGGGTAAGAATTGGTTCAATGAGAATTCATTGAACAGGTATACATCTTCCCTCATGGGTTATTATACATTTTTACAATGCCCACTTCATGATTTCATTGTTTGTCATGTTGTGCATTTGTGTCTTAGGCATTTTGTCTGTTACATTTTCCTAATTAAAAAGCCTTAAAAAGAATCTAATGACAAGTTTCATTGAGTACATAAATCTCAGTCTGGGATTTAAAAGGCATCTTAGTTTCTGTCCTGATTTTCATTATGTCCCTTCAATGTTTCCATGTTGATGACCTACCTCCTGGGCCTGAGATTGTGGCTTTATTTGGAGACAGGGTCTTCCTAGAGGTAATCAAGTTAAAATGAATGCTGTGTCCACATCCAGGTTAACTTGGATAGTTATTGAAGAGGGAAATCCATTCAAAGAAAATGCTCAGAGGGAGGATGGTGGGAAGAAACACAGGAATGAGTAGAGTTAAGGAGAAAGGGCCTGGAATGGACCCTTGCAGTCTTTAGAAAGACCCAAGGCTGGTCGAACTGTGAACTCGTAACCTTCAGAGCAGTGAGACCATAGGTGTCTGTATTTTTATGGAAGCTGTATTAAAGCTAGAGTCTGGAAGGCTGAGGAGGACGTTCCTTCATCTTTTAATCCTTGTCTTCACTTATCACAGTGCCCTGGGTGGGGCTTTTCAAAGTGGAGCAGGTAACTACTTTCCCCACAGAATTTGGGAATTTTTAATGGAGTTGATTGAAGAAGACTAGGAGTTATGATGTGGTTTATTTTTGGGCCATCTAGCTCTTAGTAATTAATTAGTATTAATGAATTGTTTAATCATTAGTTACCTAATGGGCTTTCAGAGCTTTGTCTGTGTCTTTTTTCCTCTTGTTTTATAAATCTTTGTTTTATGTAAGACATCGCATCGTATCTGCTCTTGATATTGTTCCTTTACCAAATGAAAACTATCCAAGGTCTGAAGTCAGACTTCATTCAGCTTTCTACAAGTGCTGGGAAAGAAGACCCCTAGATGGTATATGATGACATAATTCCATCCTCTTGTACCTATCTTGTAGGCATAGAGACTTATTTCTTTTTAAACTAGTCCTGATCACATGATAAAATCCAGCCAATAAGAAAGGGAATGTTGTCCATTACTCTTTATCCCTGCTGTAGTAAGAGCCAGAATTAAGGATGTAAAATTAGAAGGGAAGCCTTTGAACCCTGGATCTCTGATGTCTGGACTATTGAATGTAAAATATTAAAATAACCTTATTCAAGCTGCTTGATCTTTTAGTTTGTGTAATGGATCCCTGAGTTTATGCTTACAACTAGTAAGGGCTGTAATTAGGGATAGGTAAAGTCTATAAATCTCACAGGAATGATCTTGCCCTATATGTAAAAGTAAATCTTCCTTATAAGAGTGTATAAAAATAAATCTATAGCTTATTTTGTAAATTTGATAGTAGAGAGAGTTGATAGCTGTTCTTTGCTTGCCTAGAAGACTTATTGAGAGAAATAAGGAACATTGTACAGATAGGATTCTTGTAAAGTTATACTTGATATTGGACAACCAAAATCTTACAAACCAATTACACCTGAATACAGAATCCAGCCTTGTGAATGTGTCTGTTATAGTCCTTCATGGAATGATAAGGTGCTTCTGATGGGTCTCTAAGCAATTCACAGGGTCTTATGTAGTGCATGGTGGCCTTAAATTCACTGTGTAACAGAAGATGACTTTGAATTCCTCGTCCTCTTTCCTCTACTTCCCAAGCACTGTGTTTAAAGGTGTGTGCCACTGCACTGGCTTTCACGAGTCTTGATATCTGTGTTTTATAGTTGACAACCACTGCTCTCTATTAGAAGTAAAGAGCTGAAAACAAAACTGTTGTCTCCTAATGTAGCCTTTGTGTTACCTGGCCAGCCACTATGTTTTCAATGGAAGCTTGGGACATTTCATGGCCTTTGCTTCTGTTTCTGGTTGAGTCTTGTTCTTTGTCTGCAGTACCCTAGACTCCCTTCTCTCATTCTTGGTGTCTTCTCCTTTAGAGGTTTAGCTATCTTGTTGGCCACCTTGAAGACAATAGTCTTTCTCACATCTAGTCTAGAAGTCACAGTTTTAGGTCAGACACTTGAGGTCTGAGCCTCAAGTCAGATAGTTGTATCAGAGTTTTCAGGATATATTCTAAAAGGTTGAAAACTTTATGTTCAAGAAGCTATTCTTGTACGCTTTGTTCTTTGAATGATGATAATGCCTCCTTCCTTCTTGGTTTGTTGAGACAAGGTCTCACCATGTAGCTAGCTCTGGCAGATTCCAGCTTGCAATACTCCTATGTCAGCCTCTTGAGGCCTGGGATTACAGGCCAGGCACCACTATTCTTGACCCAGATATTACATTTGTAAAACTTTCAGTATTTTTCTTGATGCTTGAAACCACACAGTAACAAAAGGGCAACAGACTAGATAGTTCAGTAGAACTCTGACAAGTGTAGTTAATTAAATTCATACAACTACTTTTTATAGAGTGTCTGCCAGACACTTGCTATACACATCACCAAGTCATCCAAAGAACGAGCCTGGTGGAGGAAACACATAAATAAATGATGTGAATACTTAGGAGACAAGGGCAGTTTGCTCCTCTCTGTAGAACCAGTTAATCAGGACAAAGAGCTTGGAAGTGTCACTAGGGGTGGTCCTCAATGAATCTAACCTAGACAGGATTTGTGCTTAAAAGGAATATGGTACAGCCTTTACTTGCTCATCCAGTAGCAGTAATAGAGGCTAAGATGAAAAATGCATGCACCTTTGCCTTGTTCTATGACTTTCTTATGAACAACTCCTTGCACCCAAAACAAGAATGTGTGTTAAAGAACCCTAAAGTCAAAACATGAGTCATGTGGTTGATACTGTCAACTCGATAGAATCTAGAATCACTTAGAAGAAGGTAAACCTCTGAGCATGTCTATGATGGTGTTTCTAGATTGGGTTAACTGAGATACAAAGACCTAGCCTCAGTGTGAGCAGCCTCATTTCATGAGCTGGGGTCTTGTCCTTAATACAAAGGAGAAGAGAGGCAAATGACCAGACTACCAATGTGACCAGCCATCTTACATTGCTACTACTGTGCCTGTGTATGCCTCCCCATCATGCCTCTCCAGCCACCCTGGTCTATCTCCCTTTGAATTGTGAGCCAAAGGATTCTTCTCCCCTTACAGTGTCTCTAAAGTTGCCTCTTGATATCTGTTTTGGTCACAGCAGCAAGAGAAATAGCTAATATGAGAATTGTGTGTTCTGCTTCATTGAAAGTAACCTGAGCTTATCCTGATACTTGGAAACTAATGAGTGTGTCATTTTGCTACAGTAATGATTTTTGATTCTAGAATTTACTAAAAGGAATTCATTGCATTTAATTCAGAGGGTTTATGAGTTCTCTTGGGTCCTATAGAATTTAATAATCTATTAAGAGGTTTTCAATTACTCTCAGTGATCCAGTGATGCATCCCCTTAAGAACTTGGGAGCCAGGGAATCTGATGCCTTCTGAGTGGCACATTTTCAAGTTGCTTTGTAATAGAGTACAGATGAAAGGACTACAACCCTGATAGGCCTACTAAATGTAGCAGCAGGGCTTAGGAGAAACTGTATGAGTGGTAAGGGGATTAGTCAGGGGTCAAATACAAAAGGATACTTGAGATGAGCCTTGGCTACCTGGGGTACATACAAATACAGTTACTACTTTAGACAAATGCAATACTATAAATTCTACATAAAATAGTTCCTTATTTTTTGCTTATTACAGTTCTCCTATACTAAATAGGATTTGTTTTTGCAAGACATGGAAACTCACCTAAAAGTGGCTTAAGGAGAGAGAGGACATCACATCCCTCCCCCACTCCCATGTGTGCATGCATGCATGTAAAAATGAATGAATGAATGAATGAATGAATGTCATTTAAAAACCTTTTGGGGCAAGCACGATGGCTCTATGAATAAGGGACTTGCCACAAGCCTGACAACCTGAGCTTGATCCCTGGTTGAAGGAGAAACTGGTTTCAACAAGTTGCCCTCCGATCTCCCTAGATATGCCACGGCAGAAACATATGCATGTGCACAGGCACATGTACACACACACGCACACACACTCATACACAGTAAATAAATATAACGAATGAGACTGTCAGGAAATGTTTCTCCATCTCTTCTGCTTGCCTGTTATGTATGCTTCATTTTGGATCACTACACTCTCCCCCAGGTGACTCCCTGCAAAGGCCAGCTATCCATAGCCTCACAATTTGTTGATTCCACTGGGGGATTTGGGTTCTAGGACTAGCCAGTCCTGTTCTAATATATTCCCACATGACTGTCCAAACTGTACATTCTCCCAAAGAATGAGAAGTTCCCAGGAGTAAAATGTTAGCATGAAAGGAGATTTCACTCAAAGAGGCAGCAATGGCAGGTTTCCTTTTGGGGTGTATCATGTGACCATACTACCACATCCATCCACATGTTTTGACTTAAACCAGATGAGTTGGTTCCTGTTAGAAGGACTTACTGGTAACTAATCAAGTTCCATCTCCCATGGAGCTAAGACAAAAGTAGAGACCTGAGGAAAACAAGGGATGAGGTATAAGACCCTATGCAGTCTCTTGTCTTGCTATTCCCTTGTTCTGGCTTTTAAACCCCATACACTTTACCACATTGTGCGTGTGGCGTCCCAGTTTTCTAAAAGGGAATGGCAACAGGAAGATGTGGATTGACATGCCATCTTGCTTTGTAGTTAATATAAATACTTATCAGGGGCTGCTGATGTGACTCTCTGTTTGAGAGGTCGTACTATCATTTTTCCCTTTATACAGCATGTTGTGTAAATACAACTTGGATGAAATTCACTTCTCAGAAACGGTGCCTGTGGAATTACAAGGTCATTTTGCATTTGTACTGTGTGGGCTGCGGATCTCTAGAGTGACTAGAGAGTAGGCAAGAGGTAGGATGCTGGAGTGGGCGTTGGGGGCGTAGGCTGGAACAGGAGAAGGGAGATCTGCCTCCTTTCTTCCTTTCCCTTTCATGGTGAAATACTCATGTTTCTTAGCTCAGTGGCAAATGGGACCTTACCATTCTAGCCCAGCCTAGATAGCAAACATATTTTTAATTTACAAAGTCTATTTATTCAAAGAATATTTAAATACTATCAAATATTTTCAAAATTTTCTTCATTTTGACAATTTCTTGTATCTCTATATCTATCTATCTATCTATCTATCTATCTATCTATCTATCTATCTATCTATCTATCTCTTTTGACTGCCCACTAAGTCTAGTGAGGATAGGGGCATCTACCATAGACATGGTGGGACATGGGTAACCTACCAATGGCTACATCCACAAACAAGAATGACTCCCCTGACACCCAGCAACTACCCACAGACGAAAACTTCTCTGTAAGAGGTGGCATCTAGAGATTATCTACCAGTTTTGGCTGGCTTGACCTTATGTAGGTGTTGTACAGGTAAGCTCATCTGCTGTGAGCTCATGGTTGGGTTAGTCATGCCATGCATGCCCAGAAGCCATTATTTCTTTATAGCCCTCCCCATCCTCTGGCTCTTTCCACTTCCTCTTCCACAGCAATGTTCCCATTTAAGGCTGAGCGCCCAAGTCTCTTATTCTCAGCCCATCAGCCAGTATGTGTCTCTCCATTAACTACTGTGTACTGATCACAATAGCTCCTCTTACGCAAGCGAGAGAATACCAGTTCTGTGGATATAAGCATCAATATTTAGAAGGCAAAAATCAATGTATGACCACCTAGCAAAATAAAAGCAGAAGGTTCTACCCTGGGACCTGAGACTTCCAATGCCATGAACTTTTGACCAGGATTACAGTGCCAGACCTGAAATTCCCTACTGTGGAGCAGGAACAGTTCCCATCAGAACTATTAATTACCCAGTAACAGTGCTGCCACTGTTGTACTCACTAATGGGCACATCTTACCCACCATGTTAGTACTGTAGCATGCAGGATCCAGCACCAGGTAAGAGCACTGATGCCTTTTCTTCCCAAGCATTCTGTATAGAACTTCCCACACTATCAAAGCCAGCTGTCAGGAAGAACGTTTCCCACTTGGTTTGTGATTAGTTTCTCTATGTCTTAAATTCAGTGTGAGCAGCATCTTCAGGAGAGTAGTGTTCTGCTGTGTAATTGTGGTAGATTAGCAAGACAAATATTTTATTCTGGCTTTTGGAAGACATGTAAGGAGGGGCGGGGTGCAATAACCAACAACCTGAACCCGGTAATTGATCTTATGAGAGACTTAGAGGTTGGTTGTCTTTCAGGGTCATGTGTTAGGGTTTATGATCAAGAACACACTTTCTGTCTTGGATTGAATGGGTTATTTTCCTGATGTTGGCTATAGATTTTATCATGTGCATTTTGAGGATTGTTGATACACTTGTTTTATCTTTTGTCTGTACTCCCCTTACCCGGCAAAATCCTGAAATGTGGAGTATAGGGCTATTTGGTTGACTTAATGCCAGTAGACACCAGAGGTCCTTTAACAGACATGTGTAACTTGTGGCTTATGGTCTGCATATTTCCCAGGATAGCTACAAACAAGGCATAGCACATTTGTAGGTGACAACATTGTGTCATAGTGTCAAAGATTGCACATCTCTGCATGTTTATTTGTCCTTCTGATGAAGAGCTTAGACCATAAAGGAAACACACAAAGGGCCATTAAATGCAGAGGAGAATAGCACTACCTTCCTGGAGTAACCGCTGCATCTGCTCAGTACAGTATCGATAGTTTATACTGGGTGGGACATTTAGCATTTGCATATTTACATAGACATTAAAATATATTATAAATTGGCATGTTTATCTTTTTCATTAGGTAGGCTTCTAGAATGTATCAAATATTCTATGGAAGAAACATTTGTATGCCTATATTATCCTCATATGTATTATTCTAGAGTAATATGTGTATATAAATTCTAGAAATTCCTCTTTTGTAAATGTTTGTATTTAAATATTAATATCATAGATATTTTTTATTGTAGCATAATTTGATTATACAGAATCTTGAAAATATAAAAAACACATATAAAAAATGACAATCACTGAATATCACTTCTTAGTGACAGCAACTGGTAATGCTTGACAAATTTTCTGATCAATTTCCTCTCTCAGCATCATCATGTTGAATTTTGAGGCCCTATTTTCTATAGATTATTAGATCCTTCTCTTCCTGGCTTATCATTTGTCTGTCTATCTCTATCATTTTCTTTGTAATCTAAATTTTAATTATAATCTCCACAACAAAAGAGATAATAAAAATTGTTTAGCAAAATGAATAAACTATTTTCATATACATTCGTACAATGAACTGTGTCTTGGAGAAAACAGACCATCAGAAGCAATAGCTATTTCTGAGAAGTATGGCTGATTACTTGTAAATGTTGTACTATGTGAGTATATTATTTTTTCTAAAATATGAATAAGCTAACAAAATACCCTGTTATGAGTTTCCCATGTCAATGTTATTTTTTATAACACAAGTTTTAACTGTTGCTAGATTTTCTTTTTGAGAATTTTGTACAATGTGTTTGTTTATATTTCCTCCTCTCTCTCCTAACTCCTCCCTCATCTACCCTCTCATCCTCAACTCCTCACCACCCAACTTCCAGGAAGATCACCAAGGCCATATGCCCCCTCCTTCTCCTGCTCTCTTTCTCTCCCTCCCTGTCCTCTTCCTCCTTTTCCCCTCCTCCTCACCTCCCACCCTCTTCCCAATCTTCCTCCTCTTTTTTCTTTCCCATCAAGTCCAATTTGTATTGCCCAAATACTCTTGAGTGTGGGGCCTAACCTGGAATGTGGTCCACCTACCAAGGATCACATCCTTAATAAAAACTGATTTTTGATCCTTTGGAGGAAAGAGGTGGCTGACAATTATACAGTCTCTTATTTTCTGCACCTTGGCCAATTGTGTTAATAATAATCTACTGTAAATAGAAGCTTCTCTGGTGAGGGTTGAGAGATGCAGCTATCTATAGATATAATGAGATAAAACAACTCATTAGGAGTTGTTTTAATACTACAACAGTTAGTAAAACATTATAGATTCTCTCCTAGAGCCTATGACCT
Source organism: Mastomys coucha (assembly GCF_008632895.1). Lineage (NCBI taxonomy): Eukaryota > Metazoa > Chordata > Mammalia > Rodentia > Muridae > Mastomys > Mastomys coucha. Next base: position 80,525,598 of record NW_022196896.1, on the reverse strand, counting down.
GTCTAACCATAGGTCCTTGGCCTAGCAATGTGCCAAGTATGGGTTTTATCTTGTGAATCAGAAGTTAAATGGAATCAGAAGGGGATGTTCATGCCACTATGAGACCCATGGGCAAGCCTGTCCAGACCAGTCATGTTGTGGCGTACAGGGTTCACAGCTGTGTAAGAGTGTTGATTACTTTTCTCCTCCAGTAGCATGCACAGCACCTTCCAGCACTGTGAAAAGTAGCCAGTAGGGACAAAGTTTCCTGATCAGTATGAGCTTGATTTCTCCATCCTGTATGAATCAGGTATGTGATATTTTAAGCAATAGAGTCTTATTATCAAGTTCAGAAGAATAACTGAGAGCACTGGCAATAGCCTGTACTCTTTGGGGATCTAGGGACCTCACTAACTAATACCTGAAAAGGAAAAGAAATCCATTGGGATTTTTAATTTATTAGCCTGTGGTACATAGTAGGGACATTGTTGCCCCATCTCTGTTA
>NW_022196896.1:80469260-80525104 GCF_008632895.1 Mastomys coucha | reverse complement strand
TCTGGAGTCACTTTGTAGACCAGGCTGGCCTCGAACTCAGAGATCTGCCTGCCTCTGCCTTCCAGATACTAAGATTTAAGGGATGTGCCATTTAAGGTGCCTGGCTCATTTTAACTCTTTTTATGCATGTTTTTCAAATCTGTGTTTTGGGAAGCTTCTATAATAGTAGATTTTCATTTGACTTTTTTGAAATGTGTTTAGTGTTATTTGCATTTCTTTTTCCCGTCGTTCATTCTGGCCGTGTGTGCTCCTTTGCCCTTTCTGTGTCTGATATGGCCTCGGTTCATACATCTTCTGTGCTCCTTTTTGTTCACCATGCATCCCATTAATTTACACCTTTGTCTTTCTTTAGACAATTTATTTGTCACTTGGTCAGTTTTTTTCATATGTTCATAAAGCATGGGGCATAAAATATCTTTAGTCTACCTCTTTCCTGATGTTATTTATCAGGTAATTTTTTGTACATGATTGAAGATGTTCAGTCTTCTATAAAGGTTTTACATTTTTGGAACTCTTTGTTTTTAAGATGTTTTGTTTTTCTTCTTGGTTCCTGTGACTAAATCTTTGAATGATTTGCTACTGGGATATTTAGTCAGTTCAACAGAGCAGAAGACAGTGGGTGGTGTATGCATTGCCAGGGTAAACCCACTGAGCTTTCTGAAGCAGGGCTGAGAGGAGCTCTCTGCCTGTGGGTGTTTACTGTAGTTCTCTGACTGGCTGTTGTCAGCCACACCCATAATGCCTTCTCCATGATTTCCAATTTAGTCTCTTCATTAAAAAAAGCAGATGATACTTAAAGGATTCTTTTGAGGCTGCTGTTTGGTTTGGAAAGGGTCTGCTCACTGATGGCCAGGCTAGCTGGCCACTGAACTTCAGGTATCTACTTGCCAAAGACTCTTAAGAAGCAACCTGAGATAGAACTGAAAATTTTTAATATATTCTCCAATTTTGTGGTCATTCTTAATTTGAAAGGAATATTGTTAGATACTTGCCTTTATCAAATCTTCTTTAAGTATCTAAGGTGGCATCTATGGCTGTAGTCACTCTTCCTTTGCTCTGAATTTCTTCAGTGTGGTATTCTGTTGGTTTGAATAGGAAGAGCCCACCACAGACTCATGTGTTTCAATGTTTGGCCCATTGGGAGTGGCACTAATGGGAGGTGTGGCCTTGTTGGAATAGATGTGGTCTTGTTGGAGGAAGTGTGCCACCAGAGGCAGACTCTCATGTCATATATGCTCAAGCACACAGTCTCTTTGCTGCCAGCAAATCAAGATGTAGAACTCTTGGCTCCTCCAGCACTATGTCTGCTTTCAAGCTATTCTGCTACCTGCCATGATGATAATGAACCAAACTTCTGAAATGTAAGCTAGTCCCAAGTGAATGTTTACATTTATAAGAGTTGCCATGGTCATGGTGTCTCTTCACAGCAACGGAGACCTTAACTAAGACAAGTATTGTCTTATATAATTAAGTGATATAACATTGATTATATTATATGACTAAATGATTAAATTCTATAATTAAAATAGCAAGTAGAGCTGGCATTAACAGTTTTATGGGCACACAACTCAGCTGGTGGGAATAGTGGTGTATGAGTGGCTGGAGAATAAGCTCTCAGAGGGGGAAATGTAGTGCTTTAGCCAAGTGGTTCAGACTGGGTTAGAGGAGACAACAGAACTTTTACTATTATGGTCTTGAAGGGCACAGACAAGCTGAGGGTAGTTTTTTGTTTAGTCTGTTAACACAGTACAAAATTTCTGCTCTTTTCTTTTTTATGTATGCAGCATTCTCTTCCCTGTGGCTGGGACGACCAATCATTTCTTGTTCTATGGAGACAGTTTAGTGATTGAACATACTGTACTTCTTCCATAGTGATTTCTGTTCTCTGCTATTGAAAAGTATGTGATAAATGGAGATGTCACTTGAAGTTTAGATTCTTTGTACACAAATGTCCCTCCTTCCTTATCTGTGATTGAGAAATTCTGATTATTGTCACTGATGGTTAAGTGCTTATCCTTGCAAGAGCTAAACTTCTCTCAAAAGAGTTTGGGCACATTCAGAGTTTCTCAACCAACCCTTTGGTTTGTTTTTTGAGGCAGGGTCTTTGTATTTAACATAGGCTGGCTTTTAAACTTTTAGCCAGCTCAGGCTGGTTTTGAACTATGGCTTCTTCTGCCTCTGCACCTGAACCCTGGGGTTGCAGGTGTACTCTATCCTGCCTACTTTACTAATCCTTCTTTAGCTTTAGCTTAAGACTGTAATGCGCTTCTGGACTTCTGATACTGTTGTTATTTAGGCAATCGTTCTTGACTTTAATACATGAGTTAAAAAAAAAGTAGACTCTTCCTTTTCAGACCACCACCTTTCACAGTCGGGAGAACCTGATTTCCTTGTTCAGGGCTATTTAGAAAAGCCTTTATATTTTTCTATCTTCAAAGAATACTTCAGCTTAAGGGAACTGCCATGGATGTGGATTGACTTGGCAGAGAAGTGATGCCTCATTCCCAAGTGAATACTAAACTTTTGTATCTTGTAAGCTCTGGTGAGCATCCTGAAACTTGGCTTGTATTGTCTATATTCACTAGATTTGCCCTTCATTAAAAGAAAGAAAGGAAGAAAGGAAGAAAGAAAGAAAGAGAAAAAGAGAGAGAAAGAATGAGGAAAAGAGAGAAAGAGAGAGAAAGAGAGAGAAAGAGAGAGAAAGAGAGAGAAAGAGAGAGAGAGAGAGAGAGAGAGAGAGAGAGAGAGAGAGAGAGAGAGAGAATCTACAGGAGCCTTGAGAAACCTGAAGGTGCCTGGAAGAGCTTATGCAAGCACAATCAAATGTGCCAGAATGTTTTGGCCCAATGTGACCACTATATAGTGTTAAAAGCTTAATTTTTAATAAAAGACTAGCAATTTTTAAAGCTGGGAATGGAGGCCCACTCGATAAGCTCTTTGATTGTTTGAGCTTCAGGATAGCCTCTGTGATACAAGAACAATCCAAGTGGGAATCTTAGTCTTTCCTGTAGGCTTAAAAATTTCAAAAACTACTTTTAATAAGGGTTTTAAAAATGCTTTAATTTCCCATCTAGCCCACTACCCACTGTAGGTAGTGGAAAAGAAAGGTTATTCTGGTATGGGGGAAGTGGACCTGTTTAGAAATAGTTCTTTGGAACAAATCCAATCTCATTGTCAGGTATCGGCAGTTCAGTTCACACAAATCAGTAGCTGCAGCTCGATCCACTAGCAAACACCATTCCTGAATCAGAAATAGTAGGTAGGCAGGTCAAGCCAGAAGAAGCCACAGGGCCCTACTGTATGCTGTTTAGAAACAGTTCCTTGGGGGTGATTTCAGTCTCCAATTGTCAGGATACCAGCAGTCTAGTTCAGTAATTTCAGGATGGCAAACACTTATCAGCAGCAGTAGTACAACCCAGCAGAAACAGCCAGGCCTCCTCAGAATCAGCAATGAGTCAGCAGGAGCGACCAGGACCAGCAGGGACACCAGGAGAAATTCTCTGCTGTGCCTCTCTCAAGGAGGTGAAGATCATCAAAGACAAAGATGGATGCGAGACCAATGAAGCATTGGAAAGCTAACCATGTAAGCCTGCCTTCACTGTCTGTTGAGTCCTATTTATACTCCCTCTAAATATCACGTGTCCTCCCATGGGTCTTGCCTCAGCAAAACACCATGTGAGTGAGTCTGTTTTAGCAAAACTCCTTGTGTGTCTGTATAAGCTGATATACCCAAAACTTCAACTTCACTCTGCCAATCTGCCTGAGTCCACGGAAGTGGTAAGATGCTGCCAGAACACCACCTGAAATTTTTTTGTGTTTTCTTTCTATGAAGTCATGACAAACAATGACCAGTAAGGAATCGCAAGGCACACCAATACCATCCAGTGCTGTCCACCGTCTGTTGGGTTATATTTATATTCCTTCTTAACATCATGTGTCCTTTCCCGTGTTTGCCTTAGCAAAACATCCTTTCACCTGTGTCTCCTTCAGTGAAACATTCCTTCACATGTCTGTTTTAGCAAAACATCATTTGACATAACTGACTTTCCAAAGAAACCAGAAGTTTCCACTTCAGTCTCAGGAGAGACCAAAGCATCATTTGACACAACTGACTTTCCAAAGAAACCTGAAGTTTTCACTTCACTTTCCCAAGTGTGATGTGGGACTGAGACCTCTCTGAGGATTGCTGCTAGCTATGAATGAATGAGACCTCTGAGGATACCTTTTCTGCTGCTAGGATGAGTGAGTCATGGATGTGTGCTGGCTAGCAAGTCACCCTTCCTGCTGCCTCTGTATCGTTCAGTGCCTGCTGAAGTGTGGTGGAGAACTGTCTGCATCAGAATCTGCCAGGGTTGGAATCTCTTGGGGCTTCTTAGCCTTTAAACAAGCTCTCCAAATGTGCACACAGGTCCTGAGATCTGATAGTCGCTGGTTCCATCTCTTTTTGATTTTGTTAACAAAGAGATGGGATCCATTCAGTCCAAATTACTTTGTAGAAAAAGGTGGGAGGGGTATAGGGGAACAGCTTATAAAAATAGAGTGTCAATTGGAATTCTCAAGCATGTGTGCTAGGCTCCTTAGTTTTCTACTGAGTGTTCAGCCACACCATACCATAACCTGTGTACTTTCCCACTTCATACCATCTCTGATTTCCTCAGAACTCTTTATAAAGCATACATTCCTCTTCAGTGTGTATGGCTGGCCATGAGCTCACCACCACCTGCTCTCTAGCTCTAATTAGATTATACACCCTTTTGATCTTTCTATCTGGTCTAAACAGGATATTTGAATTGCTCTGGGGTCTATTGCCTCCTGTCTATCTAGAGCCTTTCCATCCTCCCTATTCCTATATGCAGACACATGGATACACACACAGACACATTCAGAGAGACATACAGACAGATACAGCACCCTTTCAGATTTTAAGTTGAATTGTTTCTTGAGAGCCAGGGCCTATAACATTGAGGTGTTTTTCTTCTTTCTTCATAAGGTGAAAATCATTTTAGGAAAAATTAAACAAAATCCCTATTAATTAATTTGTTTATAACCAGCGTATCCTCTCCTACCCTACATATTTGAAATGAGTGGATGGACATGTGAGATGTGAGGATGGATCTATGTCCTTGGTACATTGGGCTTGTTCAGTTGCAACTGCTGCTGTCTTTAATCTAGCACTGACATGAATGCAGCCTCAATGATCAGATGAGTTTCGCAACTCATCTGCGAAGGCCTTCTTGGTTGGAGGGCTGACACTCAGCTTGTTTAGGTAGAAAAGTGTTGAGATTTAAGGACCCCGTGGCTCTCAGGACCTCGTTAATAAAGTAGGATCATGTGTGTCCTGAAGATTATTTTCTGTATGTACTTCTTTGTGTGGCATGATCTCCTTTGCTTCTTTAAATTTGTGGTGAATCATAGGAGTGAGGCCCAAGAAGAGAAAGACAGATTCTATGGGTTACCAAGAAGAAAAGTTTTTATTTTTTCTCTTCTTGTTTAGAGTTTTGGAAGTAGAGAGATGGCGCATCAGATACACGTTAGATAAGCCAAATCCAGTGACATTTTTGGCACTTCCGGCTCTCTCTTTGTAGCTCTCTCATGGGGTCCCATGGCTACCTGCTGTGTTCCCTCCTGTAAAATGTCATCATAGTTCATAGTGGCAAGCCATGTACCAATAAAGCAAAAGGATTCCAAATTAGATTAAGGCAGAGGGTCTCGTGCATTTAATAAGAGTCTCAAAGTCTCCTCAGATCAAATTACATCCTCACAGGATTCATTAATAATCCCTTACGTCAGCGCGCCTTACATTCTGCCCTTGGTCGTTGAGAAACACTGGTATTTTTCGCCCCTAAAAGCTTGACTTGAGGTTGCCATGTAATTCTGAGAGTCCCACTTTACTCTCTTAGATTGTTCTAAAGTATTCTGCAGTTACGAAGCCTAAATCATTCATATTCTCTCCCTGTGTGGTAATTTTGGAGAAAAGTGTTAGCGTGGAGAGCAATCTGGTTCTCCTCTTCCATAGTATAGCGACTTCTTTTTAAAGTGAGCAACTTAATCCGGTTCTTTCGTTGATGAGATGATAGCTAATAACAAAAGGAACAATTCCAGACTTTCGGGACAGAAGTAAATGGACAGCATAAAAGCAGGGTAGACAGCCATGAGGTACTAAGCTTCTAAACAACGTTTGCTTTCCCTAACACTCCTGCTGCCACTCTTCCAAGGACAGCATTCCAGAGGGGCTGGAGTAAGTAGGGGTTGCTGGAGGGAAGGAGGGAGGAAGGGAGGGGAAGAATGGCCATGACTGTCTAGCATGTTCAGAATAATTGAGTGTGCCACAGATGTTAGACCTGGAAAGGCATTCGACAAGAGGATAAGGGACCTGGACGCAGCCTCCTCCCATGTAGGCTCTATACATAGTGGGCTTATAATTAAATTTTTCTACAATCTGTCTCTAGTGGTCTCTTTTATCTTTCAGTGGTACCATGAAAGGCATTAGAGTGATTTACTGAGGCGGTGACTTTGGCGTGTATTTATTGGGGTACAGAGTACAACTTCTGAATATCCATGTTTAGGATCTTATTCTTTGGGCAGCCTGTGTTTCTCACAATGGTTAGTTCTATCAACTCACATCTGGTTAGTACTATCAGCTCACATCTGGTTAGTATTATCAGCTCACATCTGGTTAATACTATCAGCTCACATCTGGTTAGTACTATCAGCTCACATCTGGTTAGTACTATCAGCTCACATCTGGTTAATACTATCAGCTCACATCTGGTTAATACTATCAGCTCACATCTGGTTAGTACTATCAACTCACATCTGGTTAGTACTATCAGCTCACATCTGGTTAGTACTATCAGCTCACATCTGGTTAGTACTATCAACTCACATCTGGTTAGTACCAGCCTGACCTTGAACTTCTTCAGTTAGAACCCTTGCCAATTTTCTGAAAGAAACCCAAATTTCTAAAAACTGAGAACTTTGTTCTCTTCCCCCCTCTTGGGAATGCTGTGAGAAACAAAGCCAAGGAAGCTTGCAGTACAGCCATTTAGGGGCTGGCTCTTGCAGCAGTGGATGAGGGGGCTCTTTTTCTATTAATATTGATGATCTCTCTTCGGCCTCATCATTTTCTTGGACAAATTGGTATAGAAGGAAGGGGCCAGCCACGGAGGATGCGTCTACTTGGCTAATTAATATTAGTCATTTCAGATTTCTGTGGCTAGATGTGGGGAGCTGTATGGGAATTGAAATAGGATTTGATTTTACCAATCTCAGGCTGGCAGTGAGCTGGTCTGTCCCCCCCCCCAACCCCCGCACTAGACCAGGCAAACGGTCCCATGTTTGACAGTAGAGATGTCTGAGGCTCAGGCAGGCAGTTGTGTTAAACAGGTTCTTAGGAGCTACTTTTAGCTCTTTGAAAAATTTATATCTCTAGCCCCAAATCTCCCTCCTGCGTCACAGCAGCTGGCCTACATTCACTAGAATATGCACACTCCCTTCCGATATTTATGGGAGATGGAGTGAGGCTCGAAAGACTAAGGAGATTTATCTATTGTTTCAGCCTCTTCCCCTTTGTGAGGTGGAAAGGATTCTAACAGGGCTATAGGTGCATATCATTTAAAGAGGAGAAAACCATAAACCCCCTTAATTGTTTCAAGCTCAGAGAACTGAAATCTCACAGTATGTTGTTCTAATAGTGTACATCTGCTTATTAATGCCAGCGTGTGAGCATCTTAGCCCGTGTGGCAAGAATGAAGGAGCACATAATTTAACAAAGGAAGCAAGATAAAGGCTTTGTTTTTCACAGAGCATGACCTGGAGGTCCTGACACCCACTAAAAATTCACTTACAGCCAGACTGACTCAGGTTGATGCTTTTCTGTGGCCAGGAAATACGTCTTTGAAATAAGACCATACAGAGCTGATTATAAAAGGTGTCAAAGGTTACACACACCAACTTTAAACCATCTGATCTCATTCAGTTTAGGACACAATGCTGGGACTTCTTAGCAGACACATGATCAATAAAAGCAAATGAAATCAGATTTCTGGAAATAGTGCAGCAGTAGGTGTGGGAGCTGTCGCAGAAAAACAAACCGAGCCCAGCCCACAGACAGAGTCAAAGTCCCAGATGAATTCACCAGGCAGTTCATGGCCATGTTCTTCATCATTTCCAGCAAGGCCAGTATAGTCTTTTTCCTTATTCTTGATGAAAAGCGAAGTGAAGTGATCTCAAAACCTTCTTTTCCTGCACATAAATTCTCAAGGACAGCAATGGCCTCACAGGTTTCAGAGGGAAATAAGTTGAACCAGAAAAACATCAGTGCAGTTTAAGGTGACAGGAGCAGGTCTACTTGCCTAGTTGAGCATTGCTAATGGAAAATTGGGAATGAGTTCCACCTGTGTATTCCCTTCTGCGGCATCACAGATGAGGGTACGTGTGGTGTTGCTGAGGTTCAGAACTGGCAGCTTGTCTGTTCCTTAGCCTTAAGATTGACGAGGAAAGCAGGAGCGTGAAGAAAGAGAAGGGAGACAGAAGTCAAGAAGGAAAGAAGCTACAAAAAGATGAGTGGGTTTTTCCTTAGGAAAAAATAAAAGGACTGAGTACACCTGTAGACTATGTAGGATAAGGTGCTGAGGGGGCACACAGTTGGTCTCTGTACTGTGCACCTGAAAACATAGCTAAGGTGATTGTCTTAGTCAGGTTTTCTATTCCCGCACAAAACATCATGACCAAGAAGCAAGTTGTGGTGGAAAGGGTTTATTCAGCTTACATTCCTACATTGCTGTTCATCACTAAGGAAGACAGGACTGGAACTCAAGCAGGTCAGGAAGCAGGAGTTGATGCAGAGGCCATGGAGGGATGTTACTTACTGGCTTGCTCAGGTTACTTAGAGAACCCAGGACCACCAGGCCAGGGATGGCACCACCCACAATAGGCCCTCCTACCCTTGATCACTAATTGAGAAAATGCCGTACACTAGATCTCATGGAGGCATTTCCTCAAGGGAGGCTCTTTCTCTGTGATAACTCCAGCTTGTGTTAAATTGACACACAAAACCAGCCAGTACAGTGACTATTAATTTTCCTCAGCTCTCTCCCTTCATATACTTAGAATTGTGTTTATCATATGTTTGAGGGGTAATGCAAGGGATTGAATGCATGCTGTCATGGAAGCTACACTGTTATAGCTATATGATCACACTCCTAGCCATTGTCAAGATCTGTGCAGATGCCCCAGTGGGCATGCCAGATGATGATGGTAGATGCAGTCGACTAGAGCTGAGTACGGGAGGATTCTTAGTTCTAGAATAGCCTGAGCTGTACAGCAAGACCTTTATCAAGGAAAAAAAAAAAGTAGAGTAGTAAGAAAAAATAGGGAAGTAAAAGACTTTGAAGTATTGGGGGAATTAGTATAGAGTTTTCTAGTGGCACATATTGTGAGACTGGACAGGCTCTGAGGACTGAAGAGAACCTCTGTCTCTGAGAAGGTGGTCTTAAGCTGACAACAGGAGGGCAGAGTTACTTAGGTTAGCATTTGCAGGTTGTGGAGTACTTCATCTATAGGGAAATGCATGTGCAAAGACTCAGGGATGAGAGAGAAGCAATCTCTTTGTAGACCTAAAACACATTTAATATGTGGCTACATTTATCAAAGCCTAAGCTAGCTGTTTGTAAGAAAAGTCCTCCAGATTATAGCAGCACATATAAGACATAAATCTCCTTCCTTTCATGAAATATTCCAGAAGTCCAGAAATAGTCTTCACATATGGTTCTGGATGGCCTTGAAATTGTCATCTTTCTCAGTGCCAGAATTGAAGGCGTTTACCACCATGCCCAACTTCACCTAAGTTTTCTGTTTTGGTTTGGTTAGTATTAGGGATAGAGTCCAGGGACATGCATGCTAGGCAAGAGTTCAGCCATTGATCTTTTATCTTGATTAACCATTTGACTAATGAAAAACTATTTTTGGCATCCCTTCTACTAACTAATGAATCACTGGTATATCAAATGATAGCCTAAAGTAACAGAGAGGTTTGCTGTTGAGATATACATCAAGGGGACTGGAACATGGTCTTCAGGAGAAGGCTACTCTTTGCTGGAAGTGAAAACTGATGCAGAAGTTGGCGACATGAAGGATAAGAGACTGGGACTTCCAGGCAGATGCAAGAACACGTACAAAGAATATTGTGGTAAGCGTTAGAGTGAAGCAAAGAGAGTACAGATGACAACACCTCAAATTTGATAGAAGTTTCTTTCCTGTGTAATAGTTAGGGTTGGGTGTGGTAGTTCTGGGTTATAGAAGCATGACATGCCTGGGCATAGAAACCTGAATCTATCCAATTCAAATGGATTGGTTCCTGATTAGGAAATCTGTGCTATTAACACATATACACATACATTCTCTCTCTCTGCCTCACTCAAGGTATTTGCCAACCATCCTTTGTATGTACATATGATATCTACCATCTACCTGTTTTATATTTAGCTACTATCTATCTAGTCTAATCTTACCTGTTGTCCTTCTAACTATATTTTAAAGTACATTAAAAGGTAATTCCCAAAACCACATTAAATGTTGGCTTTATCCAAAAGTAAATATAAACCTTTTGAAAGAAGGGAACTGTGTTTGACATACAGAAAGTTGGCTCTGATTTTAATAACATGAATCAATAGGCCAGCAAGATGGAAGGCTGGTGATCAGGCGGGCTATGGTGGAACATACATGAGAAAGACTATGGCAGCTCAGACTGTGTAGGGATGCTTATCTACTACACAGAATGTAGGAAACAGGAATTAACTATTTTAACTAACCATCTGCTGGTAAACAGGCCTGAACTTCATAATTTTATGTGAAATTTAAGAACTTCAGATATCAAGCTGGGCAGTGGTGGTGCAAGCCTTTAATCCCAGCACTTGGGAGGCAGAGGCAGGCAGATTTCTGAGTTTGAGGACAGCCAGGGCTACACAGAGCAACCCTGTCTCGAAAAACCAATTAAAAAAAAAATAAAAGAACTTCAAATGTCCATAAATGTATTTAATGATGGTTGCAAAGTTACCTAGAGCTTGTTTAGAATAGGACAACTAAGCAAGTAAAGTATGCTTAGTCGTTGGTTAGAGGGACTGCATTCCCCATGCTCTTCTGAAGGAGGGAGGCAGATTTTCCAAATCCAGTTAAGTGTTGCTATTGGTAAGTAAGAATTTATTATTTTCAGATTTTCTGTATTTTTTTCTTTTCCAAGAGTCTTGGACTTTTATGTGAAAACTTCTAATTTAAATTGTTAACATCTAAATTAAAATTAAATACATAGAGGGATTTAAATACACAGACAGAATAGTCCAGGATGGTAAAGGCCAAGCAGAAACGAGTTCTGTGAGTGGAATTTGGCTTCTGTGGTTTGTTGGTGGTCTTGACCTTAGGGCCTATCTGTAGCTCTAGGTATAAATTTATAACAGTTGTTATTATTTATGTATATTCCCCAATATGCTTTCCAGTTAATTACTAATGGCCTTTTGAGCTTGGAATGATGAGTTTTTCCTGTTCAACATGTAAGGAAATAAGGTGCACATAGGTTGCAACTTGTCCACAGTGACAAGGATAATGAATTCAGAATGCCTGGATTGCACCTTGACTGAAGTTAGTGTTACAAAATGTCTTTAAGTGTATGCCTAGCAATGCATTCGAGTTTCTGTAACCCAACAAAATTGAGTCATTCACCAAAATGAGAGGGGAGACACTAACATATATTTTATCTGTTTTCTTCCACAAATGTGCTGTGACAGTCCCCTAACAATCCATTTCTAATCCCTTTTGACATTACTGGGGATGCGCAACCATAGCCACCAGTCCTTTGAGCTGGATGGTTGTGCTCAGAAATTATCAGAGTACCACTGTTGTAAATGCTATAGTTGAATTCAGTACAGGAGCATTGATTCCATATGCTGTGGTTTCTATGTGTGGTTAGAACCCCCACCCTCTTTCCCTTTGTTTCTGAGCATCTGAGGACACTATGCAACAGAGGTGTGGCCAGAATCACTCTCCTTGGTTAAATTCCTTTTCCCCCTGCTTCTGGGTAGCCACAGCTTCCTGCTCAGATAAATGAAGTATCACTTGACAGTTTGGGAGGTATTTCACTAAAACTGTAAAAGGAGAGAAAGCCACAGAATTTTTAGATGCCTGGCTGCTGCCATTCATGCATGCCTAAGTCGTTGAGTCAAACTTTTAAATAGTGAACTCAGAGTGCTGGAGGGTGGAAAGCAAGAGGGATGTGGAATCTCTCACAGTGTTGGAATTAGGAAAAGAACCAGGAGTGATCACGCAATTGTAATGGCTCTGACGGAGAGCAGATAGAACAATGAACAGTGATGCTCAGACAATGCCTTGGATTTGCACAATAGAGAAGCCTTCTTTTATGTTTTGTTTTGTTGCCTATTTTGAGGGAGCATCGTGTTCTGGAGCCTGGGTATTAATTCTGAGATAGCAGCGTTGTAGCCCCAATGCTTTGGCCAACAAGCCTTCAGTACTGACTTTGAACATCTAATAACTTTTGGTAGCTTTGGGCTGCTCCCACTACGTTTTCGAAAATGTAGGCACTAGTATTAACTTAGTAGTTAATGACTTGTTTGGCAGGATCTCTACATTTATATAATTGAGTCAATTAATGACATGTATTTGGAAATTCAGACGGCATTTATTGAATGAAGCTTCTTGTAAAACAATTATATACAACCTCTGTAAACAAAAGTGTAAGGAATCCTTATCATATTTTTATGTGTGTGTGTGTGTGTTTGTGTGTGTGTGTGTGTGTGTGTGCGCGCGCGCGCGCGCGCGCGCGCGCACGCGTGCGTACATGAGAGTGCTCAGTGGTGTTTGTATAAGGTTAGGGAACCCCTTTTCAGGAGCTGGGCCATATGAGTTCTGGGCATCAGACTTAGTTTCCCAGGCTTGTGCAGCAAGCACTTTCACCTGCTGAACCACCTGTCTGGCCTTTCCTTCTATATTTTTAAAATGCTAAAATTCTCAAACAGGAGACCAGATACTTGTCATGTCTTTGAGCATTAATTTACATGACTGTTTATCCAGTTTCAACCAGGGCATAAAAAAAAATCACTTAATATGTTTCATAAAATCTTTTAATAATCATTTATTACACTTTACAGAATTACTCTCCAGCCATCTGGGAAGAAGTTCTTAGGATGATTGTGGCTGCAAACCAGTTGGAAAGTTCACCAGAGTCGACCAATGTCAGCCTTCAGATTGTTCATTACACATAACATATGACTGGGGTGCCCGTAGACTCTGAAGATTAGTGAACCAGGCAAAGTGAAATTGGTCATTTCCAACAACTTCCTACTTTGTAGAAATTTGAAACCAAGTGTTCTACCCTGCTGGTAAAACTCATGTCCACCACTGCAGTCATGGTAATAAGGAGCTGGGGATGATGTGGGAAGTTAGTACTGAAGATGCTGTTATTGATCTAAGTGATTTGGTACTGTTAGAGCAGTGGAATGTGATCTCAGCCTGTGGGTTGTGACCCCTTTAGAGTCAAGTCACCCTTTCTCTTGGGTCACAAATCAGAAATCCCACATCTTAGATATTTACATTACGGTCCATAGCAGTAACAAAAATTACAGTTACAAAGTAGCAATGAAATAATTTTATGGTTGAGGGCCCCATAACATGAGGTGCTGCGTAAAAGGGAGGCGGCATTTGGAAGGTTGAGAACCACTATGCTAGAGTCATGCCACAACCAAATAGCAGAAAGGACTTTGTGTAAATTATTCCTTTAATGAAACTCTGCAGAGCTTGTCTAGCCCCTCCCTTAGAGTGAACTACTTCTGGAAGTAGACTCTCATTGTTCAGGGCTGAAATTTTTCTTCAAGTTTAATGTTTCTCTGAAATGCATTAATTTACAAAATTTCAATCATATGTAATATCCTGTGTGTAATATTTTGCTTTATATAAAATACTATCTTAAATTATTCAACACTGGGTAAAACTGGACTCTCCAGGGAAGTTCCCTTGAGGTTTCCAGCGGTCTTCGCAGAGTGTGAGCTCCCATACGGTGCCTGGGGTTGTAAAGAAAGGCTCCAAGTGATTTAGCCAGATTCATGGGTATTTCTAAAACAGCCAGGGAGATTTTTTTTTCTCAAGTCTGTTCTCTGTCAGAAGGTTCTGAATAAAGTCAGATTTGCATTAGCCACGCTGGTACATTTTCCCCCTCATTACTCTTTGGGGAGTGAGGATGAGAGGAGGAGCTGAGCTACACAGAGGGCAATGCTTTGGAGGAGCGGCAGGCTACAATTATTGAATTAAATTAAAATTAAACACAATTAAAATAGTGCTCGTTTACCACTCTCCAGCTTTCTGAGCCTAGGCCAGGTGTGGGTACTGTGTATCCACAGTAGAGCTTTATTTCTCTACACGTGAAAGGGAGCAGTAATCTTTACTACCCTAGACCCTGAAGACAAAATGGATACTTTGTTGTGAACTCTGTTCACTATGATTATGTGCCACAGGGATCTTGTAGAAAAAGAAGCAAAATTAAGGACTAATTGGGAGCTGTCTTCTTTGCTTCAAACAATACTCTGTTCCAGAATTCCCGATCCCCTCCCTTGAGCTAGCTTTTTCCTCCTGGTCAGAATGTAATTTTTTTTTCTGACTTTATAGATAATTTTATGTCTTATGTATGGTGAGTTGTTCTCTTCTGTTTTCTTCTTCATGAACTGAACATTATTCTAAACTGGGTAGGGAGAACTGTCCCCTTCATGGTGAGACATTGCTATATGTCAGTTATGGAAAGGTCAAATGGAAAGCTTGTTTACAAACCGATGTAAGCCATCTTGATTGTGGGCAACTACTCTTACGTTCTTTAGTTTGCTCTAACCCCCGACAGTTAGGAGTGACTTCCTTACTGGTTATAACAAAGGCAGATGTGGTGGTTTGAATATGCTTGGCTCAGGGAGTGGTATTATTTGGATGTGTGGCCTTGTTGGAGTAAGTGTGTCACTGTAAGCATGGGCTTTAAGATCCTATCTAAAGTACATGGAAACAACTCTTCTCCTGTCTGACTTTGCATGAAGAAGTAGATCTCTCAGCTCTTCCAGCCCCACATCTGCCTGGACACTGCCATGCTTCTGCCTTGATGATAATGGACTGAACCCCTGAACCTGTAAGCCAGCCCCAATTAAATGTTGTTCTTATAAGAGTTGCCTTGGTCATGGTGCCTGTTCACAGCAGGAAAACCCTGACTAATACAGCAGGTTTCAGATCTCTGGCATTTTAAAGGTATTTGTAAACAAGCAAATACAAACTGTCTTAAAACTGTTCTGTAACTCTTGGCTCTCTCTCCATGCCATTGCTCTGCAGAACATACCTAACTATCTTGGGTCAGGCAGGCAGAACCCACTGGGAAAGACTAGACACTGAAGAGTCAAGACTGGTCTGAGGTGCCAGTCTCATGCCTCAGACCATTATGCTCTATACACTTATTTTCATGAGAGGGAGGAATAACTTGAAATTACTGATCAATTTCAAGGATAATAGACATTTTAAATATATAATTTGGTTGCCTGTTGTTAAGCTACATAGTGCTTGTCAAAACTAAGAAATCAGTGTTGATACTTGACTGTGCACAAGTTCAAGTTGTGTTTAAGAATTTGTGTTTAGATTTCCAGATAAAATTTTTTAAAAATAAATTTACAATATTTTCCATCTTATAAAAGGTGATACTTTTGAGGCAAGAGTATTTCGAGTTTGGGGCTAACCTGTGTTACTTACATATAATAAGGTACAGGGTAGCCTGAGCTACAAAGAGAGCCATGCCAAAAAAAAAAAAAGGTAATTCAAAGTAATTTATTTGTAGGAAATTTGTAAAATATAGAAAAATGTCAAATAAATGTGCTTAATTCACATAATTCATACTGAACATTTTCTTGGTTTAAATATTCATTTCCCCCTCAGTCTGTTACTCCTTTGAGTGCTCCCCAAATACCACCTCAGGAACATTTGCAGATCATGACCCCACATTTCTCTTTCCTCAAAGTATATAGGTAAAATACTTTGGTATGGAATGACCTCCAGGAGCAAGGAGAAAAAAGATTTTATAGCCCAAAGTATCACTTTTATTTATGCAGAATCAATTATAGAAACTATGCTTTAACGTATTAAAGGAACAAGACCTGGACCTCTGTTTCGAGATGTCAGGCCAGTTGCTGCATCTCTGTCTCTTGATTGGTTGGTGCAGTGTTTGAGCAATGCACAATTGGGAGAGAACTTAATGCCCGTGGCCTTGCCTGTGGAAGGGAGGAGGGTAGCACAGCGAAGTCAGCGAAGGTGAGAGGGTTTGAGGTTGGACTTGCTCTGCCACCGCTTCTCATCCTGTTTCCTGCTCTATGGCACCAAGAGAGCAAGAAAGGGGCAAAGCGTCTTTGAACGGCCATGATGGGTATCAAGCACTTAAGCATATGGAAGCTATGATTAATTTAGAATGTATTGTCTGGAAATAGCTGTCAATGAAACTGTTTTAGGCAGCAGCCCAGCAACCTCTATGGCCAACTCTGGGCTAGCCCCGAGGAACAACCTCTATGGCCAGCTCTGGGCCAGCCCGGAGGAAGCGGAGAATGAGCACTGACTGTTTCCCAAGTGTTGCACAGACGTGGTAGATTCTGTGTCAGTGCAGGCAGATGTGATGCTGAGGCAGGGCAGGAGCGAGGGTGGATCTGAGTGACTTGAGGAAAAGAGGAGCAAGGTACCAAGGGATTGAAGACCTTAAGGGTCCTTCAGCCTGTGGGCTGGTGCATGTGGATTTGAACACAAGCCTTGCTTGACTGTAAGCTCTTGTTAGTTTGGCCTAAACACTTCATCCTTTTCCATCCCATTAGACTTCCGATGTCTACAGAGGCTCTTCAGTATTAGCTCACTCACCCCGCCTCCCTCCAACCCCCGCTGTAGTGGAGCTAAGAGTCAAACCCAGGGCCTTAGGCATGCTAGGCTAGCCCTCTGCAGAAGGCACAGCCCTAGTTTAACTTTTTCTTAGCACAGTTTTAGCTTATGAGAGACCTATAAAGTTAATCCAAAGAAATTAAAAACAGAAAAGGACAAAAAGCCCAAGGGCCCTGGGCTGTTTGTGCAGTAGATTTCAGTCTTTCTTCACCTTATCCCCTACGAATATTAAACCCCCATTTCTATTTTAGGTTAGGAATACTTGATTAATGCAAACATTAAAGTAAGCCTGAATTGTAAATCACATGTTCTCTGGGTAATATCAAAAGGAGGAGATTGCCTTGTGGATAGATTGTCACATGAGGTTTTATTCTTAGGCAGTGCTTTGAAGTATAATGGCAAGAAATTATGAGACCTTAGCCTTCCCAGTTGGTCCCCTCCCTAGTCTCTGGTGAGTTGCCATACCTTGAGATTTGGGGAGGCAAGATGAGGTGGTTGGCAATGCCTAGGAGTGTCCTAACTTAGGATAACTGTCTTACAGTTTATTCCAGTGCTGAGTCTTCTATTGATGGCATAGTGTTTTCTGTGAAAAGAAAGCAACCAACTGTACCTCAGTTGGACACTGAATGTTGCCAACCCTTTGGTTTCTTGTTAAAATGGGAAAGTTAGCAAATGTTGAAGATCTATTAATGACATCCTGTCATTAAACAGAATTTATTTCAGAAGAATTATTGAAATATAACTCACCCAGTTTTCTTTTCTATTTCTTTTTCTCTTTATCTTCTCTATTATCATCTTTTGTTAGGATCTCAAGTACCCTAATCAGGAATGTACTACTCATGAATATGAGTGCCAAAGTGTGTGTATTTTCACTGTTGTATCGTCCCCAGGAGACTGGCTTGTCCTGCTCTCTGGACACCCTGGTGTCTCTCTGTGAGTGAGTCCATCAGGTTAGGAGATATCTTAGTTATTCTTCCTGTTGGGATAATAAGATATCTTGGCAAAATCTATTGGAGGGGGAGCAGAAGTGTTTATCTGGGCTTATAGCTTCAGAGTTTAGCTCCTCGTGTCAAGGGGGTCCAAGGCAGGAGCTGAGGCGGGTCATCATGGTGCTTCTGTGGCCAAGGGCACTGGGAATGCAGCTGCCCACCCTCACTGTTCCTCCTCATCCAGTCAAGTTCTGCCCAGTTAGGTAGTTCTTCCCACTCCTATTAACCTAATAAACATAATCATGACCTTCACAAGCATGCCCAGAGTCTGGCTCTTTTGTGATCCTGGATCCTGTCAAGTTGACATTGTTAACTGTCATATTTGGTAGGTGAAAGTAACTGAAGAACACTTGGGACTTCTATAAGCTATGAAACATTTGGTGTCTGCCAGGTAATAAACATGCCTTTGGCTGAGTTTAGTCCTTGGCTCCATGTCATTGTGACAGCTACTCAGTTGTAAATCTGTGAGGAATTAACTATAAGTCTATACATGGCGTAGCTGGTACTTGGTAAGGGATCCAGGCTTTGTGATGAACAGATTTTAATGACTTAACTCCTGTTGGATCCATATAATTTAATTTTAGTCTGTTACCAAGCAACACATCCTGAATTTGGGGAAATACGGCCCCAAGGAAAGCTATAATTGCACAACTCTGGGTAGGTTTCTCTAAATCTAGGGTAGATCACTGTTTTCTCAAATAATAAATGGAAGATCCGTTTTTTCTTTTCTTTTTTTTTAAATTTAAATTTCCAGTACAGGAGATAGGGAAGTCCTGTTACTATGAATTAGTAGAAGAAGAAAGTAAGAGCTCAGACAAAATAAATGCTCAAGTCCTTTATTGCTAGAGTCAATGCACAAGTTACATTTCAATGGAATTAAGACCAAATGAAGGGGCTGGTGAGATGGCTCAGCTGGTAAGAGCACCAGCTGCTCTTCTGAAGGTCCTGAGTTCAAATCCCAGCAACCACATGGTGGCTCACAACCACTCATAATGAGATCTGACGCCCTCTTCTG
Source organism: Mastomys coucha (assembly GCF_008632895.1). NCBI lineage: Eukaryota > Metazoa > Chordata > Mammalia > Rodentia > Muridae > Mastomys > Mastomys coucha. The sequence continues at coordinate 80,506,159 of NW_022196896.1, read as the reverse complement.
GTGCACCTAAGACAGCTACAGTGTACTTATTTATAATAAAAAAAAAACAAAAACAAAAACAAAAACAAAAAACTTTGCCTGAGTGAGCGGAGCTGACTAGAGCAAGTGGGGTTGACTAGAGCAAGCAGAGGTCCTAAAAAGTCAATTCCCAACAACCAGATGAAGGCTCACAACTATCTGTACAGTTACAGTGTGCACTCATATACATAAAATAAATACATAAATCTTTAAAAAAAAAGGCTAAATGAAAACAAAAAGAAAAATTATGAAAAAAAATCACAGTTTAAAAACTCCATGTATGTTCTTTGAAAGGATATGAAAAGACAGTAAGATTTGTTGCTGCATTCATGATTTGGCTGACCTAGAACTTATACCCAAAACAATAATTTTTAGCGAGATAGCAATCCCCTCTACTATAGCTTTCACGTATACTTACCACGTTAGTGTGTGAGCCCTTGAGTGCTCCTGGCAGTCATGTCTTGCTTGTGAGCATAGCGGGGGTTGTGCCGATGCTGACCCATCTCATAGGGTATGATTTGATAGGGCGGGACGTCTCTGTAGGAATGTTTTAGGCTTTGTTTTCCCATGACGGAGACACTGCTCATGCAGACAGGTAGTGGACACAGAAAAGACTGTTGAGGCAATTTCAGCAAGTTCTGGAGATTCCTTTTAAACTTTCATCCAAACTGAAGCTGTTATTCTGGGAGTTCATCTTCCATCTGTTCTTAGCCAATTTCAAAATTTGTGTTTCTTTTGAAAAAGTAATTTCTTGATTTTACACCACACACACACACACACACACACACACACACACACACTCACACACACACACACACACAAATCTTAGTTGTTTAAGCTTGGTTTGAGGCCGTCAGTTGCTCATTGAATGGTGCGGCTCATACCACATGTGCTCTCCCCCATTGTTTCATTCTGTCTTGGTTGGTCTGTGACCTGAGCGATGATCAAAAAACATAGGTCACTAGCTAGGATGTCAGAGCAGTGTCAGAATGTAGAAGACACCTGGCTCCTTGCCCCCACTCCCCAAGCAGTAGCAAGACGCTGGTCTGTAGATCACCCTGACTTAAAGTGCGTGATCCTCTTGACACACCTTCTCCTTCCACTCTGCTCTTTTATTCTCCTTTCTGAGTCTATACAAATCTCTCGTAGTTACACTGAGCCTCCCCAACTTTGAGGCTTCATTAGGGCTAGAGAGCCAGCTCAGTAGTTGGAAGTGCTTGATGCTCTTGCACAGGACTTGAGTTCAATTCCCAGGACCTGCATACTGGCTCACAATTACTTTTTAACTACAGCTTGTAAGGATTAGCTCCCTTCTTCTGATCTCCTTGGACATCAGGAATTCGTGTGGTTCATGTCTTTGAAGTTAATCATGCCTAAGGTATACAGATTTTTTTTCCCCCCTCAGGAGAGAATAAAGAGCAAGGGTGGAATGGATTATGCTGTTATGTTTTGTTTTCTTGGTTTGGAATCTCTTGTGAGTGGTATCCTGGAAAAACTGTGTATCTTGCTAACTAATGTGAAATACTAACAGACGGTTGCAGAGGAGTAAGGATCAAGGCTGCTCTATGCTTCCTCCGGCCCTAAAAACCTAGAGTGTTCCACGTGAAAGGAGAAAAGTCAAAATGTTTCACTTCTTTTAGATTTCTCAAGTCATTTTTAATTATGTGGATGTTGCATGTCTGTGTATAGGTATGGGCACGTGCATGCAGGTACCCACAGAGGCCCGTGGAGTCAGCTCGTGCTGGGGTTGGAGGCACAGGTGGTTGGTTGTGAGCTGTCTGAGTCGATGCTGGGAACCAAACTCCTCTGAAAGAGCAGTGTGTGCTCTTCACTGCTGAGTCTTTTCTACAACCCATCGTTGCCGTCGTCGTCGTCGACAGACAGACAGACAGACAGGCGAACCCCTCTCCCCCCCTCCCCGCTAATCTTGAGCCTTACAGGCTGCCATCCCCTATATGTTGTTCTTCCATCTTGCAGTTTTCCAGGTTTCACTGTGCCCGCTTTTCACACAGGACTGGCAAACAGTTTCATTAGTTGTTTTCATAAACTTTGTGATTAAAATATTTTGTGAATGTATTTTAATTCCCTTTGGGAAGGACACTATTGAAAATAGGCTCCCTCAGGTTGCCTCTCACGGGGTGTCATAACCCTGGTTGCCATGGTTGCTGAAGCTGAAGCTTGTTCTGAGTGGTGCGTTTTCCCTTACCCTTCCTGAACTCCTCCTCTCCCAGTTCTCTTCTGCATCTCTAGAAACTTCTTTGTATTATCAGCCTTGTCTGCCTGCCTGCCTGTCTCTAATAACCCTGCCTTGGACCACACAGTTTTCTAATGTGATACAAGCATTGCAATCATCCAGTCATTGCCTTTGGGTATTTCCCTTGTTCTGGAATATTACTTCAGTTCTGTTAGTCTCTCCAGTATACCTGACACACAGGTATGTGCTTACTGGTTTAAGGCACCATGTGAGCCGGAGCAAGGCCCAGTTCTGCTTTTTTTCCCCTGAACATTCAACTCTTGCCTTTGAATGTGTTGTCTGGGAGGCCCTGATGTTTGCTGGGTGAATGGTGGGAGTTGGTGCAGGGGCTTAAGGGTGGAGTGTGGATTAATTTGCACCTCTGCCTGGCAACACATTGCTCAATCTTCATTCACAGTCATTTCTATTTTAGTGGTTCCAGAAACATGGATGAAAATACTGATTGATGTTTTCTTAAGTTTACTTATTATATCTGCAATGCTTGTGGTTTTATGTTTGGTAATTTAGAATTCCAAGAATAATTTATTTACTGGGCACCATCGTCATTGATCAAACACAAAGTCTAATTTCTATAGGCTTCCAAGAGAGGGAGGTAGGAGCCCTTACAGTCTTCCCTAAACACTTGTGGGTAGGATGCTGAGAGCAGAACTGCCAGGGCTGAATTAGTTTCATATTACTAATTAAAACCAGGCCTGCACAGTAATTAAGACCATGTGTCCAGAAGCTCTTTTAGGTTTGTGATCATATAATACAAAAAAAAAATAATTGTTTAAAAAGTGTACTTATAATAATACTCATATTTGTGGGAAAATAATTATAAAAACAAAAAATGCTTTTGTTTAGTTTTGGGGATGGAAAGTCTGTTTTTATTATGAAACATAACAATTAATGCCATATATTAAACGAAAAAAGCCACAGCCTCATTTAAACCATTATTTATTTTCATACTTTTGAACCAGAGGCTTGTTTAAACATTCCCTGACTTATTTTTGTCTTGAGTTTGGTAGAAATATGCATTACAGGGTAGTAATTGTGGTTATTTTGAATGTTCAAAGTGAAATATTCAGAAGAAGAAATCCTATAGGAAATAATAGAATTCTCCTCAGGAAGAAGGAAGAAGGTAATAAAGGGGGGTGGGAGGAGACTGCCCACCCTTTATTTTGAAGCCTTCATTTTATTTATTTCGAAGCCTTCAGGGACAGAGTAGCGGGCAGAGATACAAGACCAGAAGGTTGGGGGCATTCTGGCAGGATTTGTACATCCTTACAAGTCTCCGTGGGAGGCCGGGATGAAGGAATTAAATCTGCCGAAGGACCAAAATACTGTTCTTTCTTATTATACCCCCACCTACTCGTCCTACACAGAACTCTCTGCGAACACTGCAGCTTTTTATAGTCCAAGAACTTTGAAAGTCAGCCTTCCCAGCCCATGAGTTCCAGGGAGAATCCATCAGCTTTCTTTTGCCAGTTCTGAAATCGTGATCTTGAAGAAAATGTTTAGTGGCTCATATTTTAGCTGTGGCCCAGGGTCCCAGGGTGGAAATACTCAGCTTGCTTGTCTTTGAGTGTGCCTAGACATGGATGGACACACACAAGCAGGCCCTGCTGATGGTTCTTTTCTCTAATGTGCTGGTGTGGTGAAAGGGTAGAAAGTCACTTAGTAAAAATAGGTCAAGAGAGTGAACTGAGAAACGTAAAGTCCTGCGTGCATGCCTCCTTCCATGTTTCAGAGAGCCGCATTCTTTCAGAGCCCTTGCAGAGGGATAAAAATACCTGGCCCACTTATTTACCCCATACACAAAAGCCAACACTACAACACAGTTGTCTATTATGGAGTTTCCCATGACAGTTTTAAACAACAAAGCAGGCTTCCAGGGCTTATTGGTATCAACAAAGCACGATTGTGACCCAGGAGAAGATTGTCTGCACAAACTTTTCAGAGGACTGTCTTAAACCATCTGATGATGGACGGGCAGAAGAAACAGGGAGCTGACTTTCACTACTAAACACTCCTCACAGCCCTCTCTCCTAATCGTGACTTTCTGCTTAGGTGTAATATTAACATGCAATTTGCAGTTGGTTGTTTGGAATAAAATATACACACTTGGCTCCTATCTGCAAGCATAACAGTATAGTTAATAGTGTCAGGGGTTGGTTCTTGCCCATGGGATGGGTCTCAGGTTGGGCCAATCACTGGTTGGCCATTTCCTCAGAGTCTGCACATCTTGGCAGAACACATTTTGGGTTGAAGGTTGATTGGTGGGTTGGTGTCCTTATCCCTCCACTGGGAATCCTCCCTGGCCATAGGTGGTGTTTACTTCAGGTTCCATATCTCCCCCTGCTAGGAGTCTCAGCTGGAGTCACCCCCATAGACTCCCTGGAACTTTCCCCCCAACCCCTGTCCCAGGTCTCTACCACTTCCTAGAGATGTCCTCCGCAACGATTTCTGTGTCATCTGCCCATTGAACCTGATCCTCCCACTCTGTCCACCTCTCCATCCCTTCTCTACCCAGTTCTCTCCCTCCCTCAACCTCTGTAGACTACTTTATTTCTCCTTCTGAGTGAGATTCAAGCATCCTCCCTTGTACCCTCCTTGTGACTTGGCTTCTTTGGGTCTGGGGATTATAAGTGTGGGTATCCAGTTTATTAGCCATGCTAATATCCACTGATAAGTGAGTACATACCATGCATGTCCTTTTGGAACTGGGTTACCTCACTCAGGATGATATTTTCTAGTCCCATCTATTTGTCTGCAAATTTCATGATGTCCTTGTTTTAAATGGCTGAGTAGTATTTCATTGTGTAAATGAACCACATTTTCTTTTCTTCCTTCTTTTTTTAACCTTTTCAGACATGACTGACTTATTTGATGAATTCAAATTTCATTTGTCACAATATATTCAGGGGCAGGGTTTGGGGTAATTATTTCATTAGAAGCAATCACTTTTTTTTTAACAGTTAATTGACCATGGGGTAGTATCTAGAGAAAAGACATAACTTTAAAAACAATGTAGTGTGTGGGGATGATAATTACAAGTATCAGCAAAGGAAACAACTAGCTTATATTACTGAGTTACAAAGCATGCTAACACTAGTAGTGACCCTTTAGTTCAACTCAACACACAGTCTGGACTGAGTTTGTTTAAGAAACTAGGTACTGGGGATATGGTGAAAACATACACACAAAACCAGACATCCTCCATCTCCTTAGCAAGTACACGAACAGCATTTGTAAAAGTGGTGTATGTTGAGGCGTAATGCACTCTTCTAAGGCCGTGGATGGAGACATTTCTTCAGGTGGCACCACCGAGCTCCACTTCAATCTGATGAAGTGGGTTGGCGGGTCAGAGCCTGCTAAGAAAATGTGCCATCTCTGTCAAAGGAAAGCAGCTTATTTCTTCCACGGCTTTACATTCTCCACATTTTCTTTATCTATTCTTGAGTTGTTTCCAATTTCTGCCTAGTACAAGTAAATCTGCTGTGAACATATTTGAGCGTGTGTCCTTGTGGTACGGTGGAACATCTGGGTATATGCTCAGGAAGTGGTGTGGAATAGCTATTCTTCAGGTAGAATAACTGTCTTCTGAGAGGCTCCACTTAGCAGTTGATGGAAACAGATGCAGAAACCTACAGTTAAACCTTAGCCGGAATTTGGGGAGTCTTGTGGAAGAGTTGGAGGAAGGATTGAGAATCCCGAAGGGGATAGGGACTCCACAAGAAGATCAATAGAGTTAGCTAACCTGGATTCTTGGGTTAGAATTCCCAGAGACTGAACCACCAACCAAAGAGTGAGCATGAGCTAGATGGTTTTCATATGAGTCCCCTAACAACTGGAGCCATCAGGGAATGGGACTCTCCTGATGCTGTTGCCTGCCTGCAGTTCCTGTCCCCTTAATTGGGCTGCTTTGTTTGGTGTCAGTGGGAGAGGATGTGCCTAGTCCTGCAGTGACTTGATGTGCCAGGGTCTGTTGATATTCAACCCTGCCCCCCTTCTCAGAGGAGAAAGGGAAGAGGAGTAAGGAGGAAGGGCTGCATGTGTTGGGGAAAAGGGCTGTGGTCAGATATAAAGCAAATAAATAAATTAATGAAAAGAAAATTTACAAATAAAAATGCATGCTTTTCTACTAGGATCATGCGTTAATCCAGAACTCTGGATTTGAAATCCGAAGGTGTTGTGTTTCCGGAGCCAGGCATTCTCAACCTGTTACTATTGATATGCCTTATGCTTTCTATTGCTGTGATAAAACACATTGGCCAAGAGCAACTTGAGGAGGAAAGAGTTATTCCATTTATGTATCGAGTACAAATTCTAAAAGCTGTTCCAAAATTCCTTTTATTTCTGGAATAAAGTCTTCTTTGTCATGCTAAATTGTTCTTTGAAATATTTTCTAATATTGTATTTAAAAGTCTTTTGCACCTGGACTCAACCATTGAGCTTGGCATGTAAAATGTTTCTCAAAGAACTCATCCATGTGCCAGCAGCAGATGCTGGCAGAATGTGAGCTACTTTTAGGTGGTATTCAGATAAGTACTTATAAAATTACATTAGTTAGGCAATTAACTTAATTTGGCAAGTAACATGGATTTTTCAATTACAATCGTGATATAAATTTATCTTTTAGTGCTTGAGGGGTGGTTCCATTGTAAAGGCATTAGTTGCAAATTTATCTTTTAGTGTGGTCAGTTTAAGTAAACATTAAATAATGTTTATAGAAACATAGACAGAGGAACACACACAAAGAACCACAACTCAGACACACATACAGAGAAACATAGATACACACACACACACACACACACAATCAAGTATCTGGTGATATTAGCAGTCCTTAGGTTGATACCCACATGACTGAGTCATGGAGACCATCTGTCTGTAAAGCAGGTGTATGAAGCAGAGAGAGTAAGCCTGGGCTGCAGAGCTCTGTGCCTTATCTAGTTATCTTTCCCACAAGATGCTCAGATACTGTATGCCTCATCAGTATTCAGAATTTTTCCATATAGAGGTTGTCCATTCTTCTGACTTTCCATTCAGGATTGTGTGGTCTTCCAAGGATTGGTGGAATTCATCTGTAAACTATTTTAAATTTTTGGAGAATTTCTGTTTTTTAAAGATGCTTTTCTAAATTCTTTCAAATGTTTTGGTCTATGCAATATTGTAACTTTGAGGTTCATTTTTTTTTAAAAATTAAGTTGGAATGGTGTACACACACAGGCATACACATATACAAATATAATGTGCATGCATACACATGCAAATAATGACTTTAAAAGTTATTTTAAATTTGTTTATTATTGTCGTCATTGTTGTATGTGTGTGTATATGTGTATTGGGGCACATGTGACACAGTGCATGTGGAGGTCAGAAGATAATGTTCAGAAGTTTTCTTTTCTCTTTCCAAGGTGACATCTAAAGTCAGGTCATCAGATGTGCATGGCAAATGCATCCACTGCTGCGCTGTCTAGTTGGCCCTGATAGTTCATTTTTAAACTATAATGTGTGGTTATTGTTATGCTATTACTGTTATTGTTAGTCATTAAAAGCCTGTTTAAAACCCTATGGAATCATGGCTGACCATTCTTTCTGTAGATACCTATGACCATCTGGAGTTGCAGTCCACCAGCAGGAAACTCCGGAGTTGACTACAGTAACTGTGGTTTTCCAGATTCATGTAGAACTGTGGTACATTCTGGGCTTTCTGGCTTTATGCTTTTCAGGAACATGCACACTCTCTGTTGAGTTCAGGATTTAATTTTGTATATTTTTGAATAAAAATTGTAGATAGTGGAGTTGGTAAGATGGTTCAGTGGTTTGGGTAATTGTTCTTCATGAAGAAGACCCAAGTTTAGTTTCTAGCACCTACAGTACATGATTCACAACTTGTATGATTTGTTTGTGGGGTGCCTGTCGAGGTCAGAGGACAACTTTCAAAAGTCTCTTCTCTCTTTCCAGGGTTGTCAGGGGATCTGATGTCGATACACATGTGTAGTTAAAAATAAAATCATTTTTAAAAAACTGGGACTAGTAATAATAATTGGTAAAGGTGAAGAATAGATGAGGTGAATGTAAAATGTAGCAAGCATGTTCAGAAACACAAACATTTGTACATATAAAATTAAAAGCAATAGAGTAAAATGCCGCTGGGTATGTGTTTTGTGTTTGTGTTGTTTTCCTTCTGAGACTGAGAACTGTACTTGAGTAAGTCTTAATGGACGTCAAGTCTCTTCCAGTTTTCCTGACCTTTTTCTCTACCAGATTCTTCTGGGCTATGACCTTTGCTGCTACAGAGACCCACCACACCTGTTAACAGAATATTGACTTTTCTCTTTCCTAGCTTTTCCAGCTGTTGGCCCTCTGGATGGAAGAGACATGAGGGTGGACTGGTGAGAGGCCACCTGATAGCAGTGAAGAGGAGGTGTTCTTCTCTTTTTCCCGGTTATCTTTCTACTCGTGGCTTGGCTGATAGTAAAGCATCGAATCTGCCACTGTACTTTCTGGGCTCATTTCTGCTTTCAGAGTTGAGGTAGAAACATCTCCTTTCTGGCCTCTTTAGTCTTGTCTGTCCACATAGGGTGACAGGGACTCCGTAGAGCCAAGGGAACTAGGTCCTGCCTTCTTGAATACATCCAGATACTTCAGAAACATGATTCTCCTGATGAAAACCCCCAGGCCTGCAGATCCTGGAGCTCGCTTGAGTGTATTCATAGGATTCTGCCCGAGGATAGCTTGGAAAGCAGTTATGTTCCCTCTTTCGCCCAAGGGATTTCTAATGGGCAGCTATTTGCAGGAAGTGCAAATGAGCTTGATTCACTCCAAAGCTGTGAAGAGGGTAGAGCTCAGAGTGGAGAGAGAAGAGCCCTGATATTTTTAGTATCACTACATTCTAGCTAGAGTAATCCATTCTAACCATATCTTCTAGGCTCAATATATAAGAATAGGGATATTTACTTGGCTTAATTTATAGCCTTGAAATATTTAGACATGGATTTTAGGCCTTCAGTTTTGCTCTTGCTCTGAACTTTGTAAATGGTAGAGGTAGGCCTACCAAGAACATTATCCAGTACCCATGCTGCCCCATCAACAGTCCTCAGGAGGATCAAGCCAGGCAAAGAGCATGATTCTCTCACCCATAGAGGCGCTCCATCTGCCAGGAACCATCGCTCATCAGCACAATGCCTGACATGTGATTATTGAATGGAGGAAAGGTTGTGGGATCACAGCTTCGTGGAAAGGAAGACTTGCCCAGGGAAGGTCCTGGCTGCGCCATTGGCTGCAGTGGTGTGTAAAGGGCTGAAGAGCCAGTTGTACCAGGGTGCTCCCAGTGTCTGATTCTTTTTTGTTTGTTTGTTTCTGCTTGTGGGCTCATCTGAACTTTGAATTTGAGGGATAGTATTAGGCACCCTCAGTTATGTGAGCTTGGTGTGTATTTTTATTTGCCATTTATCAATAGCATATTTTCTCTCTGAGGGATGGGAACATCACCATTATTTCCCCATTTGGATTTTTACCAGACATTGTGATTGTTTTTGCTGATTTAAACTGTTTTTTTTTTTAAAGCAAAATGAAACTGTTATATTTTATGACCTCTTCCCATATATGCATTAGAAGTTTTAAAAGCATTTAAAAACTAAAGTCCTATGAGGTAGAGTCACTACTGAAGGCCACTTTCATCAATGTGCTCGAGGTGTTTGGTGTGACTTGGGGAGCTCTTGGTTTGTTTGGGGGACTGTACGGAAACTGAGACTTAGAGATTGTCATAGCTGCTGTTGTTTCTAACCAGGGAGACTGTACAGTAAACTGTCTCAAGTACTCAGGAGAAGTGTGGAGGCTGTGTCCAAACCAGGAGCTCCTCTGTATTGACACTTAATTAGAAACCTGAGTTGCTTATATTGGATAGTACATGTGGGTTAAGATGTTGAGAATCACTTATATTTTAAGTAATTAACTTACTTGTTATGTATTTTGAGAAAGAGTCTTTGCTGTCCTGGCTGAACTTGAGCCTTCCATTCTTCGGCTTTGCTTCCATTCTTCTCCATGCCAAGATAATGGGATTAAACCAACATGTTGGGCTTTCTTTACATTTAAAAAGTTATTTTTTAAAATAAAAGCAGAAGAAACCCTGTGTTCTCCTAATATGAAGCACATGAAAAACTTAGGGTTGCCGTGTTAATTTGAGAATGGGTTGTTTATTCCTTATAAAAACCGTGACAGATTTCTGTTTTATCAACTTCTGTAGTTGTGTGTTGCTATTGACTGTCTTTCTGATGTGCGACAGTATTTGAAAGAAGAGTTTTACAGCAAAGACAATGGCTCCCGAGCACCAGTTGTCTCTTATAACATATAACTTAACATTGTCATTCTGATGTGTAAAGGTTTCTTAAAAGGAGGAGTTAAAAACATGTTCCTGCTGTGACTGCCAAAGTACTTTTTACCACCCAAAAATTCTGTGCCTTGATTAATTCCGGAGGACTTATTTTGTAAATAAGGGTAGAGTAGGCAGTTTCCTCTTAGAGTCATTTTATCTTTTTTATTTGTTTGTTTAATTTTCTCTGTCTTTTATATTTTGATGGGAAAAACTTTATTTTGGGATATGACTTAGCCTAGCCAATGAGGGCAGGAAAACAAGGCTGTTCTTACTGTTGGAGCCATGCCTCCCATCTGGGGTCCATGCCTGTCCATCCAAGGTGGCTTTGACCTTGGCTTCTGCAACCTAGAGCCTTAGAAAGTCAGCATTGCTGACTTGTGGGAGACTTGAGGTGTTGGGGAAGCCAGAAGGAATTAGCAGGAACATAGCCAGGAATGGAGATGAGGTGGAGGACCACAGTTGCCTTAAATTCCTCCCGGGTAGTGTAGGTAAGTCCTTTCCAAGGGCTGCCCTGAGAGCATTTCAGTGAGTTTAGAAAAACAGAAAATGTACAGGTCTTATGAAAGCAATAGTTGGTCATCTTAAGAAGCTAAATTGTAAAGTGAAATTATCAGTGGTATTTTGTTGTTATTGTTCACTTTAGTTTAATTTTGAGACACAATCTCATTATGTAGCTTAGGCTAGCCCTGAATTTACTGTGAAGTTCAGGCAGGCCTCCAAATTGAGATTTTTCCTGTCTTAGCTTCCTGAGAGTTCTAGGATTAAGGGCCTGTGCCACTTTGTCTGACTGACTCTAACTGTACTATTTGCAAACATCTTTGATAAAATAAAGTAGCTGGGAAATGTTCCCGGGATTCTATTCTCCAGTGAGACCCCGGGCTCTGCATTTATTCTCTTAGTGAGAGAAGTAGCTGCCTTTTGCTGGGTATTATTTCTGTGCTCCCCCCATTGGTGGGGATTATTATGCTCTCATCCTTTAATAGTGAAAGGTCATGTGTCAGAAAGAGATGTGTATGAAGGAGACATTGCCTGAGGTGAAGTGATGGAGAGTGAGATCTGGCTTTTCCTTTTCTTAAAAGTGATAGCCACGTGCTACATCTTAGTTAATAATAAACCAAGAAAGTATTGTTCATGCAACTCTGAGCATACCATGTGTAAGATGGGCACATAAATCAAGCATTATTGTCGATAAATTATAAAGATATGTGTTTGTACACTTGTCCAAACATGCCATAGCTCATATGTGGAGGTTAGAGGACAGCTTTCAGGAGTCAGCTTGTTCCTTCCACCATGTGTGTCCTTGGGATTGAACCTAGGTCATCAGGTTTGGCCGCAAGCATTTTTACTTGCTGTGTCATATTGCAGGGCCCCCAACTTCTTAGGTATACATATAATTTTGCTATTTATTAATATTAAAGGTCATTCCACATATTAATTAGGTATATGTGCTTATTTATCTAACATAATATGTCAAAATATACTAGCTTGATTCTTGCTGAGAAACAGTGAGAGGGAAATATTGAAGTCTTTATTTCTGTAATTAAGCCGTTATACATTTATATAGGAGCAGAAGCCTGTGTGAATAGTGAAGAGATCACAGTTGATAACAAATGGTGGTCTGAGACCTGAACCACGGTGTTGCTGGTGCTGCAAGCATCAGAGCTTGCCCAGTACAGAGGATACACATGCTTTATGTCCCGAACCAAGGCTGCAGGGAAACAGTGATGGAGCATGGTGAGCATTGCCAAAAACAGTCTGGATCTATTGCCTGCTTGATTTGAATTAATTTTTAATCACTGAACATTCAGAAAAGTTTTACTGCTGCACCTATTAGCTTATAGACGATTCTACGAGGCTCATCCTATAGACCTGGCAACGTCTTACGTCATCACCCATGGCTGTCAGTGCTCTCTGTCTCTCTCTGTCTCTGCCTCCCTCCTCTCCTCCCCCCTCCTCCCCTTCCTCCCTTCCTCCCACCAGGTACCCGCTCACTGCATTATATTTCATAACATCTTTTGCAGTCCTCACATTCAGTTATAAGACTTGACATTGGGTTAGGACCTGTGATTGGAGAGCTAAGGGTTAGAGCATTTTCATGTGCATTCATTTTTTTTTCTGACATTGGAATTGTAAAGGTAAGGGTGGTGCTATTCATTTAGAAAATTTAATTATGAGCAAAGGGTTTACATTATCCATTTTTTTCTGAAAAGGGACATTTTGAAGATATTTGGCAATAAAACAATATATAACAACTAGTCTAGGCTGTATAGAACTTAGTCCACTTCCTGCCCCCAGGGACCCCCACCAACAGCAATAACAACAGCAGCAAAAACAAAAAGAGGAGAAATGTAATACACAAGGATCTTTATGGAAACAAAGCCAGCTATTTCTGAAAGGTCATGGAACATGATCCTCAATTCAGAACAATCAAGAACAATGGAATTAAACAAAGCCCCTAAGGAAAAAAACGTTTTTGAATAACTTGCGATCCTTAGGGAGGGGTTAGATTTTGGTCAGCATTAATACTTAGGTATCTAGTGTGGTGTGTTTTCAGTTAATTTTATCTCTTTAAAAGTGCGTGCATTTTAATGTATCGTTGAGCCCAACAGTAAGAAAGAAGCCCAGCTGTGTGCTTTCATTCAGTGTGAGAATTCACTGAATGGAGACTCTGGGTTTGTCTTTGAGAGATTAGCAGTACAGATAAAGTGTGTATGAAGCTGCTTGTAGATTCTAAAAATAAAACTGGCATCCCCTTCCAAATCAGGCCCGGTCTAAATAGCCCATTTCTGCTAGCATTCTTAAGCACCCCCAGGGTCCCACTGCTTTGTAACTGTTAGATGTGCATGTCACTATTTATATTTAGGAGATAAATATTTATATCAAATATTTAAATTAACAAGTGTTGCTTAAAACAGTTAAGAATGATGCTTGGCAAGGTGGTTCACTCCCTTATCCCTGGTACTGTGGAGGAAGAGGCAGGTGGATCTCATTGAGTTTTAGGCCACCCTGGTCTACTTAGTGAGCTCCAGGTGAATGAGGCTACAGAGTGAGACCCTGGCTCAAAATGAAAGAAAGGAAGGAGGAAGGAAAGAGGGCAGGAAGGAAGGAAGAGAGGAAGGAGGAAAAAGTTAAGAGTGCTTCATACTGTCAATGGTCCATAAAACAAATACTTTTATATACTATGTAACAAACGGGGGGGGGGGGTGAATAAACAAATTGTGGTAGAGTCATGTGATGCTTGTGTGGTTTTTCTTTAAATGACATATGCTGAAAATATTTAAATAACTGAGGAGTACAATAGAATGATAAATGAAAAATGTTTTTAAGATTTATACATCTTTAAATTATTGAGAGTGACAATAGCCCTTGATGGTCCAAGATGCCTAGCCTTCCTGATACTAGGTGGCTACATTATTACCACTTAACACTGTGTTGTGAAATGTGATGTGACAGACAGCTGTGTGTGTGTGTGTGTGTGTATGTACCTATCAGGCCCATGCCAAGGTGTGGCTTGAGAAATCATACAGTGTAACAAATCTGGTATAAAGGAGGTTTCTTTGGGGGAAGGGAGGAAGAGTGAGGGCCTGGATAAGGAACAGAGCCATGAGGGGGTGGGGGGTGGAGGAGGGGACAGACGATAGAGGAGGGCAGAAAGAAGGACAGAGAAGGAGAGAGAGGAGAGGAGAAAGAGAGCAAATGAACTGGGGTGACAAGCAGTCCTTTTATAAGCCCCACCCGGTGGCAGCAGCAGGTGATAGCCTCAGGTGATGATGTAAGCTGTTGCTAGGTCCCCTGGGAGGAGCCTAGCAGAATCACGTGTAAGCTAACACACTGGCCTTGTAATTCATTCAGTCAGGCCAGCAATCATTCATGTCGCATTTGCTATGCCCAGTATTGAGCTGGGCTGGGACACAAAGATGAATACAGTAAATAAAGCACCCAAGAGCTTCAGTATTTGAACACAAACTTGATATTTACTCATAAACGTTTACTGGTCAGCTATAGAGTTCTAGTTAAATGTCACAGTCTGGATTCCTCTCCTGGGTGAATGGCTTTGTTTGCTTTAGGAATTGTGATGATCCAAACCAAAGTTCAATAAAAAGAAGCCAGGAGATAAAAGTTACCTGAAAAGATAGTAAGTGTACTTTTTTGAATATTTTCCACATGTTTAGTTTTGGGGGGGGGGAACAATAGATCCTAGAATTGGAACTTGGAAATAAAATTTGATGTTTGTTATGTACCCACATTTCTTCTTCTTTGGGATCCTAAAGACGAAGTCTGGTTGGTATTCATTGATTTGTGCAATCATTTGGGGGTGTAGCCTGTCTTCCTCACTTAACTGAGAATTCCTAAAGATAGGTACCAACCATGACATCTTTTCCTCACCTTGCATTCAGGTTCCATGGTGTGTGATCAGCTATGGTACTCAAGAGTTGTTTGGAGATGTGAATTACTGATATGTTTAGAGCTCACTGCTAAAACATAGGCTAGATGTGGTGTGGAGAAAAGGGTTTACCATTTGAGAAGCAGTGTCTATCAACCCCAGGACCAGGCATGTAAAACTTTCTTTTGAGTTATTGTCAGGGGTGTCCAGAAGATGCTCCAAACAGTATAAGCTACTACCATTGCCCGAACAGACAGTTATCACAGCCTGCAATACACTTCACTCTTCTCGGATGAACTTCTGCCATTGGACCACTGAGGTCATTTATAGTATCTCCTGCTGACTATTTCACAGGGCTTGACAACATGAGACTGATTATGCAGTGACTTAAGCTCCTTGGAAGGAAAGTGTCATGTACATCTGAATTGGAGATGTGGTTATTTTTAACTCTAGTGGGAGTTCAGTGGCAAATAATGAAGAAAACAGGACTTCAGATTTGGATGAAAACAGACTAAAAAAGATTATGAGCTGTATGTGTGATAGTTATAAAAAATACTTGAGAAGAATGTGAACACATTAGAGTTACTATGTATGTAAGTGTGTGTATATAAATACAGGGACCCTATGTACATACTATAGCTGTTACTTAGTTCCCGGTGTGGATCAGTTACCGAGTTAGATTAGATGACAAAATCTGCAGATATTTAGAACCCTTATAGAAATGGTGTGGCAAGGAGCAAGAACAAATGCTTTTGCATGTGTTCTATACATACACTCTATGTACTTCAAATCAGCTAACTTAAAAGAAAACATGTTTATAATTAGTATATGTTCAGCTTCTATGTGTAGTTATTGAAAACTTGCCTGCTGTCAAGTATTGGGTGCGAAGCAGGTCATTCTATGATTAGAACTCCTCATATTGTAAATAAAGCCTGACATTGGAGACGATAAAGACGGGCATCTTCCTTTCCTGCTTTAAGACCATCAGTAGCATCTTTCTGGTAGAACAAACTTCAAACCTTGCCTTAAAAAGTCTCCACAGTGTATCTTTCACTTTATGTCAGTGCCTCTGAAAGGCATATGCTGCGGTCATGTTGATATTCAGGTTGAATTCCTTGCCTGTTGCAGAGTAACCTGTGCTGAGAGTCTTGCTCATGATGGTTGCCCCATGAATGTTTTAATGCGAGGCCAGGTTCTCTCACTACAAGAGTGTACCTTGGCTCTCCTGCCCTTTCGTGTCATGTGGGTTCTTGTCATGTGGACACTTTGGGTTCTGTTTCTGGATGTGTAAATCCTACCCCATGTGCAGGCTGACTGTGTGTAGTTTCCCTGAGTCTTTTTCTATACTCCTCTGCCCTCGCCTCCTCTCTCCTTGCTCCTCTGCCCTCGCTTCCTCTCTCCTTGCACAGTACTTTATCACACTTCTTATCTCTTTGGAAGCTTCCATCAATTTTCACAGCACATTATAGTAGTATAGAATTTATTTAGGGCATGGGAAGGGGAGTTGAGAAGGGAGTAGAGGCATAGAAAGATAGGTAGGTAGGTAGGTAGGTAGGTAGATAGATAGATAGATAGATGGATGGATGGATGGATGGATGGATGGATGGATGGATGGATGGATAGATGGATGGATGGATGGATGGATGGATAGATGGATAGATAGATAGATGGATAGATAGATAGATAGATAGATAGATAGATAGATAGATAGATAGATAGATAGATAGATAGGAGAAGAGAGAGGGAGAAAGGGGTCAGGAAGAGAAGATAGTCAGAGAGAGAGAAGGGGCAGAGAGAACGAGGAGGGGCCGAACAGTCTCTTTTATAGCAAGCCAGGCCTACCTGGCTGTTGCCAGGTAACTGTTGGGCAGAGTGTGGAAGGAATGCTAACATCCGATATCCAGCAATTGGATTTATAGATTGCTTGTAAGCCACCAATCGTGTGGGTGCTAGGAATCAAAGCCAGGTTCTCTGGAAGAGCAGTGAATGCTTTTAACCTCTGAGCCATCTCTCTAGCCCCATCTGTACTGTTTTGATCCTAACATCTTAACATTTGATTTAATTTATGCATTTGTGTTTTTTAATGTTACGCTGGAAAGTTGCAATAGTATTAAAGTTTGGAATTTCATATTTTTAGTTGTCCCAAGCTTCCAAATACATTGTAGCTTTAGCTTCCTCAATGACAGACCCTTCCTCAGGTCTGAATGCAAATGTTGACAGTATGTGTAAAAATTAGCAACTGCAGCTTCCTCTTCCTCCGGGATGTTTACAGACTGAGATTGCTCACCTAGTCCTATGGAGACTAGTTCTCCCTGCTCTGTGTCCCCACAGCATCCTGTACTGTGTATAAGCACACTGAGGTTCCCTTCAGTGTTGTTGTGGTATTGATACCACTCCGTCAGAGCACTCACAGCCTGTGGGAACCCAGCTTCCCTGCATGTATGTCTGTATGTCTGTCCTTTATGTCTGTCATCTTTTGCCACCCCCTAGTCAGGTTTCCAGGACCACACCCTGCTAGATAAGGTGCCCACTTCCTCTGTGCTCTACTTTGGTAAATGGCATACTACCTACTGTATTGTCCTGCAATCTGAGAATCTTTGTATACCTGTGTTACTGTGACCAGCTCTCTCTGTGAGACCGCTCTCTCTTTAAGTACTGTTTAAGTACAATTTAAGCTCATTCAATTTAGTACTGAAATGGAAACTGAAATTTTTATGTTTTAAGACTCTCTCTTGAGTCTGTACCATCTTTCCTTTTTCTCTGGGGCTCTTGCTGTTGGCTTGAGGTTCGGCTTCACCACTGGATCTTACTTGTATGTGACTGGGAACTCCTTTTAGTGCCTTCTCAACTCCAGCTACTTTTCTGATTTGGATTCCAACTCTTCTCTTTGCAACGTGGATCCATTTTTCTGAACAAGCCTTACTCTCAGACTCTTTTGGTCGCAGGCTTGGGATTCCTCTTTTCTTGAATGTCTCTCTGCCTGGCTTACTTTCCCCTTATACCCTAGGACTGAACTCAAAAGCTATGATTGGGGGGACATTATAAACCACCAGAGGTGGTTAGCCGTCTCACTTAAAGCTGAGTGTCAGTAGACCTGTTTCCATGGCTACTTCCTCTCTTAGACCATGAACAACTTGTCTTTGTGGCCCATTGTTGGGCAGATAACCATTGAATGCTCCCTCAATCCATACCTATCTTGGAAAACCAATTCCCAATGTTGGTAAAGATAGGATTCTTCTCCCCTCAACTTTAAGAGTCAGTGCAGATTGCTATTGAAATCTGACCACAGTCTTGCTCACCTTTAACCCCATTTTGCTTTTCAGAGAGTGGTCAAAGCATCTGAGAAATGCTTGTCCACACTCTAGCTTCCATTATTGTCAGGTAAGCCTTTGACAGACAAGAACCACATATGGTGTGGGGGGAAGGGCCCATACCAAGGCATCCCTTCCCCCTGAGGGACCAGCTACAGGATGACAGTATAGCATAGAATAGAGTTTATTTAGGGCCTGGGCAGGGGAGTTAAGAGAGTAGTAGCAGCAGAAAAAAAGGCAGAGAGGAAAGAGTAGAGAGTAGAGAAGTAAAGGCCGGTCATGACCATGTGAAGAGAGGGGGAAGGGAATGGGGAGAGAGGAGGATCAAGGGGGTGAGAAGCAAGGGAGAGGCAGGAGTAAGAGAGAGAGGAGGGGCAAGCGGCACCTTTTATAGGGCTCTTCCATGGGGAGGGGCATACCTGGCTGTTGCCAGGTAACTGTGGGGGTGGGGTCCAGACAGATTACCAACATATGAAATTAAAATAACTCTGAAAGTTGATCATTTTTCGTTACTTTTCGGTGAATTAGTCCATTAGAACGTCTATGCTTACTAGGATCATCATGCTGCTCTTGCTGACTGGAGGGCAGATGATTTTTAAAGAAAGAGATGGACAGTACTCTTTCTCTGATATCCCTATTTCACTCTGAAAAAATAATTGGATTGAGAAGTTGTTGGAGTGAAGTTTGGTAGTCAAGCTGCTTCTCTTACTGTCCTGTCAGTGGCAAAGGCGTGTCTGAATTACCAGTTACTTTGTCATCTAATTGTGATCTCAGTAGAAACGCCCCCAATGCACTCACTTTAATGGAGTCATCATTATTCCATACCCCCACCCCCACCAACAGCTTTAAAGCCACCATTATTCTATCACCCTTGGGACTTTAAAGCAAGGCTTTTGTCTGATTTGCTTTGGAGCCAAGGTCTTTGTTACTGTTACATCTCTGCTTGTTCACACCTCATACCTCAAGCTCAAAGAGCCTTTGTTGTTTTGTCAGTAAAATAAGTCTATTCAAATTTTTTAATGAATTTTTTTTTGTTTAGGTAGCAGGTTCTCTGTCTATTTCAAAGGTGTATGGTGCAGGATTAAAGATGTCAAGACGAATAAAAGAAGCCTCAGCCCTTTCCTATCTACTGCTGACGTCAGTCTCTAGAAATTTCTCTGAATTTTACAAGAGGATACTTTGGTAATAGAAATGATATTTTGGGCTGGTGAGATGGCTCAGTGGGGAAGAGCACCGACTGCTCTTCAGAAGGTCATGAGTTCAAATCCCAGCAACCACATGGTGGCTCACAACCACCCGTAATGAGATCTGACGCCCTCTTCTGGTGCATCTGAAGATAGCTACAGTGTACTTACATATAATAAATAAATAAATGTTTAAAAAAAATGATATTTTACGTTGTGTTGTCTGAAACTGCTAGATTCTTTGTAGTCAGTCAGAGGATCTGAAATCCTCGGGATCTCAAGTCAACTTCAATCTAATTTAAGCACTTTAGAAAGAGAAATGTACTTTATGTGGGTTATAACCCACCCTCCTTTGCCTCCAGTCCTTTGGCTGCGACTAAATATATTGAACAGTTTAATAATTTAGATAAAGTTATTAAATGTTACATAAGTGTCTTGCAGATTCCCTCCCCAACTCTGTTCTGGGGTCTGAGTGTGGGTCGAGCTGCTGCTCTGGGGTCTGAGTGTGGGTCGAGCTGCTGCCTTCTCCTCTTGCTTTACCGTAGTTGTAGTGGGAAGGGAACTGGACAGAAGATCACACAGCATTGGCTTTGAAAGGTCTCTCCATCCCTGAGGTGAGAACTTGACATTCCTTGGTCATCTGATCAATAGTTGCATTTGGCTTGTTGTCTTGGCTCTGTTCTGTTTGTATTCTTCACCATTGAAGGCTAAAGTGTCATCCAAGGAGTAGCGGACAAAAGGACGGTGGCCTTTTTCTGAGGAAAGGGTTTGAAACCAGCTCTGCGTTCGCCCCTTTCACACTCCAGGCCTGGTTGGTTTTGGAAGTCTGTAATGGTTGTAAGGGCAGGATTTGGAGGACTTTTATCCACTGAGACTGTCATTTTAGTGTGAATTTGTGCTGTAGGTTCTTCAGATATTTTTTTATGGTCACCCATTAGTCCCTTTGGAATTTAGCTGTGTCCCTCTAACACAGGAGAGAATCACAAGAGTGTCTCTGGGAATAAATAGCTTTGAGGATCTTAGGAAAAAAAGTGGTCTGTGTTACAGGAAATCATAGGTTTGGTATGATAGGGTGGGACCAGCTACTGCCTTCAGTCCTGGGGAAACCTTTGATGGTGCCTACAGCATAAAAACAAGCACACTTCAGAAAGTGTGTTTCATATCCTCCTAGAAGTTCTAATTACAGCCTCATGCTGCCCTTGGCCAGCAAAACAAACCAAGGCCAGAGACTGGCTGCTGCATCTGTAATTTCATGTTTCTTGAGATTGTGTTCTTGTGTGCATGTACTTTATGTGAAAGGGTTGAGATTACTGGAAGATCAGACAATTCTTTTTATTTGTGGTAATATAAATCTCCTTTATTTTAATTAACATGTGAATTTTAATGCAATATAGCCTGAAGGCAATATTTTACCCATCACTTTTGAATATATGAACACAGTTATGTTTATATGTATAGCCACAGGTTTATGTGTATGTATGTGTGTGTGTAAGCTTTGGATATCACTTTTCAGAAACTATCTACATTTCTTTTAACTGTTTAAAATTATTTATATTTATCAATATGTATGTGCATGTGTGCAGGTACAGGTCAGAAGACAGCTTGTAGAGTTACTTCTCTCCTTCCATGCAGAACCCAGGGAGGAAACTTGAGTGGTCAGCTTGGTGGTAAACACCTTTATTTATGATCCATCTTATCGCTGTACCTTGTCTTTGTTTTTGTTTTTGAAACAGGGTCTCTCATTGAGATCTGTGCTTCCCCATCAGACGAGGCTGGCAGGTTAGAGAACTCCAGGATCTTTCTCTCTGCCTCCCTAATACCAGAGCTAAAAGTGATTGCTGCTATGATTGGCTTCTCAAGTGGAGAGCTTTCTCTTCTCCCAGCAACTGAATGCTTTTTAAATATTGAAATTTTAAGTTAGTGTTTAATAAATGTTTACTTTGTATATTTAACGGAGTCCTGGGTATTCCAAAGAACCATCTCAATTAGTTTTAAAATACTCTAGTTGAGGTTGGATGCTATTTTGACTCTAAAAGTCATAATCAATTTAGAAAAAAAATTTGCAAGGTAATAGGAAAAACAATCAGGAACCTAACCACTTGACATTAATAATTCAGGGGAGTTAATTTTACCCTTTCTTTCCCTAGGGTTTTATAGCTGCTTGTGGTTTTTAAAAGAGGGCGAGGAGATAAGATGGGAAGGAATTTTATATGACAGGTGTGTCTTTTGGACATATACTTTCTATCTTTTAACAACATGTGGGGGAATAAACATTTCCCTTAACGTCATTAAATATTCTTCTATAATATTACTTTAATAATTTCCCCTGATTGTTGTAAAAGTAGCAAAAATAGCTATCATTGTGTTAGTTAATTCAGGAAAAATGAAAAATAAATAGAATCAGTGTTTATTGTATGTGCTTTGGGAGTTTTCCCATTCTTGACTTCTTTTAAGCTATTTCATATGTGGGTGGAAATATTTGTAAGAATTGCAGTCTGACATACCTTAACTCTTGCTGGGTTTTATTGTGAGAGACGAAACATGTTGATGTCCTGAATATATGAAGATTGCACCTTAGAGAATGGATGGCAAGAGGCTTCCTGGGAAATGTGGTCAAGCTGCGTCTCATGCAAGCGCATCTCTGTGCAGTGTGACAGTGATCAACACTGATGGGACAGTCAGAGAATATGCACATACACTTTCTCATTTTAAAAAGGAAGCATATGACAGGTGACTGGCACCTGTCATCATGGCAGGCTTACAGGAAGACTTACAGGAAGCTTGTCATGAGTTTGAGGTCAGCCTGGGTTGCAGAGAGACTTTATCTCAAGAAACTAAAAGAGAAAGAATTAAAAGGAAACATGTCCATTGGGATTTTAAAAACAGTGATTTTTAAAGGTACCCCAATGGTTCGTTTTCAATGTGTGTTTTACTCATTTTAATGTATATCTACGCTTATTTTTGAGAATTGCATATGTGAATATACGGTATTTAATCATTTTCTGTCCTTTCTTCTCCCACCCCAACTTGTCATCTCCCCACCATCTTTTAGTTCACGACCTTTTCAATAATTATTATTGATATATACAAACACACACACACATACACATACATATAAAACCTACTGTGGCTACTCTAGTTTATCTAGAGGTTTGGAGGGAGCTGGGATCCACACATGAAAGGGAACATGTGGCGTTTGTCTTCTGGATCTTTGTTACCTCACTCAAGTGTAGTACTTTATAGTTTTCTCCGTAGATCTGCAAGTTTCATGATTTCATTCTTCTTTACATCTGAAAAGAATTCAGTTGTGTCTATTGATTGATTTTTTGTTATCCATTCATCAGATGATAGACGTCTAGGCTATTTCATTTCCTAGATATTTTGAATAAAGTGGCAGTGAACATGGTGGAGCATATATCTCTGGGGAAGGCTATCGAGTCCTTTGGGCTTATGCCAAGGACTGGTGTAGCTGAATAGATCTCTCTCTTTCTTTTTTTTTGCTTTTGGAGAACTCTCCACATTGATTTCCATAGGAGTAAGTCTATTTTTGGCTTTTTGAGAATTCTCTACATTGATTTTTGTAGTGGCTACACCAGCAATCCCACCAGCAATGAATGAGCATTCTCCTTTCCCCAAGTTCTTGTTGGATGGCTATACTTGCCAGCATTTGTTGTTAGTCATTTTGTTGATCTTAGCCAGTAGTTCTCAACCAATGGGTTGTGACCTCTTTGGGGGCCAAATGATTCTTTTACAGGGGTCACGCTAGCCCATCTGAAAACATAAATATTTCCATTATGATTCATAACAATAGCAAAATTACACAGTTATTTTCAGCTGTGTACAGTTATAAAGTAGGAATGAAAATAATTTTATGGTTAGGAGCCCCCACAACATGAAGAACTGTATTAAAGAGCAGCAGTAGGGAGGTTGTGAGCCACTGATCTTAGCCATTTTGACTGGGAAAGATGTAATCTCAAAGTGGTTTTACTTTACATTTCTCTGAATGCTAAGGATGGTAAACATGTCCAAAAGATACTTCTCAGCCATTTGTGATTCTTTTGAGAATTCTGTTCAGATCCACAACCCATTTCAAATGGTTTTCTAGATTCTTTGTCTATTCTGGGCATTAATGCTCCATAAAATGTAAAGCTGGCAGCAATGCCCTCCCACTCTGGGCTTCCCCTTTACTTGACTGTTTTTGTTTGTTTGTTTGTTTGTTTGTTTGTTTATTTTTCGAGACAGGGTTTCTCTGTGTAGCCCTGACTATCCTGGAACTCACTCTGTAGACCAGGCTGGCCTTGAACTCAGAAATCCGCCTGCCTCTGCCTCCCAAGTGCTGGGATTAAAGGCGTGCGCCACCACCGCCTGGCTTACTCGACTGTTTTATTTGCTGTATAGAAGCTTTTGTAGTTTTATGAACTTCTACTGTCAAATGTTGATCTTAATCATGAGTGAATGGGGTTATATTCAGAAATGTTCTTTTACCACACCTGTGTCTCGTATGTATTTTGAAGCTTGCTCCAGATTTTTCAGTGTTTCAGGTTTCATATGAGGTCTTTGATCCATTTGGAGTTGATATTTATCTGCAGTGTGATAGATAGATAATAGATGATAGATAGATAGAAGAATTTCATTCTTCTTTGTTTGAACACTCAATTTTCCCAGCACCATTTGTTCAAGATGCTGTCTTTCATCCACTGTGTATTTTGGGTGTCTCTGTCAAATATCAATGTCTATAATTACATATGCTTAAATATAGGACATTTATTTTGTTTTTTTTCTATTTATTTATTTTAATATAGGACATTTATTCTGTCTGTTGATCTGTGCATCTGCTTTTGTGCCAGTACCATACTGTTTTCATTCTGATGGCTCTGTAATATAACTTGAAATATAATGTGACAATCCCACTGGCAGTATTTCTGCTCAGGATTGTTTTGGTTTTCCAAAGTCTTTGTGTATCTATATGTGTCTTAGGAGGGTGGTGGCGGCGGTGGTGGTAGGTGTGTGTGTGTGTGTGTGTGTGTGTGTGTGTGTTTGATTTTCTGTTTCCATGAAGAATCTGATTGGCAACTTGATAAAGATTGTGTTAAATCTGTAAATTGCTTTAGTAGTGTGTGAAATTTTATTTTCTTTTAAATCAATGGTAGCTAGCCTGGCAAGGACTCATATTCCTTCATCACTCTCCTTCTCTTCCTTGTTGTGCCAATTACCCAGTCATGTCAGATTTTGACTTGAAGCTAGTACCACTGGGATGTGACACAGTCGGTATCTTTGTTGGGTTTAGATAGACACCACGTTGGTCCCAGTGTGTTGTTAGCTTGGTTTAATGTTCTGGAGCACACTTTGTGCAAGAATTATTGCCTTGCTGAGATACCATCACTCTGTGTGTTCCTTTTTGTGATACTGAGATTTCTTTGTTTCTATAGTGATGTAGCCATTTTTACAATATTAAATCTACCAATATATGAACGTGGGAGATCATTCCTTCGTCCTGTGTCTCCCTCAACCTCTTTCTTCAGAGATTTAAAGTTTTTAATTGTCTCTTTCCTTGTTGGCTAGGCTTATTCCTAGACACATATTTTGGAGGCTGTTGTGAATGGAAGTGTTTTCTTTGATCTCATTCTCAGTGTATTATTAATGTATAGGAAGCCTATGTTGTTTTTTTCTCTTTTTAAGTTGAATCTGTATCCTGTTACTTTGATGAAGATGTTGATCACTTCTAGATGTTTTCTGGTAGAATTTTGGGGATCTTGTAGGTAGAATCATATCATCTGCAAATAGGGAGAATTTGACCTCTTTCCTTATTTGAATCCCTTTAAATTCTTCCTTTTCTCTTATTGCTACTGCTAGATCTCCAAGCACCATATTGAATAACCCTGCCGCATTCTAGATTGTTTATGTTTTTTCCAAGTTTTTCTCCTTTTAGGATGATGTTGGAGTGTGTTTGTCATATATAGCCTTTATTGTGTTGAGGTATGTCCCCTCCAGTCCTACTTTCTCGAGGACTTTTACCTTGAAGGCATGTTAGGCTTTGTCAAAGGCCTTTCTGCATCCATTGAAATGATGTAATTGTTGTTTTTAAGTCTTTATGATTTATTAAATTTATTGACTTGTGTGTGTTGAGTAGGCAGACTCACTGATAAAGCATATGAGTAGGACTTCCAACTGGGTCTGGGAATGGAGGTGCATAGGGAATATATCTTGTGCAGCTCACCCAGTGTGACTCCTGGATAAGGCTGGGCATGAAGGGATGACTAGAATGGGTAAAAGTCACAGGCAACTCACCTGGTCAGCCCATGTGTGACTCTAGCTGGGCATGGATGATGATGCCAGTGTGAGAATCCTCACTAAGCAGGTTGCTTTTGGGTGTGACTCCAAGATGGGCTGGGCATCGGGGGCGGCCTATTTTTGTTTGTTTTTATGAAATAAGGTTTCACTGTATCCCATAGACGGGCGCCTTATGCTGGGCACTTTTATATCCACTTGACACAAGCTTCCAAAAGAAGGAAGCTTCAATTAAGAAAATACTTCTGATGATTGGGCTGCAGCCAAGCATATAAGGCATTTTCTTAGTTAGTGATTGACGTGGGAGGGCCCAGTCCACTGTGGGTAGTGCCATCCTGGACTGGTGGTTCTGTGTTCTATAAGAAAGCAGGCTGAGAAAGCTGTGGGGAACAAGCCAGTAAGCAGTACTCCTCCATGGCCTCTGTATCAGCTCTTGCCTCCAGATTCCTGCCCTGTTTGAGTTCCTGTCCTGACTTCAGTTGATGTTGGAGTAAAGTGTGGAAGCATAAGCCAGATCAACCCTTTCCTCCCCAATTTGCTGTGTGGTCATGGTATTTCATCACAATGGTAACCCTATCTAAAACAGGTTTGAATCTCTCTATGTGCCCCAGGCTGGACTAGAACTTGCAATCTTCCTGCCTCTGTCTTATTTTTCATGTGCCGGAGTCACAGGCACATATCATCACACTTGGCTTGATTATTATTAAATTAAGTTTATTTATTTACCTAGGCAGCTAATTTAAGCATAAAATATCCTAAAGGACACGACGGCTCCTGTTGAAGCTCATGCATTTTTGATGAATGTCTTTGTTACTGTTCCTAAATACTGCCCAGTTAAATGCATTAATCTGTAAATTTTATCTCAATATCAAGATACATGAACTCATGGTATGAGTTGGAGATGATTAAGTTATCTGTCTTTGTTCCCTGTCTTGTCAAAGGCACATGCTTTTTTGCTGGTATTTTGCCTCATCTTCTTTGCTTGGAATTCCCCTACCCAAGTTAAGGCCTTGCTATCTGTGAGACACTCATGAGCAATGTCTGGATACGTTTAAAATTTCCCAGAAATAAGCAGAAGGCCTTCTTTGGTGACTTGATGTTGATTATTTGAGGGTTTAATGTGAGTCCTACTTTCCTGACATCAGTGAGAGGGGTGAAGGTTCTTAAGTTTCTCTGCTTAGAATCAGGTAGAGAAGAGGTGGACATAGATGATTTCTCTCTTAGCTTTTCCGTTCCCTTGGACGCTGTGTCCTAGCCTTTCCTCCCAAGTTTGAATAGCATTTTAGTCATTCAGCCTTTCTAAAAATAGAGTCTGCAGTATTAACTATGGATGTCTCATCCTGCATGTTGGTTTCCTCATCTCTGCCCTTCACAGGGGCTGCCCCACACCATGGGGTGTGCAGAGGACTCTCAGGGCTGGCTGCTGCTTCATTTCTCTGTTGAGCACTCTCAGTTGTATCATGCTGGCAGAAGCCCTGGGCTGAAGGGTTTTGCCCTCAGTCCAGAGGACTTGTCTCTGCAGCATGTGACCATGTGAAGACACAAAGCTAGGCCACTCATGGAATGAGGTACTCCATCAGCCCCACAAGCCAACATTAAGGTTAAGAAACATGCAGCAGGCTTCACAGGGAGCCTCTGAGAGCAAGAAAATTCCATCCTGTCTGCAGTGATGCTGTGGATATCCTCAGAGCCTCTTGCTAGGCTTTCCTGGGTTACCTCTAACTACTTCTTGCCCTCTTGTTCAGTCACGCTACTAGTACTTTTGCCCCTAAGTAGGATCTTGGGCATGGACTGGAATTTGCTCCTAAAGGAGACTGTCTCGGGATGGGAGAAGTATTCTATAGAATCTAGAGTACTTCCATGCCCTTTATAGAATCCATATAATTATATTGAATGATATGCTTCCAGCACTATGTCTGTGTGTAATAGTTATGTTTGCTATCGTGATATTGGTGAGACGTGGGAGAGTGTGGTCTTATAGCTCGTTCTGTCTCCTGTGTTTGGAATGTCTCTCTATACCCTTCACACTGACCTTTGGACTTTCTTGTTAATCCATTTTAGGGTGGGTTTATGAATGAGCTAGGATGATTGTTCTTTCATTTCCCAAGTCCTAGGATTTACACATATATGTCACACACCCAGCTGATATCACACTGAGGCTCAGACTCAAGGCCTCATGTATACCAAGCAAGCACTCTGTCAGTTGACTCACATCGATATCTCACATTCTTGGTTTTCTAATTATTCTTTTACTCTATACCTTTGATCATTGCTTCTTATGATTTGTTCTTTTAATTATTTTTTAATATTAACAAAATTGCATCATTTCTTCGTCCCTTTCCTCCCTCCAAACTTCGCATAGACCCCTCTTGCTCTCTTTCAAATTCATGGCCCCTCTTTTCATTAATTGTTGTTACGTGCTTGTGTGTTTTCTTAAATATCTGAATAAACCACTCAGTCTGTATAATGGTGCTTGTTTTTTATGTTTTCAGGGCTGGCAGTTTGTCATTGGATAACCGGTTGGGGAAGACTCTTTATCCCATACTCAGCACTCCTTTGTTGCCTGTGGTTCTTTGTGTAGGGCCGAGGCCTCACAGGCTTGCCCCAGCCACCCTGGCTTGTCCACTGGTGTTAGCCTTCTCATTTTTATTTTCATTACTCTTTAAACCCTGACTTTTATGATGCTGTCACGTCCATATTTTCCTAATATTCTCTTTCTTCCCATTCACTTTTAATAGTACATCTCCCTTAGTCTCCTTGTTTCCTGGTGATCTTTGCTGTGGTCTCACTTTCCCCCAAAGTCACCTGTTATAAGTTAGTTTCCACATGGTAGTATGAAGAAATGTAGTTTTTAGGAGGGCTTTATTTACAGATGATGTCATGCAAGGGCTGGAGAGAACCGCTTTCAGCTCTTCTCTCTCCCACTTTCTGTTGTTCTGATAGAGAACACAGCAGCGAGTTGCCACCTTGGGAGCAGAGAGAGCAAGGGGCCCAGGAGCTGTCAGTCCTACCTATACCTTCGTCCTCCTCTTAGTCATCAGAACAAAGTGAAAGAAAGCTCTGCTCCCTGTAAGTCATAGAGTCTCAGTGCTCTGTTACAGCATTTTTTTTCCCAGTTTGTCAATAGCTTTATTCACAAATTAGTGTAGCAGTGATGCTCAGTTTCTGTCTTCCATGCATAAGAGATCATGAAAAGCATATGTACAACAGAAAAGTTATTTTACACAAAGAAGCCATCAGCTATGCAGCCTTGTGTAGCAGCCCCAGTTCTCCTCTGCTTCTCCTAGTCTGGGCTAGGGTAGTCTCTTGGTTCTTCTGTCTGTGATTGAGGGTGTAACAGATATTCCACAGAAACAGACTTCTGAGGGTGAGCAGCAGCAGCAGTGGGGGGAAGTACAGTGGACTAGGGCAGTCCCCTCTTTTGTTCTTCACCTGTCCTCTTCCGACCCGGATGTCAGTTTTGGATGATCCCCCTGCCCCCACTCCCTCTCTAAGCCTCACCTTTCCGAGAATCTCTGCTTTTAACGTTCCACCAGATATCCCAAATGTGAGACTCAGCAATTTTCTTCCTCTTGTGTTCTTTATTTTGTGGTGCCAGGAAATGGGAGGTTGTTCTGGAGTCTTCTCCTCTTCAGGCAGCATGTCCTTGCAGTCTGTGAGACATGCTGGCCCTTTCTCGTTAACAGCCCATGACCTCTCTTCTCAGTGTCTTCAGCCCCAACGCTAGGTTGAGTCAGACTTGCTTCTCTTTTGACTTTGAATTCAGTCGGCTTCCAGTATTGCCTCCTCGCCCCCGATACAGACAGAAATCACCCAGCACACCGAGAACAGAACTTCCAGGCTTGAATCTCTCAGTTGTTACAGCTGAGTCTTGATGTCCTGTCAGAGCCTGTCACCATTTGGCTTCTCTCTGCTTCATCAGTATTCTGTGCTGCTAGTTTTTGCGTTTTCTCTCAACTCTCAACAACCTGCTTGCACATGCATGGCACACATATGTACACAGGTAGTAAATACAGGCAAACATTGAGGTAGGTAGGGACAGGTTTCTTATCTTTGTAAATGAACAGAGCATCTCCATGGATGTACCATCTTTTCTTACTCTGTTTTGTCTGCTTTTTAATCTGGTTCTGACAGCATACAGCTCTTGACCTTCATTCTCCCCATGAGTGTCTTCTTGTGTTTTTATTTATTTAGTTTTTTGTCTGGGCTGAGAGAAATTCCTTCGCATTCTGAATGTTAATGCTGTTATTTTCAAGTAGTCAGAATTCTTAGAAATGGGAAATAGAGGTTTTCCAGGGATCAAAGTGATTGCCCAGTGAGCAGAGAGGTTCACTTTTGTGAGGCCTGTTGTACAACAATATGCACATTTTTTTAAAAATTATTTTTATTAGATATTTTCTTCATTTACATTTCAAATGATATCCCCTTTCCCAGTTTCCCCTCTGAAAAAAAAAAAAAAAACCCTATTCCCTCCCTCCTCCTGCTGTTCACCAACCCACCCTCTCCTGCTTCCTGGCCCTGGCATTCCCCTACACTGGGGCATAGAGCCTTCATAAGACCAAGGGCCTCTCTTCCCAATGATGACTGTCTAGGCCATCCTCTGCTACATATGCAGCTGGAGCCAGGAGTCCCACCATGTGTACTCTTTGGGTTGGTGGTTTAGTCCCTGGGAGCTCTGGGGGTACTGGTTAGTTCATATTGTTGTTCCTCCTATGGGCTGCAAAGCCTTCAGCTCCTTGGATCTCCTTCATTGCGGACCCTATGCTCAGTCCCATGGATGGCTATGAGCCATACTACTTCTATATTAGTCAGGCACTGGCAGAGCCTCTCAGGAGACAGCTATATCAGGCACTTGCTGGTATCCACATTAGTGTCTGGGTTTGGTGATTCCCGTGTGCACACTGTTAACACTTGTGTTATGTACTCTCTGTTAGGTCGCCAAAATGTCTGATGGAAAAGCTGAAGAAAGGAAAGGTTTATGCTGGCTCAGATTTTCAAAGGTATTGGTCCATCGTGATAGAGAAGGTGAGGGAGGACAGAGCAGTTCACATCATGAAGGTCAAGACACAGAGAAGGGGGAACATGCGTGGTGTCAGCTTTCTTTATTGTTTGTCTTATGTTGCTGCCCAAATTTTGGGTGATGAGTCTAGCATTGTTTCTCTCATCCCCAAACACACATATGTTAATGCCATGAGGAACCACAAAAGCCAAGAATGAATGTTCCCTGGTGAGGAAGATAAGGATGTGGGACCCTGGGTAACCCAGTGCCCACAAAGTAGGGAAGCCATTTCTAATGCTACACATCCTCTGGAAATGGATGCATGATGACCCAATCCCAAGTTAAAAGTATGGTTTGTTGCTTGGTTTTCTGGATACCTGGTTGTCTGTAAGATTACAACTAATGGGCTCCACCAATGGCCTTCTGTTACAAAGGATTTTGCACTGGGCTCGCCGGGGAGCTGCTGGAGAGCTGCTGGGTTCGTTGCTCTTTGGGGATTTATAAGTCATTACACTTTGCCCAGATTTCTGAACCAAAGAAACCATTCTGCTGGCTGCTTACAGGATGGCACTTGCTTCTGTTTTGCCATCGTGTGCCATCTGTTGTCATCCATGTCGCAGGAAGCCTTGAACTGCTGTGAAGAGGTAATTAGGGCTTTCAATGCTCAGAGGTAGCCTAGGCCTTCCGCTTCTTTGGTGGCCCTGGCATGCAATGTAGACGGACGTGAAGCAAGAGAGACCCAAGGGCTTTAGAAAAGAACGGGGAGTGACATCTGTAGTAGGTTGAGTGTTTGCGCCCCCATTCTTACCTCTTTTCTAAAGATTACCGAAATTCCTTAAGAATCCATACTATGTTCTAGAATTTAGTTCATTCTGACACCAGAAATGACTTCCATCAACTTAGGCAACAAATTCTTGTGTATGTGTGACTTCTGTCTGTTAATTTGGATGCGCGCTAGTCACTCTTATTGTTGCTGTGACCAAAATACCTGACAGGAAGCAGCTTAAGAAAAAGAGGATTTATTTTGGATCACAGTTTATATAAAGATGTCATCCATCAGGGTGGAGAAGGCACTGTGGTGGCAGGTTACATCACCAAAACAATCAGGAGGCTGCAGGCCCAGGAAGTAGCATGACTCCCAGTCTCACTCACCAGCTATCTCCTTCCTTTTACAGGGCCCCACCTCCTGATGGTGGTACTACATCCCAAACAGCCTCAGCAGCTGGGGACTAACTGTGTAAAACCAAGAGCATGTGAGGGAACTTGTACATACAAATGACAAGGTAGAGCTGTGCCATGTTCTTCAGAGTTCTCAGCCTCATTCTGTGAAAACAGACAGCTTCCAGGAAATGGCCCAAGTCGTCTTTCCAGGGTTTTCCCTTTGTTTCTCATATGTCCTGTAATACCTGTGGTTCTCCGGCTATCCTGTACATTAAAGTTACCAGGACGTATCAAAACTCTGCAGACACCCAGACCCAAGCCCAGAGAATCAGTTTTAATTGCTGTTCCAAGAGACAGAGGTTCCTTACTTCTAAGTGCCTCAGTCCATATTTTGCATAGGCAGGGGGAGGGCCACAGCCTTGCTTCCCAGGCCTTACTCATGCTAGGAAGCATGCTTGCATTTCTGAAGACTCAAACACCGAGCCTGCAGATATCCAGGAATAACCTCCTCACAATTTGCAGATCAGTGATGACAAGTGACTTGTTAGGGAAGTGCAAAGGTCCTCGTGCCATTTCCATTAATGATGCAGAACCATTATGCTAACACACACCGGAATGTGTGCCGACTTGGACATGAACTCTGCAGTTCTCAGCCTTTGCATGCTTCATGGTCTTTGCATACTCTTATATTTAAACAATCAAATAATACAGACCCCTGCTGTTGAATTTGTAGGGGAAAATTAAATATTTGATAAATATGACAATTATACATGTTGTTTGAAAACGTTGTATGCTTTTAAAAAATGTTAAGAATTCTTTACACTGATTATCTTAATTTCCACAAAAATCCTGTGAGCGAAATAGTGATTCATTTTAGAGATGAGATGCTGAGTCCCCAACTCTTTACCATGTATGTGCGCGTGTGTGTTAGTTTTTCATTGCTGTGACAGGATAGCCAAGAGAACTATTTAAAGGAGGAGGGATTTGTTTTGGCTTCACGGTTTTAGAAGATTTAGTGCTTTGTTCAGTTGTTACAGACACGTGGTGAAGTAGGGCATCATGGTGGAGAGGGCATGATGGTTAGAGCTTCTCATTTCCTGGTGTCTAGGAAGGATGGGGTGGGGGGGCGAGCAAAATGTAGCTGTAGTGTGCTTCCCTACTTAAGTCAGTAAGGACTGACCCTTTGATTTTAACCATCTCTCCAAAGTACTGCCAACTTATGAATTCATCAGTGGGTTAGTGCACTGATAAAATAGAGCTGTGTTGGTACCCAAACCTTCAATATGTACATGTTTTGGGGATGCTTCATATCTAACAATATATACAAGAGGTATCAGGAGTGGCGCTTGCCTTTTTTTTTTTGTACCATCCTGATGCTGGACTGGCAAGGACAGTGAAAAATACATGAAGAATAGAAAGGGTTTTGAAAGTCAGATTACTTTAGAAAACATATCAGGTTAACAAGATCCTAATATCTCATTTTCACTTCAAAGAAAAAAATTATCTTTGAAGCTAAAAATTGCTTACATTTTTTTATCTTCATTTTGTAGTTTCCATTGATTTCAGGAATGTAATTAGAAGGATGCCACCATTTTTTTTCCTAATAAGAAGTTGTGAGGGGCTTGATTATTTTATAATGAACTTAATTTGCATACCACATTTGCCTTATGGAAATGAGTAGTCACAAAGTTTTGCCAAGGTGGCAGACATTTATTTAGCATTTACTAAGTGGCACACATTGTGTTTAGGGAATTTTCATGTGTTCTTTTATCTATAAATTTTTCCCCAAAGATGCAATGAAAAGGGTGCAGTTACCATCATGAAGCTAGGACTCAGAAATTATGGCTTTTGCCTGGATTTACAAAGGTGATAACTTGTAAAGTGGGGCTCAAACTAAGGGTGTCTATCCTCCAAGTGAATGGCTTTAACCACTAGAGCATTTTGAAGTATTCACCCAGTAAGAGGCCTTGAGTTTAGAAGCAGGAGACAAATGTAAACTGCTTCACTCTCTTCTTTTTTAAAGGAAATAGAACTTTTATAATGCTTACGATGAAACTAATATATTATTATCAAAGGCTTTGATCTTGTGACTTGAAGTGGCTTTGAAGGTGTTTTTGACTGCCAGGATTATATGAAAATTGAGTTCTAGTGAGCATACAAGATTATTACCTGGGTGATAAGAGAATTTTGGCTGATCATTTTCTTCAAAAGTCCCTCATTTACCCTGAAGTCAACCACTTGATACAATGGGAGGGAGGGGGTTGGGTTAGACTTGCTCTGACATGGCTGGCTGTGTGAGGCCTCATCCATGCACTGAGACTCTAAAGCTTACTTCTAGGGTTGTTGGAGGACCAAGCGCTTGCTTCTTGTGGGTGCTACAGTGTCCTAGGCACCATGAAAATAAAGAACGCATGTGTTGGGGTCATGGAAGGGACATTAGATATGATCTAGTAGCATTTTTAAGTCTAAGAACAGTTGTGACAGACTTAAATGGTTTTCATTTAAAAGCAGATAGAAACCATATTAGTGAAGGACAGGGGTGGTGGCTGCTTAGACAGGCTGGAGGCGGCAGAGGCAGGAGAGGTGAAAGGTGAGGCTCTCTAGATCCAGATCCACGAATGTCCTTTACTGAGTTGAGGGGCAGCGGCTCTGGGTTGTGGCCTCTTGCTGACTGTGGGCTAAGAACCACACTTTGAGTAGGATGGTCTTGGTCCTTAGTGAGAGATGACAGATGGGGTTTCATCTGGTTTTCTTGTAATGTGCTTAGGTGTATGGAAAGTGAAGGCATCTGCATTTCAAGGCATTCCAGTTTTTAAGGTAATATTTTCTTCTGGTTGCAATATAATTGATGTAGGAAGGCACAAGACATTATCATGTTTACCAAGAATCTCAGTGCTGGCCTGGCATATATCTAGTATCCAATCTCTATCCATCTTTGTCTGTCTGTCTGTCTGTCTGTCTGTCTGTCTGTCTGCCTGTCATCTTTCTGCCTAGCTATAGCTTCTGTGTAGATTACTTTCTTGGAATTAAGTGGTTCAATCATGGAGTAAGTTAATAATTAGAAGAATCTACATGTGTAAAACACGAAATTCTTGGATGGTTTTCAGGTGGTAGTACCAGTTAAAATCAAGACATAATTCAGGTATAGAACTGTAGCCTCTTTTAGTTAGGATAGATGATTCAGTGTGGGTGTCCTAACACCCAGAAACTTGTAATAAGTTGATTTGGAAAGAGGGTTTGTAAAGAAAGTGACTACATTACAGTGAAGTACACAGGAGCTAGGTCACAATCCATCTTTCTAGGTCATTGCACGCACGCGCACACACACACACACACACACACACACATAGAGGGGATAACCATTTATAAGTCAAGAAGGAAAACCACAAGGAAACCAACCCTAATAACTCCTTGGCCTCAGACTTTAAGCCTCCAGAATTATTGCAGCTTGAGAAAATAATGCAGTATATTGTAGACCTTTTTAGAATTAATAATTATCTTCCAAATTTTCCTGTGGACAAATTGCGTTTTCCCACTTTCTTCCTCCTCTCGCTCCTTCTATTTATTTTATATGCAGCGCAGGTTGGTCTTGAACTTGAGACTCCTGTGTCTTTGCCTTCTAAAATGTTGGAACTACAGGCATGTACTACCATGTGTGGCGTGAGATTTTCTTAGTAGGATTTTTGACATAGCTAAGCAGTTACCTTGGTACAAAGTTATTAATAATCCTTGCAATAGGGTGAAGAGATGTCATCCTAGTGAAGACCCTTATGCAGCCTTAGCTACCTAGATTTGCATCAGAAATGGCTTGCCTTCATTCAGGTTCAGCATACATGTCATTATGTCTTTGAGCTTCTTTCCCTTCCTGGCTTTCCTCTGACTACCTGTCTGCTTGTACTTAAGGATTCTCACACTGGTGGGATGGCTGAGAGCTACAACTTACGAAATGGAGTCTGAGACTGTTTTAGAAATGGAAGCTACGTATGAATTTGTTGTGACTCTTTTTCCCTTCTTTAAAACATAAATTCACCCATGTCAGAGCACTTTGTACACCCTCAAGTATCCAATGCATTCTACTGTTTCAAGTAGCTTTAACCCCAGAGATTCTCAGGAGCCATATAGGATAGGCTAGAGGCAAGCAAGTGACCTTTCTGGTGATGCCCCATTATATTGCATGGTCTACCATGGGTGAGCTCGAAAAGGCAAGGCCCAGAGAGACTTCACCTCAGGATTGCTTCTTACAGCTGATTTGCCCTTTCTGTCATTATTAAAATAGTATAATAATTCCTGAGCATCAACCTACTTCAGAAAATCTCTTGTAGAAATGCCATGTCCACAAACTGATGATTTCATAATTCCTAATAAAGATTCTGTAGAATTTCTAAAATTATACAAGTAAGTTTGAGTCCTCTATGTATACAGGCTACAATTAGGGCTCTGTAAACCTTCACGTGTCATGGGGTAATTGTGCTAAGATAAAAAGCAGATTTGAAACAGATTTACAGTCAGGGAAATCATCCCTTCTGGGCTGGCTGTGAAACCATTGTCTGGTAACTGGGATCTTAAACTGGGGGTGGGCAACTTACTGTAGGTACAAGGACAGAAAATAAAATATTGACTGGATTTATCTCTACAAAACTAATGAGACACTAGGCAGATGATTTGCCTCTTGACAAAACCATGCTAACTTAATGAGATAAGAATCATTGTTTTAAACTTTTTATGAACCTGTGGAGCTAATGACAGATAATGAACATTTAATTAGATAACTTGTCTTTAACGGAACACCTGTAACTGTGTAACTTCTTATTCAATATATAGTTTGAATTCATTTTTACACTTGTGAAGTTTTGAAAAGAGATGCTTAAAATACCATGTGATTATTTATCCTGAGAAAAGTACAAGAACTGAGACTGCAGACACTAAGAGTGCAGAGCA
>NW_022196896.1:80464337-80469250 GCF_008632895.1 Mastomys coucha | reverse complement strand
TATTTATTTATTTATTTATTTATTTATTTATAAACTGTGGCTGTCTTCAGACACACCAGAAGAAGGCATCATATCTCATTACAGATGGTTGTAAGCCACCATTTGGTTGCTGGGAATTTAACTTAGGACCTCTGGAAAAGCAGTCAATGCTCTTAACTGATTGGGCCATTTCTCTAGCCCCAGCCAATGCAACTCTTTTTTTTTTTTTTTCTTTTTTTTTTGAGACAGGGTTTCTCTGTGTAGCCCTGGCTGTCCTGGAACTCACTCTGTAGACCAGGCTGGCCTCGAACTCAGAAATCCGCCTGCCTCTGCCTCCCAAGTGCTGGGATTAAAGGCGTGCACCACCAATGCAACTCTTATAAAGGTAAACATTTAACTGGGCCAAGGTTGGAGCTTGTTTTTCATCCAGAATGAGTGAGTCCTTTCTGGGCAGGCTCTTGCTCTATGAGCTTGCTCCTGGGGGCTTTCGCCTCATCCACCATATATAAATATATATGCATTCATATGTAAGTATAGGTGTGTGTATATAAGTATGCATGAATACTTGTGGAGTTGATGAGATGGGTGGTCAGGCTGGTCCTGTTGACGTGTCTGTGTGTGTATGAATGGGTATATGTGTATCTATGCATATTTTCTTGTGTAAAAGTTTTTCTTTCTAAGAGCATGACTTCCTTTTTCTGGTTCAATAAAAGTTAATTGCTCCAAGCCTCCCTCTTGTCTGGCCAGCAAGAGGCCTGCAGCTTCTGGCCTCAGAATAACTTGGAATCAAGAAGGGCAAACATTATTAATAGTAAGCAACTTTTACTTTTGCAAAACCAAGTTTTGGTTTTGCCCCCTGAAAATAGCCAACCTCCCCTCCCTTCCCTGCCTATCCAGAGAGAACTGATGCTCGGGTAGGCTCCCAGCAGAGACTGGCTTGGCTGCCCTCTGCTGTGTGCAGGGCACATCTCTGCGTTGAAAATGTGTCTCAGTGTACTCCATTCACTGATAGACTGACCAGGAGACTGCTTGGCAGAGGATGGAATTCGGATTTTCCTGGATTCTGTATCTTCCATTGTAGATCCTTGCTGTGTGATTAAATGAGTAAATGAGGTGATAGGATCCATGTAAATGCTTTTGGACCACTGATGTAAGTCACACTGTAAATTGTATAAATTGCTTTCTAAGCACCGTCCTGTAGCTAAGTTGCCTGGGATAGTTTAGAAGTATTAAATAAGTTTTTCAGCAAAACAAAGCCCATGTATAGATATCGATATATAAAAATAGATTTAGTTCAAATAGTTAGCTCACAGGATTCAGGAGGCTGAAAGTGTGATTACCTTCTATCTATATGCTGTAAACTCAGGAGAGTGGGTGATAAAATTCCATGTAAGACCAAAGGCCAGAGAACATGGTCTGAGGTGGTTGTGTGGTCTTGTCGAAGGGCAGGAACAGATGGATGCCCAGGCTCGAGGAGCTGGGGGGAGAATACACTCTATGCCTTTGGTTCTATTTGAGACATCAGCAGATTGGGTGGTGCCCACTCATATTGGTGAGGGAAGATATTCTTGATTCCAATCCACTGATTCCAATGCCAGTCTGTCTCCTCCAGAAAAACCACCACAGACAGTTCAGAAATACTAACATAAAATTAGTCATCACA
The DNA here is from genome assembly GCF_008632895.1 of Mastomys coucha. Taxonomy (NCBI): domain Eukaryota; kingdom Metazoa; phylum Chordata; class Mammalia; order Rodentia; family Muridae; genus Mastomys; species Mastomys coucha. The sequence goes on along the minus strand of NW_022196896.1, from coordinate 80,467,608 downwards.
CATGATCATAATCGATATATTTTTAGATTAAGATCAGTTCATCTAACTGGGAAGGTTATAAGGGAAACCTTGTAAACTCAGATTAAAATTTATGGAGAATTTGCAAAGTAACTTAAAGCTTGTATATTTAAAAGACAAAATTAACTCAGTGCTTGTAATATCATCTCCATACTCCACAATAGCAGGCATACAAGTTTATTTGCTATCATAACAATATGAAAATATTTAATGAGTCATAAAATCATCCCATTGATATAAATAAACTGCTTACACACTTTCCTTTGCAATATCTTAAAAGACAATGAGACAAGCCTGTCCTTAATCAACAGTTTATTGATAATAAATATAGATAATCAAACATAGACGTATATACTTGTGGTTATATGTGTGTGGTTAATGTTAATTGTTGATGTTATAGGTGTAGAATCACCCAGCATGCAAACCCTTAGGCACACCTGTAAGGGATTAGCTAGATTAAGGTTAATCTCTGGATTAGCTAGATTAAGGTTAATCTCTGGGTATGCCTAGGCCTATTAATTACATTAACCGAGCCAGGCATTGGAAGCCTTTATGGAAAGGGTGGGTCTTGAGAAGAGTTGTAGGAAAGAAATATGATAAAACTGGAGTGGGTTGGTGTAGTAGTTAACCCTGGTGCTCTGGAATCCTCACTTCCTGGCCTGAAATCCAGACACTACTCCTTGCTAGCTATGCCAGACTTTAATTTTCTTGTACCTTTGGGTTTGGTTTTATTAAGCTTAGTATGGGAATAACCAGTGCCTGTGGGTTGTAAAAACCAAAGGTGTCTATATCTACAAAGTAGATAGAATAATACCTGGTGTAGCAATGGCTCAGGTAGTTTTACCTGGCCTTGAATAGAACTTTTGTGTGAAAGATGAGTTTGGGGAGTCAACAGCAACCAACATGTTAACAGGCTGCAGGTACAACTCAGTTCCCAGGAAGACTAATGACTGGTTTCAGCTATTCTTAAGGACTGGAGAGAGTCTGACCAATCTGGGCTTATACGATATCTTGCCCAATTCCGTTCTTTGTAGGCTATTGTGAGTTCTAAATAAGACAGGTTCAAAAAATGCACGCGGAAGTCTGCCCCATGTGTTGATTGGTATGAAGAAGTTTCATAGGAACCGAGATTTTAAAGGAAGCCATACTTACTATCCTAAAGAGGTTCATAGTGTAGGGATTCCAAGTAAGCACCACCTCTCGCGGGACGCAGCACGCAGCACACGAGAGCTGGCATGTAGCAGAGCCTCCAGGAGTGCTGACTACCATTTTTCCTTCAAGATGTCCAGGAACCCTGTAGATCAGATTGATGCTGGCTTGCCATGCATCTGTTTAGGGTGGGAGCTAGAAGACTTCTATAAAAGGCTGAATCTAGCCTTTAGATAATAAACATATTGGGCTTTGATGCTGCGAGGGCTCTGTTGCAGGTGCTTGGGTCTGCTGTTGGAAGGAAAAAGCAGCCATCGTCAGTGTCTAAGCAGGTACATGGGACTGTGTGCCAGTAAAGTTCCATGTATAAGTCAAGACAGTTAGGATAGAACTGGAAGACCCTTTCTGTTACTGGCTGGACAGAAAGTCAGCAGGTCCAAGAGGAATCTGGATTTTTGACTGTTGACTTTGCCCTTTTTTTAATCATAAAAAAAATGATGTCTACAGAAGTAAATTCCAGCTACATTGAAGGGGTGGGTGACAAGCTAAAAGAGGAGGGGCTTCTCTAAGTTGAAAGGGTAAAATGACTTGACGTGGCAACCCAGGGCTGGGCATGTGGTTCTCTGGTGGAACATTTGCAGGGCATATCCAAGGCCCCTTGTGCCAACCTTGACATTTGACTGACTGCCACACATTCAGGAATGTTAGATTCACAAAGGATTTTAGAAGTTCCAGAAATAAGGGAACGGAGAGCTAGAGAGAGGCAATGACTTGAACAGTTTGCATTGTCCTTGATCAAGAAATGGCTCTTGAGCCAAAGGACCCAGGTCTTCTTTCCATTCTTGTTGGGCAGTTGTGTGAGGCAAAGGAAGGCTGCGACCGTAGGTTGACATCGATCATCAGAATACTGTTTCTGTATGGCACAGGCATTTCTCAATTCCCAAGTAAGTGCTCCTGTAGCCTGTTCAGGACAGGCAGTGACAGTTTTAGCTTGGTTTTCTTCTTAAAGTACCCTCTGACCTTTATTACAGCAGAGGCAGATCTCTATGGAGCCATTTAACACATCTTGCCTTCGTGCGATGCACTGTCCCAGGGTTCTCAGTCCAGGTAGGAATGTAGGTTCCAAACACGTCCCCACAGGGAAGGGTGCTGGCTTGGTGCCCTTGCTGCTGGACTGTGATTATCCACAAACACTGCAATCCAGTCCTTTTCCATTTCCTGGAAACACTTCTGTCTCTAGATATATTTTATAGTCTTAGCTGCATTCCAAGATGTGGTTTAGGTAGGCCACCCTTCATTGAAAATGGTTAATAGCTTTTCTTTAGATCTAAATTTCAGAGAAGAGAGGAAAAGGCCTAAAGGAGTGTTCCAGTTCAGCCAGAGCCTCCTCACTGTAGCAAGTCATGGTTTCTGAAGTCTGAACAAAATAATGTTGGTGGCAGGATTCCCATTTAAAAACATGAATTCCGTAGATACTGAGTTGCCAACCACATACAAATTACTGTGCTAGGGCTCTACTTAGCCTACAAACATGTACTGGACTCTGTGATAACAAATTATTGATCTTAAAATTGTTAGTTATTTTACTAAACGTTAGCTAATAACACCGTATGATTCTTACACCTACAATTTCAATGCCTGTATGTCAACTCAGATTTGGGTTATAATAATATTAGAATCTATAGTGTTAGTCCTTTCAATATCCTCAGTAGTCTTTAAATGTTTTTGATGGTGATTATTTAAGAAGGATATCAGTAATTGAGCCTTGCTATATTAGGCACAAGATGGAATCTAGTGATTTTTATTTGATTATTTATTTATATTTTTTGGCACAGGGTGCTATCTAACCTGTCTCTGTCTGCCAAGTGCTGGGATCGTAGGCATATGCCATCATGCTCAGTATTATGTGGTATTGAGCTTCATACTTGCTAGACAAGGGCTCTGCCAGTTGCAATGTGTCCCCAGTAGTTTTATTTATTTTTAAAATTTTTTCAGGCTTTCCTTCATTTTGTGACCATGTCATCATGTAGCCCACACTGGCTTTGAACTCAGTCCTTTGCCATAGCCCTTCACCAGCTGGCATTATAAGCTTAATTCATCACGT
>NW_022196896.1:80421837-80459337 GCF_008632895.1 Mastomys coucha | reverse complement strand
TGCAAATTTCATGATGCCATTTTTTTCATTTTTTTTTTTTACCAGCCAAGTAATATTCCATAGTGTAAATGTACCAATGTATTCTTCAATTGAGGGACCTCTAGGTTGTTTCCAGTTTGGGGCTGATATGAATAAAGCCGCTATGAACATAGTTAAGCAAATGTCCTTGTGGTAGAACAGCATAGGCAAAAGAATTATATAGTTAGGTCTGGAGCCAGGTCAATTCTCAATTTTCTGAGGAAGTGTCACATTGATCCCTATAGTGGCTGTTACAAGTCTGCACTCCCACCAGCAATGGAGGAGTATTCCACTCGTTCCACGTCCTCACCAGCATGAGCTGTCATTTGTTTTTGATCTTAGCCATCCTGACAGGCATAAGGTGGAATCTCAAATCATTTTGATTTGCATTGCCCTGATGACTAAGGATGTTGAACATTTCTCTAAGTGTTTCTCAGCCATTTGAGATTCCTCTATTGATAATTGATGTTCAGATCTGTACTTCATTTTTTAATTGTGTTATTTGGTTTGTTGACATCTAGTTTCTTGAGCACTTTATATATTTTGGATATTAGTTCTTTATTGGATGTGGAGTTGATAAAAAAAAAAAAAAAAGACTTCCGATTCCCCAGGCTGCTTTATCCTTCACCTTAGAGAAGCCTTTCAATTTCATGAGGTCCCATTTAGTAATTGTTGATCTTAGTGCCTGTTGCTATCAGTGTTCTTTCAGAAAGTCATCTCATGTGCCAACACATTCAAGGCTTTCCCCACCTTCTCTTCTATCAGGGTCAGTGTATCTGGTTTTATTGGGAGGTCTTTGGTCCAACTAGAATTGGGTTTTGTGCAGAGTGATAAATATGGATAATTTGCATTTTTCTACATGCAGACATCCAATTTGACCAGCACCATTTGTTGATGATGTCTTTTTTTCAAGTGTGTATTTCTGACTTCTTCATCAAAAACCAATTGTCCATAGGTGTGTGGAATTATGTCTGGGCCTTTGATTTTATTCAGTTGATAAACATGTCTATTTTTATGACAATATAACAGTGTTTTTATTACTATATCTCTGTAGTACAACTTAAAATCAGGGATATGATACCTGCAGCAGTTCTTTTATTGTTCAGGATTGTTTTTGCTAGCCTGGGTTTTTTCATCTTTCCATATAAAGTTGTGAATTTTTCTTTCAAGGTCTGTGAAGAATTGTGTTGTGATTTTGATGGGGATTGCATTGAATCTGTGGATTGTTCTTGGTAAGATGGCCATTTTCACTATGTTAATCCTATTAGTCCATGAGTTTGGGAGAGTCTTCTATCTTCTAATATCTTTTTCAGCTTCTTTCTTTAGAGACTTGAAGTTCTTGTCATAAAGATCTTTCACTTGCTTTGTTAGAGTTACACCAAGATATTTTATATTATTTGTGACTATTATAAAGGGTGTTGTTTCTCTAATTTTTTTCTTAGTCTATCATTTGTTTATAGGAGGGCTGCAGGTTTTTGGTGTTTTTTGTTTGTTTGTTTGGTTGGTTGGTTGGTTTTTGTTTTTTTTGTTTTGTTTTGTTTTGTTTTTAGTTAATCTTGTATCCAGTCACTTCTCTGAAAGTGTTTAATCAATTGTGGGAGTTCTCTGGTGGGATTTTTAGGGTCACTTTTGTATATTATAATATCTGCAGCTAGCAATACTTTGACTTCTTCCTGTCTAATTTGTATCCCCTCAACTTCTTCAGTTGTCTTATTGATCTAGATAAATCTTCAAGTACTATATTGAATAGACATGGAGGGAACTAACAGCCTTGTCTTGTTCCTGATTATAGTGGAATTGTTTTGGATTTTTCTCCATTTAATATCCTATTGGCTATGAACTTGCTGTAAATTGCCTGTAGTATATTTAGGTATGTCTCTTGTGTCCTTAATATCTCCAGGACTTTTATCATGAAATGTGGTAGATTTTTGTCAAAGTCTTTTAAAATATCTAATGACATAATTATGGTTTGTTTTGGTTTTTGGGGTTTTTTTTTTTTTTTTTTTTTTTTTTTTTTTTTTGGTTTTTTGAGACAGAGTTATTGGGTTTTTTTTTCTTTAAATTTGTTTATATAGTAGATTACATGACTTGAACTCCATGTTGAACCATTCTTGCATCTCTGTGGTGAAGCCTACTTGATTGTGGTGGATGATCTTTTTGAGGTATTCTTGGATTTGGCTAATGGGTATTTTATTGAGTAGTTTTGCATCTATGATCATGAGAACAATCTGTCTGTAATTCTTTTTGTTGAATCTTTGTGTAGTTTTGGTATCAGGATGACCATGGCCTCATAAAGTGAATTTAGCAATGTTTCTTCTGTTTCTATATTGTGGAATAGTTTGAGTAGTATTGGTATTAGTTCTTCTTTGAAAGTCTAGTAGAAATCTGTGCTAAAGCCATCTAGCTCTAGACATTTTTTGGTTAGAAGACTTTTAATGAGTGCTTCTATTTCCTTAGGGGTTATATGTCTATTTAAATTGTTTATCTGATCCTCTTGATCTAACTTTGGTAAGTGGTATCTATTGAGAAAATTATCATTTCATTTAGATTTTCCAATTTTGTGGAGTACAGATTTTTAAAGTGTGACCTAATGATTCCATGTCTGTTGTTATGTCTCCCCTTTCATTCCTGATTCTGTTAATTTGGATAGTCTCTCTCTGTTTTTTGAGTTAGTTCGGCTAAGGGTTTGTCTATCTTGTTGATTTTCTCAAAGAACCAACTCTGTTTCATTTCTTTATGAAGGTACTTAGTGCTATGAACTTTTCTCTTAACACTGCTTTCATTTGTCTCATAAGTTTTGGTATGTTAATGTATTCAGTTTCATTGAATTCTAGAAAACCTTTACTTTCTTTCTGGTTTTGAATCATTGTCCATTGAGTAGAGAGTTGTTCAGCTTCCATGAGTTTGTAAGCTTTCTCTTTTTTCTGTTGTTGAAGTCCAGCTTTAATCCATCTTGGTCTCATAGTTTGCAGGGAGTTATTTCAATTTTCTTTTGTCTGTTGAGACTTGCTTTGTATGAGAGTATTTGATCAATTTTGGAGAAAGTTCCCCAACATGCTGAGAAGAAGGTTCATAATATTCTTTTGTGTTTGGGTGAAAAGTTTTTTAAATACCAGTTAGGTCCATTGGGCTTATAACATCTGTATCTCCAGTATTTCTCTATATCATTTTGTCTGGCTGACCTGTCCATTAGTGAGAGTTAAGTATTGAAGTCTTCAAATATCTCTGTGTGAGTATCAATGTGCAACTTAAGCTGTAGCAGTGTTTCTTTTACAAAAGTGGATACCCTTGTGTTTGGGGCATAGATTTTAAGAATTGAAATGTTGTCTTAGTGAGTTTTTTCTTTGATTAGTATATAGTGTCTTTTGCAACCTCTTTTGATTAATTTTGATTTGAAGTCTATTTTGTTAAATACTAAAATGACTACACCAGCTTGCTTTTTAGATTTGTTTGCTTGAAATATGTTTTTCCAACCTTTTACTCTGAAATAATGTTTATCTTAGATGTTGAGGTGTGTTTTTTGGATAGAGCAGAAGAATGGATCCCATTTTAAAATCTGTTTCTTTAGTCTATGTCTTTTAATTGGGGAATTGAGACCATTGGTATTGAGACATATCAATGTCCAATGGTTGTTGATTCCTGTTATTTTGTTGTTAATGGTGGTGTGTGTGTGAGTGTGTGTATGTGTGTGTGTGCTTCCCTCCTTTTGGTTTTGCTGATGTGAGATTATTTCCTGTTTTAATGAGTGTAGTTAACCTCCTTGGATTGGAATTTAACTTCTAGCACCTTCTGTGAGGCTGAATTTGTAGATAGATATTGTTTACATTTTACTTTATCATAGAATATTTTCTCCATCTATGGTGATTGGAAATTTTGGTGTTATAGTAGTCTGAGCTGGCATCTGTGGTCTCTTAGAGTCTGCAGGACATCTTTCTAGGCCCTTCTGGCTTTTAGAATCTTTATTGAGAAGTCAGACATAATTCTAATAAGTTTGCCCTTATATGTTTCTTGCAGCTTTTAATATTCTTTCTTTCTTCTATGTTTAGTGTCTTGATTATTTTGTAACAGGGGACTTTCTTTTCTGGTCCAATCTTTATACTTCTTGTACCTTTATAGGTATCTCCTTTATAGATATAGGAGAATTTTGGTGAGACCAATGAGTCTGTTGGACTTTCTTAAAGAGCATAGGGTAAGAGATTATATACAGGAACATGTGTGACCCCAAAACAGCTGCATCACTGCAGAGTTTCACTCTACCATGGATGGAAAGCTCATGGATCTCTGTTTTCAATTAACTTTCTACTTACTGTACACTCTACCATTTCCCATGATTGCTTGCAGCTGGGGGATGGGCTGGAGGAACTGTAGCTGAATCTTACATGAGGGCCTCTTTGACCCTCTCTTCCTTCATCTACAAGGGAATGTTAACCTCTAGAGGACCATTATGGTAGACCTTCCTACCATTGTCTAACAGAGTTAGACATTGTCTAACAGAAGTTCTAGTTTCCATGGCTGCTGGAGGAGAAAAGTACCATATAACATAGAAACCCATTGATTCGCAGTGAGAAACAGTTGGGGTGACCTTGAATGTGACTGGGAGTTGCTGCTGGGGTTTAGTGGGCATTGCCCTGTATTACTGGGTGCAAGAAAGACCCGTTTTTCCAAATGTCAGCAGCACTCTCAATTCAGAGTCAGAACTCCCTAAGATAGTCAACCTTAGCATCTTGGCAGACAAGGAGCATGCAACCTTAAAGCAAGCAAGCCTCTTACTCTTGGTTGTTTTTCTGTCTATAAATAGATTAGTGATATTCTACCAGGGACTGCAGATTCTTCTTGCTTTTGAATAAGAAATTTACTTTTGGGAAAGGGGAAGACAGCCAGCAGATATATAGCCATAAGTGCTGAGAAAAGCTCACTGTCTCACTCTCTGCCTTGTCTGTGCTCAGTGCTTTGTACCTCTGTTTCTTTATCCTCTGTGTTAGGAAAGGAGCGGGTGACTCAGTACACCTAAGGGGTGACTCAGTAAGCCTAAGCCTAGTAAGGGCTTCTTGAACTCTGTTGCTCCCCTCTCTTTGGCTGTGGCGTTGATTGTGCTACTCTAACTAGCAGGGAGTTTAGCAGGTGCTACTGACCCCAGTAAGCATCAGGGTTGCTGGAAGTTGGCCCTCCCTGGTATCCTGTAGTGTCTCTTTGCCTATGTTTAGGCTCCTGGCTGTTTCTGCAGGTGTTGTCAATAGATTTCCATGTGGAGTTACAAAACAGGACAGGACTTCTCCTGTGTTGAGATAAGACCACGTGTCTCAGCCTGCTCTATTCTCAAATGCAGGGTTGCCGAATCTGTTTGTTAAGAGTTATCATTTCTTCTGGTTCTTTTGACATTTTTTTTTCTGCTACTGATCTTTATTAAATGCTCCTGAAGATTAGGAATAGAGCTGTTGAGAGGAAAGTTAAAGTGGATAGCAATAAGAACTATGCTTCTGAACTAGCCTTTTCTGTCTATTTAATAGCTGGGTATTAGCATTAGAGCATTTGAACACATGCTAAAAAACTATGCAGCGAAATAGCCACTGCAAGGCTCCTGGAAATATTAAAGCTGCCTTTGATGACACTGAACAGCAGAGAAAGTAATAATATCACACGTAGTACCGGGAGACATGTGTGTCTGGGTAACTGTGTTTGCTCTCACAAGAACCTACTGTGAGCTGACCAGAGGTGTCAGAGGGGTGTTTTCTTCTTCTCCATTTCCTGTTTAAATTTTCCTGCTCTTCAGAGCCCATGTCAAGTCCTTTCTTTGCCTGAAACCATTCCCTGCTGCTAGTTTCCTCTTGTAAATTCTGCACTGTTTTGGCACCTTCCTGGCCAGGGTCTGAGGTTGGGGGTGGGGCGGGGGTGGGGTGGGCAGGCATGGAGGGGGGCAGGGAAACTTGCTTCCTGAGAAGGGCCTGTACTCTCTGTGAGCTGCTCAGCTCCAGGAATTCTAGGTAGGTTCTAACCTCACCCTCAATCCATTAGACATACAGTATAAACTAAGAATGCTTCTCTCTCATTCATATTTCATTTTAAGGGGATAGGAAGGAAACATCCATTCAGGTGTCTAGGCAAGGGTGTTTTAAAAGAATGAATAGAAAATCAATGGGTAGCAAAGACTTTCTTTTAAACTATGGTGCTGCTTCAATTCCTGTAACCTGTGAAGGCTTGAGAGTAAATGCCTTCTGCAGTCTTTATAGAGTTTTTCTCTTATAACATTGACTAATAAAAGTTTTCATTTCCAAAGAATAACACTTATATGAAATTCCCATTTCATATAAATGTTCTATTGATTTTTATCTTTAACAAACAATCTTTCAGATTGGATTTGATTTCTTTTTAATTGCAACAGTTTAATGAATTGAGGACCAAAATGTCATTATGCAACTGCTGGTAAATTATCGATTACAGCATTTGTCTACATACTCAGTATGACTAGTTTCTCCCTTGTGTTTACGCAATTATGTTTGATATAATATTATTTTATGTAGATTTTTTTTAAGGAGGAGAAAACCCTCAATCTTTTAGTGGTTCAGAGTTTCACTGTTTTATGTACCTTGAGCTCTGCTGTTGTTTTCTGGGTTTATCAATAACTAATAAGATAATAGATGCACAATGAAACCCCAAATGCTTTAGATACATTGTAAATTAAGTGTGAGTTTAGAGGGTTTAGGAGTTGAGTATTGTGTGTGTGTGTGTGTGTATGTGTGTGTGTAAGCCAGAGGTCACCTGTTGGTGTCCTTCCTCAGGAGCTGTTCACTTTGCTTCTTTTTTTAAAAAAAATTTTAATTAAAATATAATTATATAACGTGTACCCTTCCCTTTCCACCCTCTAAGCCCTCCTCTGTTTTCCCACTCCTCAAATTGATGCCATTTTTCTTTGATTATGATTGTTATACAGACACACACACACACACACACACACACACAATCACATAAATGGCTATATACAACCTACTGAGTTAAGCTTTAGTTGCTTATGTGTATATAGTTTCCTGGCTGAATATTTTGCATGGAATAACCAACTAGGAGGCTCTTCTCAGGAAGGCTGACTCTCCCTCTCTCTCCATCATTAGTTGCCTATAGTTCTTTGTTTAGGGATAGGACCCCAGGAGCTTTCCCCTTGTCATGTAATAGGGCTACTCCATCATTTCTTGGAGAGGCAGTCTTGGCAGATTTCTTTGTCCTATGGCTCAGGCCTTCTGGTCTCTTCTGAGGAATTCTCTAAGCCTTAGGTGCAGAGGTTGTATTGTAGATGCATGGCCTCCGCACTATTGGTTGATCATGGTTCTTCTGTGGCAGCACCCACATGTTCTTTTGAAGTTGCCCTTCCTGCCATGCCAGGAATGAGGTGGCGTGTGACCCGCTTTGGTCCCATCTGGTGTGTCCTTGGTCTTCTCGGGTACAGTGATGTGTTTGTAGATGACACTGACCCACAAGAACCAGTTATAACCAGTGGGTGTTCACTGGGGACACCTTTGTTCAGTTCTTAAGGAAGAGGTGATCTTTTCATGGAAGTTAAGCTCAGGAAGATGGAAGCTGCTAACACATGTGCAGCTGTCACTAAGGTAAGAACTGTTGGAAGGGATGACCGTAGAGAGAGAAGCATAAGTGGGGGATGGAGCCAAATCTGGCCCAGCTCAGAGACCCAGCCCTAGAACTTTTAGTGACATGAGCCTCTTTCCGTTTTCTCCTTTTGCTCCGCAACATTCTTCTTCCTCTTACCTTCTTCATCTCCCTTTCTTCCTATCTTCATTCCTTCTTTTCTTTGCTGATGACTTGCACCTGAAACTGTTCTTTCAAACAAGTAAATGTTTCTTAAAAAAAAAAAAAAACAAAGTAACAAGAGACGAGTGAATATCTTGGAAGCGTTTGTGCACATGAGTGTGTGATGGGGGCAGAGGACTTTGGGAATCTTCCTCTGTTGCTTTCTCCCTTCTTCGTTTGAGACAGGGTCTCTCTCTGACCCTGAGACTCACTTTTGAGGCTGGGCAGAGGGCTCCTGGGATCTGCCTGTCTCTACTCTCTAGTCCTGTGGTTACAAACGCTTGTCGTGTTCCCTGGCCTTTGGTTGGGTGCTGAGGATCTGAATTCAGCTCCCCAAGTTTGCACAACACTTCCCTTTCAAGGATTTTTTTTTTTGAGAAGTACTTTTTAATATAATCTGGAAACATACTATCTTTAAAAATGTACAATAGTCTAATAAATACAGCAATTTCCTTTAATTTGTACTTGATGGCATTTGTAGTATTCGCCCACTTTTTTCTGCCTCTGCCAGACTTTATGTAGCTGGTGGATGTGCACTTCTTACATTTCTGCATATTGTTAACAATATACCATCTAATTTTTATCGAGAGGAATATTTAAATGCTGATTTTTCACCAATGGTATATTTTTATGATGCATCATGAAGCATTTGATAAAAACTATACTCTTTTTCTGAATGTAATTGGCAGTAACCAATATCACTAACATACTGGCTTTATTTGATGTTTTGCTTTTCTGTTTGTTTGTTTCCTGCCCTGTGGATCAAGCCTTGGGCTCAAAAATGCTACTCAAATGCTGTAGCACTGGGCCCTAGAAGTCTGTGTTTGAAAGGACAGGCTCTGTGAATAGCTATTTGTAGTGAGCTGATGCTACAGAATGTCTGCTTCACAGACTTTCATTGGAGCGCTGTATTCTAACCTAAATGGTTTGGGAAACAGATTTCTTTTCTGGCTTTATAAAACATTCTAGCCACATTGTATTAGGCAAAAATCCTACATTCCAACCCACACTTTCTGGTGGTGTGCCATTTTCTAAATGTGTCCTGTCTATTCCAAAATGAATATCAATAGCTGGAAGCAGATTATGTTAAGTGGGAGAATGTTAATTTTGCGCTTGCAGTAGAGAGTGGCACTCAGTTCCTAGACTGTATCCTGTCCCTGCATTGATTTTTCAAAGGACTTATTTTTTTTTTTATTTTTCTCTTCTTATTCATTTATTGGTTGTTTGTACTCTGAGATAGGGTCTCACGCAGTAGCCCAGACTGCCTTTAAATTCTTGACTCTCCTGCCTCAGTCTCCCTCTTGCTGGGATTACTTGCACATCTACACTTGGCTTTGGTATAGGAAACTTGGGAGAACAGTTTCATAGTTTGTTTGTTTTTTTTTTTTTTAATTTTGCATCCTATCAATAAGAACATAGTTTTTGGTTCTTTGAGACCTACAGCATACGCTGATCATATTCGCCCTCCCCAATCCAATTCTCATCTCATCCATCTCCTCTCTCCCTCTCCACTGAACGCTGAGTCTTGCTTTCCCTCCTTCAAGGCCAGTGCTTGCTACCAGTGCTATTGGATATGTGGCCTTCTGCTGACGCCTGACTGGCTTGTCTGGGGATACACTCTTAGAGACAGCCTACCCTCCTCTCTCAGCAGCTAACAATGGCAAATAGCTCCTGCAGTGTGGCTATTGGTGGAACTTTGTGCCCAGATCCAGTGTCCGTGTTGGGATTTGGTCTGGGTTGGGCTGTCATCACTACTGTGAGGTCATATGTGCAGCTGCCATTCTGGGTCTAGAAGACACTGTTTTCCTGCAGCCAGACATCTCCTCTAGCTCTTATACTCCCTCTGTTTCCTTTTCCACAGTGATTCCCGTAGCCCTGTGGAGAAAGGGGTATAGATGCGTGTTTCATTTAAGGTTGAACATTCTGCAGTCTTTTCTGCACCTTGGCTAGTTGGCGGCGGGGGTGGGGGGGGATCTGTGTGTTGATCATCATTTACTGAAAACAATTGAGTGATGCATTAGTCTATGGGTATAAGTCATTAGGTGTTGGTTTAATACTGTGCTTACTTAGCAGAATAGTTGTGTTTCTCACCTAGAATCCGTGATATTTCTAGCCACTAGTTCTTGGCCTGATGATGGTGTTAGACATGAATTTCATCTGTGGAGCAGGACTTTCTTAAATCCATTCAGAAAGTGGCTGGTTACTTCCATAATGGTGGTGTCACTGTTGCACCAGTAGACACATCTTGTCTGGCCAGTGCTTTGCTATCCAATTGCTAATCAATGCTCTTGGATATGTGACAGAAGGCTACATATCCAATTATTGTAGCTCACATACATGAGTCACAGAGCATGGAGAAATCAACTTGATGTTGTCCTGGAAGGAGTATTCATAGTGCTGGCTTTTATAGTTCTGGAAGGTGCCATTAATTCTACCAGAGGAGAAAAGTTATTGTCAATCAGTTTTAAACCTCATGAGCTACAAAAATTTATTCCTAAATGGCATGTACACACCAAGTATACTAGTTCATAATCTATCTGTTATGTATAGGACTGAGGGTGTAGGTCAGTAGTATAGTACTTATCTAGTATTCATGACAGCTTATATTTGGTCCCTAGCATAGATGAAAGAAAGAGAAGGGGGACATAGATAGATAGATAGATAGATAGATAGATAGATAGATAGAGATTATGCCATAGCTGAAATCTAGAAATTAAGTCCTAATTTTTTCTTTTTTTTTTTTCAGATAGGACCTTATACTATAGTCCAGGCTACACTAGAACTCCAGGCAATCCTCCTACTTCTGTCTGTTGAGTACTAAGATTAGAGGTATATAGGTATCTACCATATATATGTGTGTGTATATATATATATATATTGGTTTTTCAATATACTCCTTTAAAGCCCATTGCTCTCTTCTTTGGATTCCATTGATATGTGACATAAAAAATCATTGATTTATTATGCCTGAATGGTTTGAGCTATAATACTAATTCCAATATGATTACAATAATTTACAACTTACTTGTATTAGTTAGGATTCTGTACAGGAACAGAACTGATAGAATGAATATAGATGATATAGATTTAGTTCTATATAGATATGTATATCTATATCAATAAATATCGATACAGAATTTATTAGACTGACTTGCAACTGTGGTTCAGCTAGTTCAACAATGGCTATCTTCCAATGGAAGGTGTAAGATTCTAGTAGTTGCTTAGTTAACCCATGAGGCTTGATGTCTCAGCTGGTCTTTGGTACATACCCGAATAAAGAAGTAGGCTCTAATGCCAATGAAGAAATGGATTTGCCAGTGAGAGTGAGAGCAAGCAGCCTAAGAGAGCAAGCTTCCTTCTTCTGTGTTCTTTATATAGGCTCCCAGCAGAAAGCGTGGCCCAGATTAATGGTGGATCTTCCTACCTCAAAAGATATTAACCAAAAGGTCTTTATATACTTCAAATGATTTAATTAAGAAAAAGATTCTTCACAGTTATATCCAGTTGCCTCAGTTTTAGTTAGTTCCAGATGCAGTCAAGTTGACAACCAAGAATAGCCACCACATTACCCAAGACAAAATTTAGGTAGAAATGAATCCTAAACCATCACTTTGTGAAACCCTAACAAGCTTTCAGAGGCAATGCAGGAATGCAGAGTATGTATGTCCCAGTAAGAGGCTTGCAGTTAGTGGCCAGGTAACACACCAGCACACTTGGCACAAGTACGAATCCCAGTCTAGTTGTTCTGCAAACTAAGGGGTTTGAGGTCATCAGAGACTGTAAGTTTAAGAGCTGGAAAACAGTGAGTTGAGCAATATTTAAAATAATAGTTGTAAAGTTCATCATACCTCTTTTCACATAGTTCCTGTGACCCTGTTCTGTCCCTGTGTCCGTTTTCAGCTTACTGACCCTGCTGCTTGGTTTGTTGTTGTTGCTTCATTTTCTCCATCAGGAAGGACAATTTACACTTTCTTCAGTTGATGGGACTCATAACCACCAATAGCCATTTGCTTTAAATCTTTTTACCTCTCTGAAGTCTTCCCTGTGATTTGGATTCTTGCTGTCCATTGCTCTCATCAATGTGCCTCTCAATATATTTTCTCTATCTTGTCCCTCTGAGCACCTGGCAACAGAGCATCTTGGATGATTTTTTTTAGAGTGAAAATCCTTTCTTGATGGCTTATTTTGAGCTGCCAAGTTAGGCTTTCTGAAAGCTGGGGAAAGATGACTCCTAAGCAGTTAAGAACGAGCCACAGGAGAACATCCCACAACTCATTTACAGATGTAGTTAACACGGTCTCCTGCATTACCAACATCAGGGAATAGGGAGGGTCACGTGAAATTGATCAGCTGGCATATTTTTGGTATATGGTCGTGGGGAAGAGAAGCACTAACCATTTAGACTAGTCTTGTGGTTTCTGAAATATGTTTTTACAAGATATTATGTTAGTGAGCCAATTAAGAAGTTATGGGATTAGGTTTGAACAAAGATCAGTAGTTATATCTTCGGACAGCCCATGAAGGCAAATTCGTTTTAAGAGTGTACATAGCAGAAGTCCATTAAGTATTGGCTAGATGATTGATCTAAGGAAGGAACCAAAGAAAGAAGAAACAAAGAAGGAGCAAGGTTGAAGAAAATAAAAACTTGCAAATGGTCATTGATAGTCATGTCTTTTTGAGTCAATAGTCAACTAGAATGAGGAAGAAGTTGTTCAGGACTGTTGGGCAGCCTGTTTGAGTTTAATACAGACACAAGGCTTTGTGAAGAAAGCTTATTAATGTTATCATAGGCAATGTAAACAACAAAAAAGATTCCCTGAAGAAAGGGTTAGGCTCAAAGGCAGAAGTAATGGTTTTTCCTCCTGAAATACAACCCAAAAATCTTGATGGGGACATGATCTATCTTGTCTTGGGACTGGCTTATCTTTGTCTTGGGCACATGTTTATTTATTTATTTTTAACGCTTCATCTTATTTTATAGAACTGAAAAGACATTCAGTTCAGTTTTATTTTAACTGTTTGAACTTTAGTTCCTGATTAAGGCCAACTACTGCTTCGTAGATTGTTCTAGATCAAAGTTAAAGCAATGGTTGCTGCCTTTAATAAACACTGCTGAATTTGGAAGGCAATTACATTAGCCAAAATCTTATTTTTATAACTTGAGGTTCTAAAAAGCAATTCAAAATCAACCCCTTAGCATTTCCCAAAATATTCCAATCCATCTGCTTTAAAAAATTATTGCCAGATTCTTTAATGTGTTAGTAAGAAATAAAACCTGCCTACTCTTGCATCTGCGCTTGGGGTGTTCTTTTTCTATTGAGAGGTCCATCTAGCCACCTTCCCTGGAGCATCTGAGGATATAGGCAAATCCATGCAGCCCCTATTCCAGTAAGTGCTTTACAAAGATGCTGCCAAGTCCTATTTGAGGGTCATCATGTTCTTTCCTAAAATGTGCATGGGGAAATTGTCAAGGCACTGACCCTGGACTCTTACGGGTCTCAGCAGTGCCAGTGACGATAATTACAGAGTCACGGTTTTGCCTCTTGTTTTTAATCACTGGACATTATACCTCAAGATTTCCTTTTGCTGTTTCTCTTTCTTGATTGGTTGTTTTGCAGGAGGAAGAGGATTGAATGTCGAAGCTTAGCCATCCAAACCCTGTCATTTGATATTCCTGCTTGGGGTTTGGTAGAGCCTTCATGGTTAGTAAACTAGAAGAAAACATTGTGCGTAGATTAGCATCTAACTCCTAGCATTACTATGGGGCTTGGCCCTCCGTGGGACTTCAGAGGTAAAGACAGCAAAGGCCTCCACAATGACAGTTACAGCGAGGCAGTGACAGCTGGTGACAGAGTGGCAGCCATTTTCCTCCTATTTCATGTTGAAAGGTCCAGAATGAAATTGGAATCAGTTAAGATGCTAATGGGCTCCGAAGTGGGAAGCAATTGAAACGTACCCTCTTCAAAAATATTAGAAAATAGGTTTGGGAAAACTTAGAGATGGGTTTAAAGGTAAAAAGTAAAGGACTTGGCTTCATAGGAGTAGGGGGAGAGGAGGAAGAGGGAAGAAAGAAGAGGAGTGGGAGGAGGAAGAGGAAGAAGGTGGGGAGGAGGAGAGGGAAGAAAAGAAGAGTGGGAGGAGGAAGAGGAGGAAGGTGGGGGAGGAGGAGAGGGAAGAGGAAAGGAAGTGGCACAGGAACTTCAGTTCCTTTGTGTGAAATTTCTGCACCACTCAATTTTTTCTTTCCTGGCTCAAAGTGAAGTCCCAGTGATGAATGTTGCCCTCTGGATTGGCTGCCTCTTTGGATTTTCAGAGGAGGGGGAAATCACACCACATGTCCATTCCCACTCAAAGTATCTCTGGGTGAGGAAGACTGCGTAGCAGAACTCATAGAGCAAGGAGACGAGGGAGTTTAGTTAATTATCTCAGGAATAGTCTCACTTTATGATATAAAATAGAATATTATATAAGCGGGTTTAAAACAGTGATGAAAAATAGCACTCTCCACAATTACTACCATTTTAGTCAGAACAAACTGATGCCAGGCTGCATGAGTATTTTGAAAAAGCCCTGCCTCATAGTTTTGAACTTTTATTCTTATTAAATTTTCTCTTTGCAGTTGCAGTTTTTATTTTTCTTTATGGCAGGGAGAGGGTTGGTAGTGGGTGGTGTTCAGCCTGACTTGCGTGACAAATCTACTTTGTATCTTTTTCAAACTTTTCCCAAACATTCCAGACACTAAGTGCCCCTCCCACCCACCTCCCTTTCCTTCTCTTCCCTTCCCCTCTCTTTCCCTCTCTCTTTCCCTCCCTCTCTTTTCCCTCCTCCCCTCCCACTCCTGCCTTTCTCTCACACACAGTAACAGAGAGACAGAGATACATATAAATACAGAAAAAAAAAAAAACTAAATAAAAACCCCTCAGCAAACCACAGTGACGACTCTGATTGGTAGTTCAATGCATGTAGTGGTAATTACTTCTGCTTTCCCTCTCTCTCTAATCTCATGAGAAGAGGTGAAATGCCCTCTCTTTCCCCACAGGACTCATAGTAAGATCACAAGTGACTATTAAGGGAGATATCGTTGGGATGCTACTGCATACCCCATGATTAATTGCAGCCCAACACTTTAGGTCCATTTTCTGTGAGCTATGTGACCTGGGAAGAAGCCACCCAGTCATCCATCACTGAGAACATTTGGGCACACATGGATTTGCTAGGTTGTCTGGAGGTCCTTCAACCTAAACTTCTGTGTAAAAGCAAAAAGATAGGACACCATCATGACTTGACATGATCAAAGTTTTATAGCATCAGGGCGGTGGCAGATATATCAAGCATCTCTCTGAAGTATGTCAGCAGAGCGACATTCAGAACTTTATATTTTAATTTCATTCTGTATCTGTGTGGTGAACACTACGAGTGCTGGTTTGTTTTGTTTTGTTTTGTTTTTTTAATATTTCTAACTTTTTAAGCTTAATTCAGATATTTTTTTTTCTTTGCTTAGAGCTTGGTCCAGGAATGTGATTTCTAGAAATCAGTCTCTATGGATCAATAAACCTATTACTGGAGAATCTCTTGGCTACTCCAACTGCATACCCATATGTGTAGAAGGTGTGTTAGGACATTGAAGAATAGAGGAAGTCAGGCTATTTAAATGTCCAGTATCTTTGTCCAGGGCATCACCACTGTTCTATGTACCGGTTTTGTTGCCATGCCTTAGCTGGTACATTTCCTTTATTTGACATCCTGGATAATCTATAGACAAGTAGATATAGTGCTTTTTAGCCTCGCTCTTTCTTCTAAAAAGAGCATGCCCCAAGAGAGCAGTAAAGAGGAAAAGTGGCTGCTCATATTTGGGAATGCTTTCACACATGCTGGGGTATGGTTACTTCCATTTGCAGACCGCAGTGGTCCCTGGGTAGCCTTTCATCACCAACCAGGGCTCTGACTACAGAGGCCCCAAGGTAGTAGTTCTCAGTCTGTGGGTCTCGACCCCTTTGAGGTGCTGCATATCAAGATATCCTGTGTATCAGACATTTGCATTATAATTTATAACAGTAGCGAAATTACAGATAGGAAGTAGCAATGAAAATAATTTTATGTTTGGGGTCACTACAACATGAGGAACTGTCTTAAGGGGTCACAGCATTAGGAAGGTTGAGAACCAACTGCTCTAAAGGCTTTCCACACCTTTCTGCATAAGGCAGATGGTCAGTCATGACTGCCAACGTGCCATTTGCAATGTGTTTTTGGAAGATTGTGTGGCCAAGACATAGACAAGTCGATGGTGTGGTTATGTTTCCTTGTTGGGAGAAGGTAGGCTGATGATAGGAGGTGACTATGTAAGCTCACGGCGCAGGGTCTGGCTCACTTTAGCAGGCTAGTAAATACATTTTGATTTTGATTTACAATCTTCCCCAAAGATGTGCAGTCTTCTTTCATGTATTTTGTTAGGATTTATAAAAGACCCCCAATATTTGATTTAGTATAGAGTTTTAATAGAGTGTACTTTCTGTTGTTTAATATAAAACAATATTTAAATATTTTATGTCTGTAGTACCCAGATTTGGGGAATTAGCAATTGGAGGCCCGATTTGTATGGAAGTCTTTTATATGTAGAAATTCATCCTCCTGCTCAGGGCGTGAATACAGGCTGTGGGCTGTGAGAAATGGGGTCTTCTGAAACATACATTTTTATTTTAGGAGGAAAATTGAGGAATATAAAGTACTAGGCTATAATATCAGCTTTTCAGGAGGCTGAGGCAGGAGGAGTTTGCCACATTACTAAGACCAGCAGTGCTGGAGATAGAATGTGGTGCATATGTGAAGCTCTGGGGCCAGTCCTCAGTGTTGGAGGGTGGGCACCAAGGATAGCTCTTTATAAACTTAAAGGGTTCAGTGTTTTTGGCTGTAAATGGTGTTCTGTTTTTCCATTACTTACATATTTATTGAACAAAAGTAATTGTTGGTCATTTGACACCATCCATTGATATCTTTTGTGTTTCTTTTGCCTTGCAAGTTTATTTGTTGAGTAGATTTTAAATGTTAATTCTTCAGCATACTGAGTGTTTGAAATTACAGTGGTCTTAGCTTGGTGTGGTGGCATATACCTATAATCCCAGCACTTGGGAGGCAGAGACAAGAGAACTGCAGGCTCAAGACCAGCCAGTGAAGCACATCTGTTTTCAGTTTTCAAAGAGAGACTGTTTTTGTTGCCATAAAAAATGGTATGGTCTTTATTAAAAGTATATGTTAAGTTTGGTTAATAAAGATCATTTTAACTTAGAATACTTAGAACTCCTCCTGAAAAGAATGCCCTAATTTAAAAACAGTACAGTTTGAAACTAAAGACACTTAAGAAAAACATATAGAAAAAGTGTCTATGGTGAAATGATTTAGTTTTATACTTTGAAACACTCAGTGCTTTTATTCTTCACATCAACTCATGGGGAGATTTATGGTCATTGCTTTAGTCTCTATCATTTTAGAAATCTAATGCAATTATCAAAGAAAAATAAACCAATAAGATACAGTTATCACTTTTATTTGTAAGTGATGATTGGCTAATAGATGCGATGAGACTCAGAACTGAAGATAGTTAATAAAAATTAAGCACAGTTGCAGTAATAATCAAAGAAGATACAAATTAATCACTCCCCCATTATTTTTAACCTTTTAGCGAACACCATCTGGTTTAATGAGAGTACACGTTTGTTGAGAGCTATTGTATGTGGTGTTAAATCAACTCACTTAATTCTGGTAATAACCATTTCAGGCAGGTGCAATGAGACCATCCCTGTTTTACGAAATCTGTGAGCAGTCAAGGAAGATAATAGAGCTGAGTTACAGCAAAACTTGGATTTGAAGCTGGTTATAGAATCCTACTTCCAGAACCACAGTTTATCCACTAACCTGTCCCCAAACATGGGAAAATACCCAATATTGTTAATGGCATTAGGAAGAAAATACACACTTTCTACGTGCCCTCTGCTTTCTTTAATGGCTATGAGTTGGTGATTCCAATTATTTTTTTATTTAGGAAAGCTATTTATTTACTTTTAATATTTTTATTTATTCTCTGGCAATTCCTTATATACATACAACATATTTTGATCACCTTTAATGTAAATGCTCCCCTTCTCTTAGACTCCCCCAAGAATACTTCCCTCCAGTGGCCATTAGCTACCAGTAGATTATTGGCTAAGGGTGGAGCTCCTTCCACTCTGGAATGTTTGATTGCTTTGATCTTATGCAGGTGATATCATGAGTGGAGTGGGGCATGCGATGTCTAGGAACAGCATCGTAGCACTTCTTTCTCCCCATCATTGAGCTCTTACATCCCATCTGACCTTATGAAATGTTCCCTGAGCCTTGTAGAAGGAGTTAGTTGATATAAATGTCCCATTTAGAACCGAGCACTCAACAGGTACTTACTCTTAGCACTTTGAACAGTTGTAAGTCTCTGCATGAACTACTTCCCATTGAAAAAAGAAGCTTTTCTAACCAACGCCAAGAGCAGCATTGATCTATGGGTAAAAACGTGAAGATTTAGAAAACAGATACAACATTCCATTTAGTGAAATGACAGTAAGTTTCCTTCTAAGGCCTGTAAGCTCCCAAACCATGGGCTTTTGATGAGATTTACAGTACCAGGTACAAATTAAATCCTGTCAGAAAGTGGTTGACCACCCTCATAGCATCCATGACACTACTGCACCAGTAGATACTTCTATGTTGGTACTATAGCTCACAGGGGCCAGTGTTGGGGAAGTCCGTTGATGACTTTTCTTCTCGGTTGACTATGTGTAAGCACTAAAGCGAGCCAGAGGGAGGAAGTTCCCAGTCTGCTCTAGCTTGATTTCTATCATGGTCTGAAACCAAAGCTATGATAGGAAGCCAATAACAATCCTTGCTTTGTTGTCTGACTGGCTGGTGGTGGTTTTGTGAAGGGAGGGCTCCAATTTCCCTGCCCAATAATTTGTTAGGGAGGTATCCCACACACAGCATTGAGATTTTCATTTAATAGCCCATGTCTTCTTGGGAAAGCATTATCTACTCACACAAAGCACCTCTGTCCAAACCTTTTAAAAACTCTATTTTAAAATTAAGTTTCAAAGTAGTGAGTTTCCATAGGGCCTTTCCATACATCCCTAGCTTTTCTTTTTTAAACTATGACACTCCAATACCAAAGCTGAGTCACTATGACACTCCAATACCAAAGCTGAGTTACCTCTACTCAACTTTTTGTGCCCTCAGCAAATGCCAAAAGGAAAGTATGAGGTTGTATTTGTACTAATAACCCAACTTGACCATCCATCTTGAGGGAATTAAATTTGCTATACCAAACAATGACTACCTAAAAGGATGTTACAGTGTGTTGTTTGTTAATATGAATGTGTGCATTACACTTGTGTATAAAAAAATCAGGCTCTAAAGCAGTTTGGCTCTATAGTGTGATCTCATCTTATCTATACGTAAATAGCTATGTGTGTATTTCTAGACCAGAATACTGTAGGTTATCATGTCTGGGTACTGGCCTTAAGCATTTTTCACTTCTTTTTTTTATTTTTTGATATATATATATTTTTTGCAGTGTGTATGTGTGTATGTGTAGGCAAGGCATCCTACAAAGGTATTTCTTCTCCCTGTCTCACTAAATTTATCTCACTTTGAGATAAATTTAGGTTGTCACATTTTGATATGGTTTATGATTCGGGTATGTGAAACAGTTGTACATGGAATTTGAGAATCTCCGTGTCACAATAGTGTTTTTAAAGTTTTGACTTACAGGCTTTATTATTCCCTCCTCAGAAATTACTCCAGAAACTGAGATATGCTGTCATTAGGCAGGGTTGCTCTGAACTGCAGGTCTCTTCTGTAGTTGGCCTCAGATCCTAATCTAAACATGACTCTAGATACAAAAATAGAACTCTATTAAGTGAAATACAAGCTATCACTGAATTTTAAAGCAGATGATATTTTATATGCACCTCAAGTCAACAAGTGTCATCCATAATTAGGAGTGTTGTTAATCAGAATGCTTCTCTTGGGGTTTTCTCTGGGCCTGGGTAGAAATGCATGATGTGGACCTTTCATCGCCCTGTACAGCTCAATCTGGATTTGGAGTCTACTGATACCAACATGTTTGGTGAGTTTGGTTTCTATTTGAGGTCTGACACATTGGTTTAAGAAATGGTTTATTTGGCTGTATCCTTTGAACGTCTCCTTGAGAAGTTAATTACTCATCTAACAGACTTTTAACATCACTCTAGTCTGACAACCTAAATTGCTGTGGTGTTTATGATGAGAGTTATTACTGGTTTTCTGCAGAAACCTCCAACCCTGGATGATAAGAGAGCTCTGAACAACAAAGGATTATTATTACTTCTGCATATAAAAGACCTCAGTGCAAATTAAGTCTCCAGCTTCTAGTTCCCAAGATCAGAGTGCTGTAGTCACAAAATATTGAACTACTGGTTTATATTAAACAACAGAAAGGACACTGTATATTAAAACTCTATGTTGTCAAATATTCTGGTGTATCTTTTGCAAATTCTAGTGAACTACATGATAACAGGAACATGATGTTTGGGCCACACTCCATGATCTGTGTGATGATCTGTAGTTATGGGTTGGAGGCTAGATGGCAGTAGTGTACCATGCTGTCTGTTGTGGTGCCTAGGTGGTAAAGATTCCTTTCATGAATAGTTTCTTTGTCCTCAACCTAATTCCCAGGGGGAAAATGCTCCTTATACTTACTTTAACCTCACTGTGTCCACTAGTTTTTTTCCCTGCCCCTCTCTGGTTGAGCACCACATTTTGAAAATCAACTCTACTCCATCCCTCCTGACATGAGAGACAGACCTTAGTTTCTTAGTTTATGGTAGGCTATCTTAGTTACTGTTTTATTGCCATAAAGAGACCCCATGATCCCAGCAACTCTTTTAGGAGAAAGCATTTAATTGGGAGCTTGATTACAGTCTCAGAGGCCAGTGACTTACTTCCTCCAACAAGGCCACACCTTCTAGTCCTTCTAATCCTATCAAATAGTTCTACTCCTGGTGACTAAGCATTTAAATATGTAAGTCTATGGGGGCTATTCTTATTCTACTATTGTATTTAAACTATCATATTCTACTCCCTGGCTTCTAAAGACTTATAGCCACATCACAATGCAAAAAGCATTTAGTCTAATTTCAAAAGTTCCCAGTCTATTACAGTCTACTATAGTCTCAATGTGGTTTAAAAGTCTAAAATTCAAAGTCTCTTTTGAAACTCTTGGCAATTTTTAAATGTAATCCCCTGTAAAAATCAAAATAAATAAACATACTTCCACCATGCAGTGGCACAGAATATATATTACCATTCTAAGAGGAGCAAAGGAGAGCACAGTAAAGAAAGCAAAGCAAAGGAAGACCAAAAACCAGCCGGGCAAACTTCAGACCCTGCCTCTCGATGTCTGATGTCTGATGTCAAAGCACTCTTCAGATCTCCAACTTCGTTCAGCTGTCTTGACTGCATAACTGCAGCACAATTTTGTTTTTCTAATTTTTATTTTTTGAGTTGGTTCCTCATGCCATCTGCAGTTTCCCTTAACAGGTATCCTACAACTCCAGCATCTCCACCATCTAAGGTCTCCAGCAAAATCCAGGCTTTTTCTTCACTGCTTCACACACCTGTCTGGGCCTACACGCATGTTCCTAACACATGCCTGGTCTTGTCATCTTTCTTTTAACTATTGAAGGAAATTTCACAACTCCCTTCTTGTATCTTTGACTCAAAAGCCACTGATGTGTGGCCAAAGCTGCTAAGCTCTGAGCTTCTTGGGTGTGGAACGTGGCCCCCTCTTCAATTACATCTGCATCAGCATTCTGTTGTTGATATTTCCTTCACCACTTGAGCTTTCCTTTAATTCCTTTTTACCCATTGCAAGCTTAGCTGGGTTGGATCTTGCCATGAGATCACCATTCCCTTATGCCGTTTAGCACCAGGATTTTCTTTAAACATTTTACTCTCTTGAGCATTGGACCTAGAACCATTACACTTCCAGTTGCCCCTTTTCTTCTAAAACTGTACATTTTATGTTTCTCCTTACCCAACTTGTTCCTTTTCTTTATAGCTCTACATAACAGTGCCTGCTGATAACCACACAACAGAGTCAGTACTATGTTGTCTTGAAATCTCCTCTGCCAACACTGTTAATTTAAAAGCCCTAGGCAAATTTTTAGAACAAGATTTTTGAAAAGCAGCCAAATTCCTTGCCAAAATAGCAGAAGAATATTCTTTATACCATTTACTAATATTTTTCCCCTCAGAAACTTCTTGATCTGGGCCCCTACAGTTCAAATCACTCTCAGCACTATCTTCATGTGCTTGCTAGGATGGGCGATTAAGCCCTACTTAAAGCATCCAAAAGGTTTTCTACTTGAAACTCCTAAAGTCTTCTATGTTCTTCCTGCAAAAGACGCAGTCTGGTATATCACAGAAATAAACACCACTCCCTGGTACCAACTTCTGTTTTAATCACTGTTATATTTCTGTTGAGAGACACCATGAACAGGGCAACTCTTATAAGAGAAAGCATTTAATTGGAGGCTTGCTTACAGTTTTCAGAGGCTTAGTCCATTATCATTGTGGTTGGGAGCATGGCAGCAGGCATGGAAGACAGACATGGTGTTGGAGACGTATTTGAGAGCTACATCCTGATGTGCAGGCAGAGAATGAGACTGAGTCTGGCATGGGCTTTTGAAGTCTCAAAGCCCACCCCAGTGACAAACAAAGTCACACCTCCTAATACTTCTAATTCTATCGATCATTTCCACAGCCTGGTGACTAAGCATTTAAATAAATGAGCCTCTGGGGGCCATTCTTATTCAAACCACCATATAGGCTATCTATATATAAAGTGATAAAAACAACAACAACAACAGCAACAGCACAAACAGAGATATACTAAGCCTAATGACAGGGCTTGAAGCTACATAGAGGATCTCAAGCAAGGGTATTTTTAATCTAGATTTGATGATATTGGTTTATAATCCCAGCTGAGGCAGGAGGATAGAAAGTTCATGGCCTGCTTGGGTTACAGCATAAATTCAGGGCCTGTTTGGGCAACTTCATGGGATTTTATTTTCAAAATAAAAAGCAAAGAAGGTTGGAGCCTTAGCTCAGTGGTTGGACACTTACCTAGCATGTTGAAGCCCTAGGTTCCATCCTCAGTACTGTCCTGCAGAGGTTAGGGAAGTTAATCAGTGAGGAGCTATGAGTGAAGCCAACAGAGACTGTTCCACATTTCTAATTGTATACTGAAAACTTTATTTAATCCCATCCTAGCCCAGGATCAGGACCTTTGTATCCTATTTATACATAAGCTTTCTGGATTGTTAACCCCAGCCAGTACAGTTCGCCTACGGATGGCAACCTTGTTCCAAAGCTTTCTTTGGTTTGTTTTCCAGAGTCACCCCTTGCCAGTGTAAGCAGCTTCTGTCTTCTTTCCCAGTTCTTCATCTCAAGAGTTGCTCTTAGCTCAGGTCCAGCAGATGCATTCCAGCTGCCATCTTGCTCAGTGCTAACAGTTCAGGGAACTTTCCCACCTGGCAGGCAGGCATCTAAATGACTCAGGAGCTTTTTTTTTTTTTTTTTCCTCAGAGATGCGTGGCTCTCAATACATTTGGTAAACCAAACATTAAAACAAAGTGACCATGTGTCTGCTTTATTTTTATTTAGTGTGTCATTATTTTAAAATGAGGCGGTTGGAAGGGAAGGGGCAAAAACATTTTGACTCTTCATGGGGTTCTTTGCTGGCCATCCGCACAGCTTCCTTTAAGCCTGTTAATTATACCTGAAATCAATGAGTGGTCAGGTCCATGGAGGCTGCTGTGGCTCACGATGAATCAATAATTACTCTTTCTGTGTCTTCTGACGTTACCAAAAAAAAAAAAAAAAAAAAAAAAAATAGCACAAGGAAGTGTGGAGATGGAGCCGAGCAAATGAGCTTTGTGTAGGCAGTTCCGGGCTGTGTGGCCTTCAAATGTAAAGAATTGACTAAACCTAGTAAGCAGTTTGTTTTATTTTTCTCTTCTAATTTTGTGAGTTAACCTTTTTGGAAATGTGTATCCCAAAAGTTTTGCAGTCTATATTTAGTGGTGAGTCCTTGCAAGGGGGTGAGGGATAGTGGGAGTGGGGGGAACTAGCATTAGGGAGAACTTAGCATGGGGAGGTAACTAGAATTGAGGAGGTAGTTAGGATTGAGGAGGTACTTAGCATTGGGAAAGTAAGTAGGATTGGGGAGGTAACTAGGATTGGGTGCAGCTATGAGGTTGGGTCTGAGAGTTGATATTAGGAGGTAGAGACACAAGCCTGCTTATCTCACTCTGCGATGCTTTCTGATGATTTCATGCTATGATACAGTGAGGATGTCTTGCCAGATCCCTGCACCGCTCTCCTGGATGTCCCACACCCAGAAACACTAGCCTAGTAAACCATCATCATTGAACCACCAGGTCATGGGTATTTTGTTAACAGCAGGAGAAAGCAGACTCAGACATGCATGATGTAACTCTGGTAACTTCATCAAGTCCTAGGACTGCAGAAGCCACAGGAGCCATGACCTTGGGAAATAGGTGAACTCGAATGGCTGAAAGGCTGATCTCAGCTAAATCACCCACTGCTTTGATATCCTTATCTGGAAATCAGATCCATGATTAATAAGGCCTTGTAGAGATCACCTGAGGGCGAGACGGGAAGGGAGTATAGACAGATGGAGTCAAGCTAGATCTTCAGGAGAGTCTACACCGAGCCAGATTTCATAATGACTAGGGGAAAAAAGTGTTTGATCCTTGTAAATAGAAGTTCAAACAGTGAGTATCTGCTTACTGTATCTTACAACAAAATCTAAGTTTCATTGTCATAAATATGAGCTAATAGAAGAAACAAAGAATAACTGAGATGTTCCATGTTTAGACGGTTGGAAGAATTAATCTCTTTCACGATTTCTGACTTTCTTCAGAATCATAAAGAAATCCATCATTCAGACACTACATCAGGAGTCTATATTTTTTAGCTTCTTTTTAATTCTATGATCTTCAGGCTATTACTGTCCCTTCAGTTGTAAATTACTCTAGCTTTCCCAGGTTCTTCGTTCCTAGTGGACTGTGGAGTGAACTGTGGAGTTCCTCACAGTAGCTTTCTGACTTGAGAATTCCTGAATGTTTTGGCAGTTTATATTTGGTTGTGTGATCCTGGACTGGCCTGGCACAGGCAGGCCTTGAACTCACATAATCTCTCTTGTCTCAGCTGCCTAACTGCTGGGATTGTTGGCACATTTTCCCTTTAGAGCCAATATAAGTCACGACAGCTGACTTTCTGCAGAATGACTTCCAGAATGGACATTGTCAATGTTTGGAAGAAGCAGTTGACTAAGACTGAGCTTTAAAAGTCTCCTCTTTTGGAGATAATGTTTTGCTTTCGTCTTCTACCCCTACTGTATGAGGAGTCTGAACAATGAATACGTGGATAAGAGGATTTTTAAAATAAAAACTATTTGAGAACGATTGTGTTCTGTAAATGGCCCTTTTGGGGAAATTAGTGGGTGATTTTTTTTTTATTTGAGTACTTGTATTGAAATTTAATCTTGGTATCAATAAGTAGGATCACATTACCAAATAGAACTGTTTTCTCATTCATGCACTGTGTATTGATTTTCATTGGATTTTTCATCCTCCAGATGACTGTACCATAAAGAAATCTCCCTCCCTTGACCTCTATCCCTTTGCCCTCTCTTCTCTCCTCCTTCCTCTCCCTCCCCTACCTTTTCTCCTTTCCTTTTATTCTCCCTCACTCCCTTCCTCTCTCCTCTCTCTTTTTGAGACAAAGTCTCACTGTGTAGCCCATTCTGGTCTGAAGTTCACCATCTTCCTGCTTCAGAATCTACAGTGTAAGGGTTACATGTGCCATTACACCTAGCTAAGAGTCCTTCTTTATTTTTAAATACGTTTCACGTTCATTGAGAATGGGATCTTTTTCATTTATTATGTCTCTGGAGCTGAAACAGTGTTCCGATTCCTTGCAGCATCTGATAGCATCTATGAGATAGCATAATTACTGTCATATAGACAGTATGGCAGGCTTGTCCCTCCACATTTGCCACCTACATTTGCTTTCCATACCCTTACTGTTTTTATGATTTTATTTCATCCTGCCCTCATGTTTCATATAAATGTGTATTTATGGTATATGTATATGTGTGTATATATGTGTGTATGGTATATGTGCATGTGTGTATTGTACAGGTGTGTGAATGCCCTGTTCTATCACTTTGCCTTTTCACTCCTTCCTTCCTTCCTCCCTTCCTTTCTTCCTTCCTTCCTTCCTTCTTCCCTCCTTCCCTCCCTCTCTTTCTTACTTCCTTCTTCATAGATAAAACTGTGTTTTTTTTTCCTTTGAGGTTGGACCTTTTGTGTCCCAGGCCAGCCTTGAATTTATGATCTTGCTTCCACCTCCCAAGTGCCTGGATAGCAGGTGTGCTTTCCTCCAACAAGCTCCGTTATCCATGCTCCGTTATATTCAGATGTCAAAAAAGCCTTAGGCCCAGCCAGGTTCTTTATTCAAAAACTGAAGGAGTCTGGGACAAGGATGTTTACTAAACACAGAGCTGGCCCTGAGATGAGATACACAATAGCTAGGGCTAGGGATGGGAAGCTGCTGATCCCTTTTAGAGGGAAGGCTTCAGGTCTGGTCTGTATCTCAACAGGACCCAGGTCTCATTTCTTAGTCACCATTTTTTCATCCCTTCAGAAGTTCAGTGAAACAGCTTGATAACCACTGATGGGTTGTCTTGTCTCTTCTAGTTCCAGCATCTTGGTTTCCTAGGCTAAACAACAACAACAACAACAACAACAAAAACCAACAACAACAAAATGGGCTTTTCCTCTTTATTCTTCTCAAGATGTATTTTTGAGACTAGAGAATAATTCTAAGCTGGGATGTAGATAAGACATGTTCCAAAAGGGTTCAGGGAACTCTTCCACTCTGTGGGGCCCTCCACCTAGAAAAGCCTGGAGCAGTCCCTGGTTTCTGATGGCAGTAAGACTCAGGGAAGGTGAGGGCCATGGCCCCATTAGTTTCTTGAGGCTTGGTCTCTCACTGAACTTACTAGAGCTAAACTAGTGGTCAGAAAGCTTCAGACATCTTCCTGCCTCTAACCCCACAGCACTGCAATTACAGGCATGTGCAGGATCATACTTGGCATTTTATATGGCTCTTAGGGATTCAAACTTGTCTGTGCAGCACCAAGACATCTCTCTGGTCCATCACTGGGTTTTTCTGCTTTAATGTATCTTTTGTTAACTTGTGTAAAAATGATAAGCATTAGTTGTTAATCTCAGACATTGAAACTTAGTCTGTGCTTGGCATTTTCTGTGTGAAATGGGGTTGGGGGCAATCCTTGGAGGATCAAGCAAAGAGAACACATGATCTGGCTTATATTTGAGTGGATTCCCTCTGGCTGCTAGGTCAAAGTTAGCCTGGGCTGTATCATAAGAGCACTCCCCCCCCCCAAAAATAAACCAAAAATCCACAGGCAGACAAACCTGCCCTCACCTCACCTGCCGCACCTCACTTGCATCCTATTTATTTTAAAGCCTGACTTTTAAGAAACAAAGGTTGTATCTAGCTGTTTATTATATATTACCTGCGTGATGGATCATGCTAGATTGTGTCTATTGGATCTGGGATGTATAATCACAGGATGGTCAGCACAAGGGGGCTGGGTTATCTAAGGAAAGTTGAAGGGCCAGTGTAAGGAGACTCATTCCAGACAGACTCCCTTGTCACCTCTTCCAAACTACTTCACCACTTGTCTAACTTTTGGAAGAAGACTTTAACTCTTACAGAAGGCGTAGACATGGGACAGAGATGTAATCAAGAATTATTACGTTTCAGCAGAAGATGCGCCTTTGCCGTTTGCTTCCAGTGCTTTGGGTGGCACTGATGGTCGTGGGCTGGGTTAGATAAAGTTCTGGAAAGTTAGAATTACAGCTTTGATATTGAGAGTATTTGAATTCACCACCTCCCATCTTTCTGCAGCTTTACCAAGTGTTTCTATATGTACCTTGCTGTTATTTATAACAGAAACCTGAACACTAAAAACTACATTACGTTTCCTATAAGGGAAAAAAAATCAAAGGTTTCAGGCAGTTTTGTGACAGTTTCTCGTGGTAATACAAGCACTATTATTCCATTTCTTTTAAAAAATTGTTGTATGCTGTGAGAGTAACACATCTGAAAGATTTTAAACATCTTAGACATTTTATCCCCCCACTGAGCCCTCCAGGGACACATTGGCACAGTCTGTTTTAATTAATGCTAAGGTTGTTAGTAGGCAGGAACTGGCATTTGGATATTTATTCTATCCCTGCTCCTGGCCCACTGTTTAACAGCTTGGGACATACACTGTTATCTATATATCTCTTAACTTCAGATTCGCCCAAAAGACTACCAATTTTTTCAGTCTTCACTTTTATTCCCTCTTTGCAAACTGCTTCCAAGTCTTTGTGTTCTTTAAAAAAGAGAATCTTGATTTGTGTTTCCTTTCCATGTTACTAAAGTCCATTCCTCCCAAATGTGACTATGGGGCCTGTGGATGTTTATGACAGCCTTTTGCTTGCTGGAGGCCAGGAGACATGGGGAAAAGGAGGAGGCAGGGAATGCCTACTGTCTTCCGCTCTCTGAGATCATCCTGCAGTAGGCAGAACTAGTAGGATCCAAAGGATACATGATGTTTGTTTTTGAGACAAGGTCTTACTGTGCGGAGTAGACTAGTTTTTTTTTTTTTTTTTAAGATTTATTTATTATTGTAAATGAGTACACAGAAGAGGGTGTCAGATTTCATTACGGGTGGTTGTGAGCCACCATGTGGTTGCTGGGATTTGAACTCACAACCTTCAGAAGAGCAGTCGATGCTCTTACCCGTTGAGCTATCTCGCCAGCCCTAGGCTGGTCTTTTTATATATAATTTTGACATTATAATATAATTATACCACTTCTCCTCTCTGAGCTCTGGCTCTTACAGTCTCTCTATGCTCTCTTCCTGGATGATCTCTGAGCCGTAGGAGCAGGCGTTTTGTAGATGTAACATTTAGGAGTAGGGCTCCACAGCCTGCTCTCTCTCTCTCTCTGTGTGTGCTGCGAAGAAGCGTCCTGGATGATGGCTGAAAACTGTACTTATCAGTGGGGATAAGGAGTTAGCCTGATCTGGAATTCATAATCTTCCTACCTTGGACTCCCAGGTAGTTGGAATTACAAGCTTGTACTACCAGATCTACCTTAGATTTTCTGATTAGTATATACTAATTGTAAAAACAAGCGTGTTTCAGTGTTGGGCCTGTGGTACACAATTGTTATCCTAGGATTCAGGAGGTAGGAGAATAATTAGGAGTTCAAGGTCAGCCTCAGATACTTTTTGAGTTCTGCTGTAGCCTGGGCTACAGGAGATCCTGCTTCAGAAAACCAAAACCAAAGCAAAACAAAGGTAAAACAAAAACCAATACCACTTCTAACAGGGACAACAAAAAAATGGTTTTTTTTTTCCTTCACTTTCTATAATATTCTTCCTTTACCTAAATAGTCCCACTTCCACTTTTGTATGTGTATAAATGCGCACATGCATGTGTGTATGTATGTATTTTTATATAAATACATGAAAGTAGAAATGAGACACACACACATCTGTGTGTGTGTGTGTGTGTGTGTGTTTTCACACAGGAAAGCATCCATGTGATATTTAGCTTTCTGGGCTATTTCCCTTAGTAGGGTGATCTCTGGTTTTATTCATCTTCTTTCAGGTGGCATATCTCATTTTTTTGTGGCTGAATAAAGCTCCAGCACTAACCGCTTCTTGTTGGATGTACTCACACACTTACAGTCAGCTTAATTTCTCTAGCCACTAAGGTTGACTCTGTTATAAATGGATCTATTGAGGCAGAGTGAGGTTTACACTGCCATTGATTTGTCAGTGTGGTACTTATAGATAGCCTGTGTTCTCCACATATTTTATCTCTAATTGGGTCATTTATAAGTGATCTGTTTGTAAACCACTTAGAAAGAGTAAGTGCTCTATGAGTTTTTGTTAAAGAAATCCATAGATAACCGCCATCATTTCACCACCTCTGACACAAGAACCCCTGGAGCATTCTTTATTTGAAGAGTTCAAGCTGTGAAGTGGAGGCTAGAGGATAGGATGGAACTCTGAGACTTGTCCGTGTACATATCCTCTACTCTACCCTGGGAAAACCTTCTGTACAGACTGGATGTCTTCATGTAACAGGATGACATGGTTACCCCAAATAGAGATTTGGCTAAAAGGTGTCTTTGTGCCAAATGCATCAAAAAAGACCTTGGACAGGTTAAGGAATTTCTGCTTACTCCCTGGTTCTGTCAGATAGCTCAGTGACACTTTCCTTTTGACTGTAGGGAAGCCTCACTGCTGGCAGTGAGTTGGAAGGAAGAGAGCTCTGTTGGACAATACAAGCATCTTCATAATTCAGATCTGCTCTGTGTGGTCCCCTCGGGAAACCCTACCCACAATTGAGTAGCAATTGAGTGTTCGGCATGTGCTTAATTCAACCTGTGTTTTCAAGTAAAAGTCTTGGGAAATGAAGGAGAACAGAATGTCTCACTAGTAATGGTTTAGATTAATGTTGAAATAATAGGTTGTATATACTGACTTAAAATAGATTGTTAATATTTCTCCTTGTTTTATGTTCTTAATATAGTTCTAGAAAACGTGGAATTACACATGTGGATTACATTGCATTTCTGTTACTGTGCTGGTTTATACTAATTCTACACCTGTCCTTTGTGTTCTAACCTGGTTTTTATTTAGTCTGGCTGTTAGGAAACAGTCTATCAAAAGTATTTTGACTAGCCTATCACAAGTGTTTTCCCAAGGCCACCAAATTCCTAGCTTTTCTAGATTTTTTTTTTAACCTTAGTCATGACATTTGTTAATCTCCTGGGAGTCTCTCCTCTTTGGCCTTTAGTATCTCCTCGTTTGTTTATGTCTAGGCCCTGGGAACCAGTCTCCAGGAACATCAGTATTCTCTGCGCCAAGTTTCGACTCATCATTGTCAGCTATATGTGTTAGTTAGCCTGCCCCTCTCACCAGCGACTTCTACTCAAATTCCTTTGCAGTTCTCTTACTGGCTTCCATGTTCTGCGGGGCCTGGTTTTTCCTCCCTCCATGCCCTCTTCCTGGTCACTTCCCCATCTCCCTCCCTTTCCGTGCCCACTTCTCCATCTTCATGCCTCCAACCAGAATGCTCCCCATACTTTTCTCCTAAGGTCCACCTCAAATATTTTGTCTCTTTCAATGAACATATTTCTTCCTGGCTCTTTACAGAGCTGATGATGCCCTCAAGCTAACTCACAGTATTCCCCGGTCTCACTTTGGATTTGGGCTATCAAGGTGCTTTGGAAAACAAACAGCACTTTACAAACACGATGTTATCACAGCGCTAGTGCTCTGCAGCATTTGTTGTCTTTCTTTACACATTTGTTGGAACAGATTGTGCGTATGTGTGAACTGACATTGGTAGCACACTGAGCTCTTTCATATATGACCTTTTGGCCTAAAGTCTCAAGTTCTCAGAAGGTAAGAGTCATACCATATGCTATAGAAAAGGAGATGATTTGGGGGAAAATCCCTTAGCTTTTTATTGTTTAGCATCCTCTCTGGCCTGATGTTAGGTACATAGTAACACATGCTGCATACATGGCTTCAGGATCCCGTTAAGGTTGTAAATTCACACACCTCTAGCTCTTTTTACTTTTCTATTGAGATGCATCATAAGCAATGTGTTCAGGTTTTGACTTTTCTGTTTTTATGTCTTTTCTTGGTGTAGTGTGGTTCTATGGGTGGGACACTTGTCTTTTGTTCCTTGTAGTCTTGACTCCTTCCACGTGGGAGGTGGTCAGAATGCATTCCCTTGGTGAGAAAGTCAAGCCCCAGCCTTTATTGCTGATTTGCACACTGAAGAGCAGCACTTCCCAGGGGCCTGGGCCTCAGACTTGGGTTTCTTGGTATGTGAGTTCTTCTGTGCTACAGGGCTGTTCTGTTTCTGATTGGTGCGGTCCTCGGAGTGTGTAAGAGCTCTAACAGGCTGATCTCCCAGGATGTAATTGATGGGGCTTGGGGACAAGAGCATGAGGGAATCATGGGGACACGCAAACCAGTTCTACTTGGTAAAATTAAAGTAGGATACAGTAACGAGATAATCAGTAGCTAAACTTAACTGAACACTTAGTATGTGGTAGACATTGTTTTAAATGCTTTCGTAATGCACTCGTTAATTTAGTTCTGTCCGAAGTCCTGGAGACAGGGACTAATGGCAGTATGAAAATGGGAGAAGTTGAAATTAACTGTCAGAAATTACAGAGTAAATGGATAGTAGCCATATGACCAAGGTCCAGATATGGGATGTTAGCATTTTATCTAGGCTTCACTCCGAAGTTACCTGGCAACATCCAGGTATACCTGACTCACTATAAAAGGGACTGCTTGCCTCCTCCACTCTCTCTTGCCTTCTTGCTCTCCCTCTGTCCTCTTCCCCTTCTCCCCCCCTTCTGTCTCTCTGTCTGTCTCTGTCTCTCTCTCTCTCTGTCTGTCTTTCCCTGTCTCTACTACCTTCCCCATGCCCTGAATAAACTCTACTCTATACTATTTCTTCATGTGGCTGGTCCCTCGGGGGAAGGGATGCCACAGCATGGGCCCGCAGAGGCACCTCTTCCCCACACCTGACGACACATCCACCAAACATATTCCTTCTCTCCTTATCTTTTTATAAACACAACATGGGGTTTTGTATCTCATCCCCCGATACACAATGCTAACCTGCCTTTCTGTTTAAATATAGGTCATGCAAAAACACACAGTCCAGTTGTATGGCTGCGTCTTTTCCTTCCTTCCTTTTGAGAGCAGAATAATTGTCAGTAGTCTGTCTGTCATGTTTTTAAGCTACGAAAGTTCTGGCCTATTTCTTTAGGAAGGTAGTTTTGTTATATACAGCATGCATTTGCTGTTTGCCTGCAGTGTGTTAGGAGTGAATTATTTATAGTCCTCGCTGGAGTTGATGTGGCACTTGACTCGCTGAGTTCATAAAGAAATCATGGCTTGCTGAAACCCACTGTCATAAAAGCGGGTGAGAGGCCGACTCATGGCTTAGGCTTCATGGGTCAGGTAACTGCCCAACAGTTATGGGGTTTGTAACAATGCTGGGGTCCCTGCATAGACTATGCAGGGAAACAGAAGTATGAACACGATGAACAAGGACAGGGACTTAATTGTCATTGACCTAGAGAAACTGGCTTGCGTTTTCACTTTTATTTCTATCCTTTTCACATAGAATTTCTTGCCTAGCAACCCAAGTTACTTTACATTTATTTATTTATCTGCTGTGCCATCTCACTGCCAGGTTATTTTTGATTTAAGGAATAGTGCTAAAACTATGAGATCAACTTCCTGGCAGAAATTACTTGAATTAATTTTTTTTTAAGATTTATTTATTTTTATTATTTGTAAGAACACTGTAGCTGTCTTCAGACACTCCAGAAGAGGGAGTCAGATCTCATTATGGATGGTTGTGAGCCACCATGTGGTTACTGGGATTCGAACTCAGGACCTTTGGAAGAGCAGTCAGTGTTCTTACCCACTGAGCCATCTCACCAGCCCTACTTGAATTAATTTGCAAGTACAATAGCTGTATTAATGGAAACATGAGTGCTGTGATGGCCAGTCGTGGTCGTCAGCTTGACACATCTGGGAAGAGGGAACTTAGTTAGGGGTTGTGTTGCTGCAAGGAAACACCGTGACCAAGACCAAGTTGGGTAAGGAAGGGTTAACTTGGCTTACACTTCTATACTGTAGTCCATCTTTGGAGGAAGGCAGGACAGAACACAGCAGGGCAGGAGCCTGGATGCAGGAGCTGATGCAGAGATCACAGAGGGCTTGCTCCTCCTGGCTTGCTCAGTCTGCTTTCTTATCCTAGGACCACCAGCCTAGAGATAGCACCACCCACGGTGGTCGGCTCTTCCCCATCAATTACTAATTAAGAAAATGCCCTACATCTGGATCTTATGGAGGCGTTTTCTCAATTGAGGTTCCCTCCTTTCAGATGACTCTAGCTTGTGTCACGTTAACAAAATCTAGCCATGACAGGAACCTAAATTGAAAAATCTCTTCCATCAAATTGGTCTCTGGGACATTTTCTTGGTTACTAATTGATATAGCAGAGCCAAGTGCACTGTGGGTAGCTTCCCCCTAGGCAGATGGACCTGTGCTTTAGATGATATAAGAAGTACAGGTCAACATGAGCCAGGGAGCAAGCTAGTAGCCAGCATTTCTCCCTGGCCCTGATCCATTCAGTTTCTGCCTCCACATTCCTGCTTGAGTTTCTGCCCTGGCTTCCCTTGATGATGGATTGAAACCCTTAAGCTGAAATAAACCCTTTCCTTCCCTAGTCACTTTTTGTCGTGGTGTGGTGTTGTCATCACAACAGAAAGCCATCAGAACGGGCATTTCACGGAAACTATGAAATGGATGGAGAAATGGGAAAAGTTTGGGAGCCCTCTCTCCCTGTCTCTTTGCTCACAGACTCAGTACCCAAGGTCGGTAGCTGGGATACAACTAGGACATTGGAGAGTAGCTAGTTTGCTTTTAAGTAGAATCTCATGCTAATTTTTCAGGAGTCAATATATTAACTTCAAATGAAATATTTAAAAGATTGCACCAGTCTGGTTGCACAGAGGAAGTGTAAAAGCCTGTAAAGCCTGATTTTGTTTGGAGAGCAGTGTGGGAGAAAAGCAGATTTACTCTGTTATTCACTCTGGGTGAGGTAAAGTGAACCCATGGGCAAAGGGGAGTTAATTACCAGGAGACAGAACCTCACGGGCACTGGGCAAAAGGACAGATGTCTTAGAAAGAGTCTCATAAGCAGGTAGCCGTACAGTAACAGGAGACTCACGGTAAGCAAGCGAGGCCCAGCAGGGGAAGTCTGTTCCTTTCTGGAGAGCAAATAGGAGCCAAAGGCAAGCACCCATCATGATCCAGGTGATAGGAATCATTTGTGCCATCGGGAGCTTCAGAGTGACAGGAAGCAGACTCAGAAGAGAGCGTGGAGACGTGAGTCATACCCCAGAGTCTCTGTGGTAGAGATGCTCGCCTTTCCTCGTCAGTGCAGTTAACAGATATGGATCCCACTTGCTCTGTTCCCAGTGCCACTGGGGATAAAATAGTGGCAGAGCATGACAATCACTGCTTGTGTGAAACCTCTGTGTGTATTAGGGGGGGAAATGGACAATGGCTAGGTGAGTGATCATATGGCAAATCAGAGAAACATAAAGACTGACTTTCAGGGTGTTGCCATTCTGCATACAAGGCCCCGCACTTCTGTATTTAAGGGCGGAGGTGACAATGAGCAAGCTCCTAAAAATGTCGCCAGCGAGCTACGTTCGTTCCTCATGGCGAGGGAACTGAAGCAGTGAGCAGCACCTCGGCAGCATTCGTCGTCTGCATTTAGCTGCATTCATCTTGCTGGTTGAAAATTTAGTTGCAGAAGGAGATAAATAGCACGTGTGGGAGAGAAAGGGGAAAGCGGGTGGCGGGATATGTGGGAATGCCTAGATCTAAGAGGGATGCTAGAAAAGTCCCGCCTCCTTACTTTCTTGGAAAAGCTATGCCAAGGGAAACTGGGGGCCAGAGGTGTATGACAGCTTGGCCGTCTTGTGATCTCTGTCCTAGAAGTTATTTCTGATATTATCAGGTGACGGTAGGATGGTGTCTTTTATTTCCACAGCAGATTATTGTATGCCAGGGCCTTAATAAACTCTCCTTCAGGCTTCGTATCTGTGATGTTTAATACTAACTCCTCGCCTTTTAGCACTAATGCTTTATGCTTGTCTGTCTCTTACAGCTTTGTAGGAAAACAACCTCAGAGAGGCAGGCAGGATGGCTAGCTCGGCCCGGGAGCATTTGCTTTTTGTGCGGCGTCGGAATCCACAGATGCGGTACACCCTGAGCCCAGAGAACCTGCAGAGCCTCACAGCCCAGAACTCCATGCCCGAGAACATGGCCCTGCAGCGGGCCAACAGTGACACGGACCTGGTGACTTCTGAGAGCCGCTCCAGCCTGACGGCCAGCATGTACGAATACACACTGGGGCAAGCCCAGAACCTCATTATCTTCTGGGATATTAAGGAAGAGGTTGACCCCAGTGATTGGATCGGACTCTATCACATAGGTGAGTCGGGGTGAAGTCTTGCACGTGACTCAGCGTGGCTTTTAACTCTGAGACGGTGATGTTCTGTGTTTTCTCTTGCCATAAAAAGGAAGAAAAGTTTTTCATACTCAAG
This sequence comes from Mastomys coucha, assembly GCF_008632895.1. NCBI lineage: Eukaryota > Metazoa > Chordata > Mammalia > Rodentia > Muridae > Mastomys > Mastomys coucha. The sequence goes on along the minus strand of NW_022196896.1, from coordinate 80,423,124 downwards.
TAGACAAAGCAGATTCTGGGCATGTTCTCTCTTCCTTGGGAAGCGAGGCAAATATCCCTTTACTTATGCATCTTGTGGTTCTGCGTCTACCAAATTAAATGTCAGCCCCTATGGGCACCACTGGATTTTCTCTTCAGTTTCCTGCTGTTCTTGAGTCGTACTCATGACTTGGAAAGTGGGGGGGGGGGGGTTGTTAACCCCCAGGAACACTGTTAAACGGATTCGAAAACAGTTTGCGTTCTCCACAGGTTGATTTCCCTTAAAACAAACTGCAGCTTGGGGTGTCTTTTTATGAATGGGAAATATTACCTATTTGTTCTGACCAAGCAGTCCCACCTTCGTTCAACTGTATTCAAATCTGTTATTCCTAGGTGAATGCATGATGACTGAGATAGCCCAGCAAATACAAGTTAGTTATTGTTTGAATACAAATACCAAACCTACCAATTAATCTTCAATACATTTTAAATCTAGCAAAATAATCGAATCCAACATTACTCCAAGTTGGAAAATTTTGTCCCTGCATGATGGAAATTACTTTAAAATTGATATCTGATATTGATTTCAATGTAAGCTACAAGTCAGGCATCTTGTTTTGGTTGTTGTGTAGTGAGTAAACAAGGGGTGTTGACGGCCTTACAACCAAGGCTGCTTAGGCAGGGCTCCTTTTGCCCCCTAGAGGACACTTGGCAGTGTGTGGAGACATTTTTGACTGCTGTATTTTGATTTCTTCTCTGTAGTGGGATGAGAAGAACAGGGCACTTCCCAGCATTGCATGTACAGGAGAGCTCCGTCTGCCCCAGGGGTCCCCTGGTCCCACTTTGAAAACCCTGGTTTAAGGCAAACCTGCATCCTTGCTGAACTTTTGTTAGAATGTTAAACCCACTGAAACTGGGGTTCTTTGGGGACTAAGAATTTTCTTTTGAAAAAAAGTATGGGTTTATATTAACGTTGAAACTCTAAATGATTAATCATGCTGAATGGTAAAAAAAAAAAAAAAATCCAAAATAGAAAAAAATTCAATGAATTAGTAACCTTCTTTTTTTCCCCTCTTATGATAACAAAAAGAGTGGTGGGCAAAAGTCTCTAAAGTTGTGTATTTTCTTTGGGTGTATTTAACTATGTAGTCAAAGTGAGGAAGGTGTACAATTTAAAGTCTTTGTTCATATTATTATGACCATAAAAGAGCTTATAGTTTTGTAGGATGTCAGTCTTCCTTTGGGCTCTATAAAATTTCTGTTTTCACTTTTCTTGTAAATTTTTTTCTTTTACATTTTAGATTTTATA
>NW_022196896.1:80419196-80421827 GCF_008632895.1 Mastomys coucha | reverse complement strand
AAAAAAAAAAAAAAAAAAAAAACCTAAGTCTTCCTATGACATTATAAATAGAATATGGTAGTTTAAAAGGTTTTATATGGTGTTTCTTGGAAAAAATAATTAATCTTTATTTTCTAATATAAGATTAATTTTACATATGTGAACAACAGGCTTCTTATTGCTCATCTCCTCAAACTTACATTTTCCTGTCTAATCAGGATGAGTAAGGAACAAAAGCACAGTAGCCATAGGTCTCATGTTCTATGCGTTACCTGTTGAGGAAGGAGTGTGTGTCAGTTTTCTGAGCTAGGAAAGCAAGAGTGGGAAGTGAATCTCTTGCAAGTGTTAGCTCTTCTTCAAGAAGCTTTTATACCTTCTCACATAAATCATCATTGTTCTTTACATTGGTTTCCATCAGTGTGACTATGGCACATTTAAATGTAAATTTTGTTTTAGTTATGTTGGCTGGAATATGTGAAGTTTATGTTAATCCTTTTGATGAATATGGGAAACTTTACCACATTTTCTTCTCTTTCTTTCTTTCTTTCTTTCTTTCTTTCTTTCTTTCTCTCTCTTTCTTTCTCTCTTTCTTGCTCTCTCTCTCTCTTTTTCTCTTCTTTCTTTCTTTCTCTCTCTTTCTTTCTCTCTTTCTTGCTCTCTCTCTCTCTCTTTTCTCTTCTTTCTTTCTTTCTTTCTTTCTTTTTTGAGACAGGGTTTCTCTGTGTATTCCTGGAACTAACTCTGTAGACCAGGCTAGCCTCAAACTCACAGAATTCTGATTCCTCTGCCTCCTGAGTGCTGGGATCAAAGGCATGTGCCGCCACTGCCTGGCTTCATTTTTTCTTAATGTGTGTGTGTGTTTTAACTATTCTTACTTTTTACTGAAACCTATATTATATTATTTCACATTGTTCTACAAGGTATTTATGGTTTGACCCATTTTTCATGGATCTATTTTCTCCATCATATACACATTTCCTAGTTTATTCTTATCCATCTTCCTCCTCCTCCCTTTCCTCCTTCACACAGTCACATAGAGACAGGCATGCACACACGCACACAAACATGCACGCACACGGGCATTAGAAACAGGGTCTCTTGTGTCCCAGATTGCCTGACATTGCTGTGTAGCTGAAGACGACCTTGAAATTCCTGATTCTTTTCCATTCACCTCCCAAGTGCTGAGGTAATAGGAGTGGAACACCACACTGACTCAATTTATCCTTAAGTTTATTAGCCTTTTCCCCTTTTCTTTATTCGGTGTCAGTGGATTTTAAATTTTCAGGTAGTTGACTTTTTAACTTCTAGGGTTCTCATAGAACTCTGGCAGGAAAGAGTAGCAAGAAGCAGTTATCTCCAACCCTCAAGGGGCTGCGCTAACATAAACTAGGATTTAAATGAAAACGCCCAGTCAGTTGACTGAGAGGTTTGCTATTCTTGCGCTCGCTGCTAATCTTAGGAGATCTTCCACAAGGAATGTTCTTAAAAAACACAGGTGCCACATGAGTAGCATTAAATGTAACATTTCTGGAGTCACAGAGCCACTGGTGTATTTGAAAAGAGGGAGGAGCGGTTTGGTTTACCTTGGTCTTCAGAGCGGACAGAGACCTGGCTTTAAGCAGAGTTAACCATTACTTTTCAAGGGTGGACAGGCTCTTTTTCCCCTTACTTCTGGGGTAGAAGAGGGGAGCATTGGCATTCCACCAGGCAAGGGGTAAGAGGCATACCGTTACACTTTAACATATAGCTATTTCCTACTGTTTTCTTCCTGCTTCCAGGATAGGGGTTCCTGACAGGGTCAGAAAGAGGGCCCGCAATTACTGGACCTCAGAGCGTCCTTCTCAGGCTCAGGGAGAGTATATCCATTGATGTTAATCCAATTTTGAATGGTCAGAAGAGGATGTATACATCTCTTCTAGCCACTGAGATATGAGAAGACTTGGGGAGAATTTTGCATTCTAATGAATAAACACAACTTAATAAAAACAGAGTTTCACTTTTCTTATTTAATTGGTTCTTTTACTTATGAGATAACAATAGAATTAAATTCTTTCTCCCTTCCCTTTCCTCCCTCCAAAACCCTCCTTGCTCTCTTTCAAACTCATGGCTTTCTTTTTCAGTAATTATTGCTGTAAGCATACCTGTGTGTATATATATATTGATATTACCTATCCAGTCCGAGTAAATGTTACTTATATGTGTTGCTGTATGTGATTAATGCTACTTAAATTGCCAGGTGGCAGTGGACCTGCCTCAATGTTCTGGATTCCTGAATGAAAGATACACACACACACACACACACACACACACACACAGAGAGAGAGAGAGAGAGAGAGAGAGAGAGAGAGAGAGAGAGACTTATATTTAGTATGCCTTAATCAGCTCAATGATTGGGCACTTCCAGATCTCCCCACACCTAACATATCTCTGATATTCCTGAATTATTACTTACTAAAACCTATATTCCAACATGGACCCAGGCCTGCAGCCCTCCTGGGCCATAATCCCTGACTCTTACATGTTGACTGTCTCTTTGTCCTGAACTTCTCAGGCTTGATCTTTCTGCTTTCCCAGCTTGGAGGTTCTTCTCCTCCCTCTCCTCCCTCTCCTCCCTCTCCTCCCTCTCCTCCCTCTCCTCCCTCTCCTCCCTCT
>NW_022196896.1:80412889-80419139 GCF_008632895.1 Mastomys coucha | reverse complement strand
CTCTCCTCCCTCTCCTTCCTCTCTGCCCTCTCCTTCCTCTCCTCCCTCTCCTCCCTCTCCTTCCTCTCCCCCTCCTCCTCCTCCTTCTTCTTCTTGCCTGTGAATCCTAAAGACCTGCTTCTGTCTTTCTGCCCAGCCATTGTCCACCAGCAACTTTATTTATCAATCACAACCAATTGGGGGCAGGGACCCTCAGCATCCTACATATGGATTCTCATGCAATTTTTGGGAACCCAAATAACCTAATACAGCATTAAACCAAATCCATAACATACGTGTATGTTTTCAGGGCTGTTCATTTGGTATTGGATAACCGATCAGTACGCTCTTACTCAGAGAGGCTCTTTCTCTCATTCTCAGCATTTCTTAGTTGCTTGTAATTCTTTCTGTCAGGTTGAGAGTTTGTGGGCCTTCCTCTGTCTGTGGATGTCCTTGTTCAGCTCATGTATAGGCAGTCATGTTAGTGAGACTTTATGTGAGTAGCTTCTGATGTTACTAGAAGACAGAGTCTCAGGAAACTCCCTCATCCTCTGGCTCTTACAATCTTTCTGTCCCCTCTTCTGTAATGATCCTCAAGCCTTACATCTGAGAGTCGGTTTGTAGATGTATCAGTTGGGACTGGGCTCTATAACTTTACATGTTTGCTTGATTGTGGTTTGCTATGATAGTCTCTATCTGTTGAACAGAGAACTCTACTTGAGAGATGAGAACCTTACTTATCTGTGGATCTAAGTAAGGACAAATATTTAGAATGTAGTTGGGTATTATAGGCTGGTTTAGTTAGTACATATGCATATATATGGCAAGGCATACGTATAATACTTTCTCAATAATACAAATAATTTTAAGTTGTGTTTTTCAAATAACTAAAAGCATACCTTAAATATTTTACTATAAAAATATGTTTATTCGAGTAAAGATTAGGGTTCTCAGCTTGATTTAGCTTCTGTAATATAAACATACATAAAAATAATAGTTATATCCTCCCTCACTGCAACTGGCAAAGAGCAAGTCGGAAGGGTCAAGAACACCACAAGAAGACCCACAGAGTCAACTAAACTGGGACCATGGGGGCTCAAGAGCCTGAGCCACCAACCAGGGAGCATGCTAGTGCTGGACCTAGATCCCTCTGCACATTTGTACCAAATGTACAGCTTGGTCTTCATGTAGGTCCCCTAACAATTGGAGCAGGGGCTGTTTCTGGTTCTGTTCCCTGCTGGGACTGCCTGGTTAGGCCTCCGTGGAAGAGGCTATATGCCTAGACCTGCAGGGACTAGATGTCCCAGAGGGGGTGGTACCCAAGGGGTCTTCCCTTCTCCTCACAATGGGGGGGGTAGATTTGTAAGGGTGGGACTGGGAAGGGAGGAGGGAGGAGGGAGGAGGGAGGAGGGCTATGATTGGGATGTAAAGTGTATAAAAAATAAAACAATTTAAAAAATGTAAAAGGTAGCTAGTGTTAGGGCTTTTGTTAGATAGTCTTTGGCTCTTGGAAGGAACATTGTTAGCTCAGATGAGAAAATTTTGTTAAAACTATGTATCTGTATATACAATATTTGAGTCTGTGTATACAGACTCAAATGTATTATAAGTATATTTTAAGTAGCTAATAGAATTATTCCTTGTGACTTTTCCAGACATCCTTGCTGTTACTTTTGTTTAAATTATCTAGGATGTCTATATACACAGACTTGAATGTATTATAAATTCATTTTAAGTAGATAGTTAGTAGACTGATTCCTTGTGACTTTTTCATTGCTATTACTTTACTCTCCTCCCTCCTTCTGCATTCCTCCCCTCCCCCTCCTTAGGTAAAGCTCCTCCTTCCCCCCACCATTTTTCCCATTTCCCTAATGAGATCATTTGTATCCTGCTGTTCCCCTCTTTCTTGTTCCCCACTCCCCTAGCCTGGCAGTGATCCCTTTTAACTTTCCTGGTTTCTGTAGACAGTTACTCCAAAATATATACTCACAACTGAGGATTCAGAGCTACAGCCTCAGATGAGAGAGATCATGTGATGTTTGTCTCTCTGGGTCTGGTTAACCTCACTCCATATGATTTCTCATTTCATCCATTTACTTGCAAGGTTCGTGATTTCATTTTTCTTTACAGTTAAATAGTATTCCATAAAGTACAGGTACCACATTTTCATCAGCTGATTATTGTCTGAAGGTTATCTGGAGTGTTTCCATTTCCTAGCTATGGTGAAGGGCAGCAATGATCAGACTGAGCCGGAATCTATGGAGTAGGATGCTGAGCCCCTTGGGCGGGCGCCAAGGGATGGTACCACTGGGTCATACAGAAGATTTATTTTTAGCTTTCTGAGAATTCTCCACACTGATTTCCATCATGGCTGCACAAATTTGCAATCCTCAACACTGAGTGATAATTCTCCTTTACCCACAATCCCTCCATCATTTGTGGTCAGTTGTTTCACTGATATTTGCCATTCAGAATAGCAGAAGATGAAATGTCAAAGGTGTTTTGACATGCATCTCCCTAATTGCTAGGGAGTAGGAGCATTTTTTGAGATATTTTTTAGCCATTTTGCCCTCATTTCAGAATGCTTTACTCAGGTCCCAGGCTCATTTTTAAAAATGGGTCCTTTGTTTTTTTAACTCTTTGGTTTTGAGTGTATGTTCTTTGTTTATTAAGGATATTAATCCTCTGTCTGAGGTACAGCTGGCAAAGATTCTCTCCCACCCTGTGGGCTTCTTCTCCCTTATCTGGTTGATTGCTCACTTAGCTGTTTTTAGTTTTATGAAGTCTTGTCAATCGGCTGCATTCATTCCTTGACAAGTGCAGCCCTGCTCTGACACCTGGGCCATGCAGATGCTGCCTGTGTTCCCTTCCATCAGTCACAGTGGTTCAGGTTTCACATTAAGGTTTTAATCCATTTGGAGTTAGTTTTTGTGCAAGGCATTAGATTCCAGTCTAATTTCATTCTTCTGAATGCAGACACCGGTTTCCTAGCATTATTTGTTAAAGGTGCTTTCTTTCCCATAGCATGTGTTCTTGGCACCTTTGTCAAATGTTAAGTGGCTGAAGTTATGTGTATTCATGTTTGGGTCTTTGATTTTTGTTCCATTGGTGTCTTAGGGTTTGTATTCCTGCACAAAACATCATGACCAGGAAGCAAGTTGGGGAGGGAAGGGTTTATTCAGCTTACGCTTCCACATTGTTGTTCATCACCAAAGGAAGTCAGGACTGAAACTCAAGCAGGTCAGGAAGCAGGAGCTGATGCAGAGGCCATGGAGGGATGCTACTTACTGGATTGCTTTCCTTGGCCTGCTCAACTTTCTTTCTTATAAAACCCAGGACTACCAGCCCAGGGATGGCACCACCCACAATGGGCTGGGCCTTCCCACCTTGATCAGTAATTGAGAAAATGCCTTACAGCTGGATCTCATGGAGGCATTTCCTCAAGGGAGTCTCCTTTCTCAGTAGTTGCTCCAGCTTGTGTCAAGTTGGCACACAAAACCAGCCAGTACAGTTGGTTTACATGTCAGGTTTGCCCTAGTACTAATTTGTATTGAATTACTATATAGCTCTAAAATGTATTTTAATATCTGGAATGGTAATCCCTCCAGTAATGTCTTTGCTCAGGATTGTGTTGACTGTCCAGGGTCTCTGACGGTTCCACATAAAGAGTTTCTTACTTGTTTATTTTTGTGTTCCTGTGAATATATTTGCATGAGGTTTTGTGCACCATGTACATGCGTTACCCACTGAGGCTAAAAATAAGACATCAGATCCACTGGAAACTGGTGTTGCTGGTGGTTGGGAGTCACCATGTGGGACCACTGGGAATGGAACCCAGGTCTTCTGCAGGAGCAGTAAGTGCTGTTAACCACTGAGCCATCTCTCCAGCCCCCAAGACAGAGCTTCTTACCCTCCCCCTTTTTATTTTGTTGAGGTGCTGAGGAAAAGGATGGGATGGCTTGAGTTTCTCTGTGATGATCCCTGAGATCCCAATCTAGAAGATAACAGCTAAGGATGGTAGCACAGAATGATACAGCTTCGAATGGCCCTCCACAGTCCACGTTGTATGTGAAAGAAATATATTTCCTCTTCATCCACATCATCAGTATAAGGTTTATGTAAATTTGTAGTTATCCCTCCCACCCTAAGCTCCACCAGATGAATGAGAAAGGGCACAGGTGGGTTAAACAACTGCCTTCAAAGGAAGGATAAAGAAGAGTTTTGTTTCAGTAGTTACCTACTTCATAGAATGCTTAGGACCACTTTAATATTAAATATAACAGAGCTTTGGAGCAAGGAATTAAGTTCAGGTACCCAGCACTCATTAAATCCCACCAAGGTTGTACACATCTTTATTCCCAGCAATGTGGGCAAAGACAGGCTGTTCTTGGGGGCTTTCTGTCCAGCCACTCTAGCCAAATGAGTGAGCTCCAGGTTCAGTAAAAGAGTCTATCTGGAAATATAAGGGATACATGCAATATTGACATGTGGCTTCTACTTGCATGCTCACAAATGAGTTCACCTGCATATACAAGTGCATACACATGTGTATAACTACTGCCCAACTCCTGTCAATTGAGAATAATAACTGTAAGCCATTCAGAACATTTTAGAAGTCTTACTGGATGATAATGTGATAGGAAGAAATAAATAGCCCTTGAAAATACATAAGAATTTATTGGCCCTATTATATGAGAGTAGAGAAATGATACATTTTGAAACAAGTTAAGAGAAAAGCAGAAGAAACATAGGGTTAAGGTAGAAAAAGATGCAGTGCAGATTAAATCACAAGTTTAATGCCATTATAGATGAATGGGAAAATACATAATCAATTTTTGTTATTTTATTTTAAAAATTTATTTTATATATAATATATATACATATATATACACACATATATGTATATACACACACATATATACATATATATATACACACATATATACATTTACATACATACATATATATGTATATATATGTATGTATGTGTGTGTGTGTGTGTGTGTGTGTGTGTGTGTGTGTGTGTGTGTGTATAGTACCTGTCTCCAGACAGGTACACACCAGAAGAGGGCATCAGATCCCATTACAGATAGTTGTGAGCCACCATGTGGTTGCTGGGATTTGAACTCAGGACCTTTGGAAGAGCAGTCAGTGCTCTTTACCATTGAGCCATCTCTCCAGCCCTCAGTTTTTGTTGTTATTGGTTGTTTGTTTTTAAATTTTTTTTGAGACAGTGTCTTGCTGGGTGCCCAGGCTGTCCCTTCAACTCCTAGGCTCTCGCCACCCTCCTTCCTGAGCCACCCTCAAGGCTGAGATTACAGGCATGTGCCGCTGCATAGGGATCTATAGCAGATTCGTTTAATGACTGTCAAATAGATGTTCTGAGAATCTTGGGTTTCATAACAATAGCACACATGTCAGAAATAGCTTTAGCTCTCTCTACTTCTGGCTAAGAAACCACCACACCCCTTCAGTTGTGTCCTGAGAAGCTAGACTGTCTCCTAGCAACTTCTAGTTTTATTTATGGAACAGAGAGATGGTCTCTATAGAAATAAGTCCCAAAGGAGAAGGGATTTAATGGCACATCTAACTGTTGATGTGTGGCTTATTGGCACAGACTGCGTTTTAATTGTGTTTCTCTTGGCTTACACTTCCTTCCAAAGTGTGAGGTTTGATTTGGTTTTTAATATAGTTTGCCGTGTACAGCTTACTCCAGATGACCTTTAGTAGTATCAATCCAAAGGAAAAACCTACACTTTGATCAAAACAATAAACATCTTAGAGGGTGTTAGTTAGCAAATAAGTTTTATTGGAAATACAAAGCAAGGAAAAGATAAAAGTATCAAAGCACTGTTTTTGGAAACTTTGAATGTGAGCCCAGTACTCAAAAATACAGGCTAACTATGCTTCCTTCCCAGAAAATCTCACACACCCCCTGAGATTTCTAGACACGGTTTCGTTGCAGATGGTTCTCAGAAATCATTGAGTTTATGATTTATTGTTGTTATACAAAATTTGAATTGATCCCTTACAAATTTGATTGTATTACTCAATGCTTTCTCCTGATCTCATAAAATAAAAGGCACAATACAAGGACACGGTACTCAGTTGTCACCTCCTGCCATGACAAAATGCCTGACAAAAAGCCACTTAAAAGAGAAAGAAGCTATTTTGGCTTACAGTTCTGGGGGATACATTCCACATGGGAGGTGAGGGAGGTTTCTTGTCATATAACATACAATCAGAAATGTTGATTTTATGGTGATTTCCC
>NW_022196896.1:80395986-80412866 GCF_008632895.1 Mastomys coucha | reverse complement strand
CCCCCCCCGAGTATCCAAGAGGCCAGATTTTTCATTTCTCATTTATGGGCAACTTTAAGTACCTTACAAAGTAGTAGGAAATGTGCATTATGAATATGTATTGTTGCTGCCCAGTTTAGTAGTCTGCACTGTCACTGACCTTGCTTGGAGCAGGCATGTTCTCCAGCATGTGAGTCAATGAACCTCTATTGAAAAATCACCTGAACTAAATTAGAAGTTTGTTAATGTGTCTTCTGTTTGTGGCTCAATTTCTTCTGTCAACATGAACCAGAAGTAAGTAATTGACTGCTATTTTATTGGGCTGGTTAAGTGGTATATATGCATTGGTTATGTCTTCAAAGACAACTGTATTTGGACTGTTACTCTCCAAAAAGTACTACAGTTGATTGTAGGCATACTTTTTGGCTATTTTATTGGGTTCTTATATCTACCACCCTTATTCTACCCTAATTCCTTCAAACATGCAACACTATGTAGCCGAGAAAGAAAGTTAGAGGGAAAAGGGGGTAATGTCCTTTTTAAACTTCTTCCTGATGGTTAGGGACATCCAGTTCCTTGCGGCAGGGTTGAACTTCCTAGTCAAGATATCCAATTTCTTCTTCTAGTCTTTTTGCTTACAACCACTTGACAAACTATAGCTACAGAGGGAGCAGCCTCCACAGGGCCTCTTGGGGTTTTCACATTTATACCCTCTCAAGAGTCCACCAAAACCCAAACATAAACTGTCTGCAGCTGGCAAAAAAACCCACACCCCTCCTAGAGCAGGAGGCAGGTCAGTTAGCAGCTGTGGATAAGCCTCATACCCCACACCTTGGATTAAAACAAAATCGTAATCACGTAACATAACTGTTTGTTTTTTTAAAGGAACCAAAGTTCTCACTATAGTTGATGTGTCGTGACACTGTTCATATTTCTCCCCATTTGGGTAGTAACTGAATTAAGATTACAATAGTGAGCCAACACTGAGATCATTTGTTAGAGCATTAAGATCCTAAAGTTTAAGGTAATGTCTTGTAAACTATAAATAGAGCCTGGCATGGTGTTGCCCTACAGCTTGTTGATGGTCATCCAGGCAACTCAAGTGTCTGTGCATAAGTTTCATTTTCTTTCTGTACGTGGAAATGAGGTCACGCATTGCTCATTAGTCATTTTCTCATTACCTTCTTGATTGTTTTGGAAAGTTGTCTTATCAGCTATACTATCAACATTTTTTAAGTCATATGACCATCTAAAGATCTGAATGGATGTTTATCAAAAGAAGGCATATAAGTGACTACAAGAGTATAAAAATATAATGCCCCAGTCATCAGGGAAGTGCAAGTCACCAGTTTCCACCACGACCTCGTTCTAGGCAATGGTGTTAGGGAGTGCTTTACTGTGTTAGGTCTTTCGCTGTAACATGCACTAACTGTTAAGAAATGGCATTTGGGGGCTGGAGAGATGGCTCAGAGGTTAAGAGCATTGACTGTTCTTCCAGAGGTCCTGAGTTCAATTCCAAGCAACCTCATAGTGTCTCACAACCATCTGTAATGGGAGTTGATGGCCTCTTCTGACGTGTCTGAAGACAGTGACAGTATACTCACATACATAAATAAATCTTAAAAAAATAAAATAAAAAAAAGAAATGGCCTTTGTTTGTCAAATATGAAAAACATGATGAACAGTACACTTTAGGGCAATCTGAAATTATCACTGGCTGAGAAGCTGTGACAAGCACATAGACCTGTAACTGCAAAGAATAAGTAGCTAAATTACCCAGAACCAACTATTTATCCTTTTGAAACCTCAGACTCAGCTTTGATTAAAAGTGACTAAAAGTACCCACATCAAGTGAATGAGATGAGATGCTGTGTTGGTCACTCAGGAGCCTGGTTTTAGTGATCATAAACTATCATTATTTTGGCTACTATGAATGATAATGATAGCATGAATTGTTTTTACTGGTGGCCTGAAGCTACGGCATAGGTTGTAGAATGAATCCACAAGAAGGGAGAAAGTAGTATACTAGGCCACATTTATTTACAGACAATAAAATCTGTTTCTTTGAAACCCAGCATTAGAAATGATATCAGGCTAGGCGGTGGTGGCACACGCTTTTAATCCCAGCACTTGGGAGGCAGAGGCAGGCGGATTTCTGAGTTCGTGTCCAGCCTGGTCTACAGAGTGAGTTCCAGGACAGCCAGAACTATACAGAGAAACCCTGTCTCGAAAAACAAAAAAACAAAAGCAAAAACAAAAACAAAAAAGGAAATAATATCAGCATTTAAATGTGAATGTTCCACCGGAGTGGTAGTACATGCCTTTAGTCTCAGCACTGGGAAGGCAGAGACACAGGCAAACTTCTGTGAGTTCAAAGCCACCCTCATCTACATAACAAGTTTTAGGCTGGTCAGATCTACATAGAGAGGCCCTGTCTTGAAGGGAAAAAAAGATCAGTAATAGAATATTTAAAATTCAATATTATGTAGGCTCTAAATCAGTACCCTTGCCATGATGATATGAAAGCTGAATTAATCTGAAATTCAATAACATGGAACAAGGAATTAATGTATTAGTTATCTAGTTTTCAGAATAGCAATTAAATATAGTTGAATACTTGTTTGTATGCAGTTTTGATGTTTTTCTAAGATTAATGACAAAAAAAGTTGTTATAGTTCACATCCTAGAATTTTAAAAATGATATTAGGAGGAAAAATCATTGAATATGGAATTTAAAAAAAGAGCTTATCTAAACCCCTTTTTGCAACCTGCTTGTATCATTCAAAGTTAGTAAGATTATGCTGTAGTAATTAACTAAACTTGATTCCTCAGTGGCTGAAGACAACAGAAATCTGCACTTTGGTAGTGTTTCATGCTCAGAGCCTTTGTGTGGCCGAGGCTTAATTCATACTGTCTCACAAGGGACTTGGGTTCACTGTATTCTTTCCGTTTTCACCGTGTGGGATTATAAAGCTTACAGAGTCTTGTCATTGTGGTACCTCAAACATACAGCCTTTCTGGGGAGCAGTCTGGGGACGAGGTGGAGAACCTCACTCTAGCTCTCAGATTCTTTGGCACCAAGAGTATACATTTCATTTTTGTCCAGGTCCCTTGTTCAGCATTGTTAGCTTGATGCTGCCTACCTGTCAGGGAACCAGGAAATGTGGAGAGTTTGACTGTTTGGCCAACAGTCAGTGTCCCTGCTGTAGCAGGTTAGGTGTGCCATGCTAAAAGTGTAACTGGTTGTTCAGTTTGTTCCAAAGACTAAGATCTTGTGCTGATTTGTGTGAGAATGAACTCCACAGGCTCATATGTTTGGATACTTAGTCCCTAGTTGGTAGAACAGTTTAGGATGTGGCCTGGTTGGTTGGAGGAGGTGTGTCACTTGGGGTGAGCTTCAAGCTTTCACGAGACTCTTGCCATTCCCAGAGTGCACTCCACTTGTAGATCAAATGTGAGCTCTCAGCTCTCCTGCCGCCATGTCTCTGATACTCCCTCATGGACTTCTAATTCTATGAAACCATAAGCCCGATTAAATGCTTTCTCTTCTACGTTGTCATGGTGGCAATGTTTTACCATAGTAATAAAAAGAAACTGAGATGTAATAAACTGTGTATGGTCACGGTGAGAATACACAATGCTTGGAATTGGAAAGTACCACCCTTTTGCAGGTGCTCCGTGTGTATGCCTTTTCAAGGCAGCACCAATGGCAGCATCCTGGTGTAGACAAAGTCGCCCTTAGCGGACTTAGACCTCACAGCATCTCCTTGGAACCATGCCATTTCTAGTTTAATCCTGTTGGTGGCTATCCTTTGTAGCGTTGACATGTGTAATTTCTGCATCGCTGGTAGAGGAGAAGGTGGTGGTAATGATGGCAATGATGATGATGGTGATGATAGTAGTGGTGATGGTGATGGTGATGATGGTGATATCTTCATGGTTAGGATTATCCTAGTTATATCATCTATATCCTAGTTATTGCATCTATATAGCAAACTTGAACAAAACAGTGGCTTACAACGACAGTCTATTTAATAAGCAAATACTTTGAAGATTTAAAAATATACTTCCCAAAGAAACAAAACCAAAAAACTTACAAATGAAAAAAAGCCTCAAACAAACAAAGAAACAAAATTTGACCTAGTGGAATACCATTGGGTTAATTTCCCACAGCAGAAATTGTTTTGTAAAATAAATTTTAAAAAACGTATAGGAGGTATTTAATTGAAATCAAATTTTAAGTTCTGTTGATTTTTCACAAACTACTGCATACTGTTAATGTTGGTTATGAAAAAGATGTTAAAATGCCTTCAAACCTATTTGCTCTGATGTGTGCGTGTGTATGTGTGTGTGTGTGTGTGTGTGTGTGTTTTCTCTGTTGGACTCGCAAGCCTTTTCCCTTTAATTTTACACCCTCTGTTTGGTGACATTAAGCTTTATGATACCTGTGTGCAGGCAACTGCTGTGATACAGTAGCACTGAATGGCCTGCACATGACCCGGGATAAGTGTTGCTTTGAGCAAGGTCACAGGTGAGCACATGCCAGGCTAGGTAGAGCTTTCTGAAAGTCATGTGATTCCTTTCTTGGAGGAATACTGCCAAACTAACAAAAGTCTTATCCACACTTTGTATTAAGATTATTCTAGGGCTTCAGAGCCGCTAAGCTACTCAGTAGCTTAGCTTTGGTGTTTATTTGAGATTCTTCCTGCCTAGGAAGTTTCTCTCAGATGAAAGGAAACTGTATTATTTAAGGAAGTTGGAGGCTGATAAGGAAGTACTGGATTTTTTTTTTAATTAGGTCATTTGGAGTCATTAAATAACTGTATATCACTGTGTTAAAGTTTATTTTATTTAATTTGATTTTTTGAGTCTCTCTTCTGCCCCTCCTCCCTAGCCTGGAGCTTGATATGCCAGGTAGGTGGGATAGGACTGAGGGCAAGCCTCCCACCCTGGCCTTGAGGGCTGAAATTCCATTCCATAGCACCATTCCTGGCTCGAAGTTTATTTTAAAATTTAGAGTCTTAGAGTCTCTAGATTTAAAAAGAAATTTGGGTTGCTTACTCTACTGCCCCACCCCGACTTACTTGCTTGACTTTACAAATGAAATGGAGAACTCCGTAGCTTAAAGAAAGTGCCCAGGTTTTTTTTAGTAAAATAAGGAAGAAGGGGGAAAAAAGCCTAGTGTCTGCCTTCAGAATGCCCTTCGGAGCTGGGCGGCTCCTCGGGGACCTCTGGAGCTGCTTCCTGCAGGTGACTTTTAGTGCAGCCAAAACTCTGCCTGGCAAACCTCTTAAGAAGGTAGAGAGCTTCAAGGCTAGGCTGTCTTTCCAGAGAAGAAGCTGAGAAGTGTTTGGCGGTGGTGCCTTACAGTAAAACAAAAAAATGGAAATTGTACCAGAACCCCTTAGGATGCCTCTTGGGGCATCATCATGCAAAGCAGCTGGGGCTCCCTGCTCGAAATACCCGTTTGTACCTAGGGAGCTTGTGTCCGTTCACCTTTGAAGATTTCAGGGAGTAAGATGGTTTGGTTTCTTAAACTAAGACTCATCTGTTTCGTTTACTGTATTTCATTAAATTATTATTGTTGTTATTATTATTTTACGAATTTTTATGTGTATTGCTAGTCTATCTGAGAGATATGTCAGTGAAAGGGTTTGATTTTTAGTTATTTTTAGGTGATTTTATTATTAAGTCTGCAAGAGTAATATATCTTTACATTTTAATACAGTATCAGTCTCTGTATTTTATTTATATTCTCTCTCTCTCTGTGTGTGTGTGTGTGTGTGTGTGTGTACATGAGTGCATCGGTGTGTACATATATGAATGGAGTCAGTGGTGGATGTTATATTTCTTAGTCTCTCCGCCTTTTTTTCTTGAGGCAGGGTCTTTCACAGAACATGAAGCTTGCCAATTGAGCTAAATTAGCCAACCCACATGCTCCAGGGATCCCCCGACCCCTGCCCTCAGAGCACTATGGTTACTGGTGTACAATACTGAATCCAGCTCAGGGCCTCGTGCTTGCAAGGCTAGCACTCAGCCACACCCCGCCCCATCCTTCCTTAGATTGTGACTGACAGGCTGAGTGTCTGCTTCTGTGAGCTCTGGACATAGAAAAGGCTGAGATATATGAAGACTTAAACAAAACAGAAGTTTCTTAAAAATGCATAAAAATGTAAACCTGTTCCTCTCCCTTTAACCCGTCCCTGACCTAACTTACTGTTTTCTGAAGTAACCAGTGTTGTGACCCATTTCCCAAAGTATCCATGAGCTGAACCATTTTCAACAAAATTTCTTTACCATCTCAGTCAATAAAAGAAGATGATGGAGTTAATGGTAGTTTTATAAACGGATCATTCATATATATGTTTGTACACATCATTCTTATGTATATATGTTAGAACCCCATCCATGCTGTTTACCAAAACACCCAGCACTTGTCTGTAACTCTGGAAGGCCCCTCCCTGTGGCCCTGGGGATGTTTCCTGTACTTGCTTTGTGCAGCTCTTCCCTGTCTGTGACACTGTCCCAGATCGCTGTTTCCTGGTCAGTCCTTTCCTCTCTACTGAACCGCCCTTATTTATTCTCCCGTAGCTATTCGGGCCTCTGTGGATTTCCTTCCCTTCAACCCACTGCTTGGTGTGCTTTCCTTCTGACTTAGGAGTGAGCCAGTTGAAGCCGGAAGTTTTATCTCCCAATACTGTTGACTGACTGGAGCCCTCTCTTCACGTTCAGGGGGAGCCAGCTTCCGCAATCCCTCAGGACCACCCAGCTCTGTGCGCTCTGTCCTCTCCCTGAGCTTGGAGTCAGCTAGCTGCCCTGCCTGGGAGCATTTGGGAAAGCCCAAAGCAGCAAACACTTCCCTTAGTCTCCTCCTCCAGCCAGCCAGCCGGAAGGCCAGCTCTCACTCCCGGGAGCTTTTCCTCCAGCCAGCCGGAAGGCCAGCTCTCACTCCCGGGAGCATTTCCTCCAGCCAGCCGGAAGGCCAGCTCTCACTCCCGGGAGCTTTGGTGGGCCTATCGGACTACTCACGCCTCACACTCAATTGTTCCAAATAAATTGATTGACCTCACAAAGCAGTTCTTGTTTTCTCTGTTTTATGAGTAAAAAATGGCACATTCTACTCACTGGAGCTTGAAACCCTTGTCTGCATTTTGACTCATACCCCACTTTTAACCTGTTCAGCCAGTCGGTCGCTGAAGGATGTAAATGTTCACCTGGATGTTTTTCTCTACACTGTCTCTTTAATTCTTATTGTTGAGTTATTTATTGTGGGCTACCTAAGTGATCTTCTCAGTTTAACACCATCTCGTTCAATCAGTGTCTCCTGTCATTGGAAAGTATTGAATTAAAATATATTTTTTTTTTAATTTGGATATTAAGCTAAACGATGCACGTATCTTACCTCATTGACCCCTTAAAGCAACCATATGGAGTGTTTTTCCAGGTATGGTTATCAGGGAATTAACAGCAAACCAACACACCTAGCCCTTCCCTGAATCAGTAGCGGTGGCCAAGAGAATGACATTATGCAAATTATCCTCTGAGCCTTCAGGTTTTGGTGGGGTTGATGAGACAGGAACCAAATTGCTGAGAATGGGTGGGATGGATGGGGCAGAACACAGCAGATTTCTCCTTAATGGAGTTCTTGCTGGCCCCGTTTCATGGCTGAATACATAGATCAAGATTTTAACTAACTCCCCCACCACATTCTTATAGTTAAACTAGCTTGCCTCAGTTTGAAGGCTAAATGTACCGAAGGTTTCTCCTTTATCATCTCTCTCCCAGTTTGTAAGGAGAGGCTAGTGGTATACTGCTTAACCGGCCATTGCATTCTGTTTCAACAGTGGCCAGTTGCTCACCCTTCACTGATAACATTATCCACGAAGCAGGAATAAACTGTTTTCTGTCCTCGGTTGAACGTCCACAGCCGAGGCGTTACAGGAATGGAGCTTGGGTGTGGGTTCAGCCTCAAAGTCAGAGCTAAAGCCAAGCCAGCCATGGCTGAGTAAGCTGGGACTCAGAAAGGTGCTGCCGGCGAAAGTGTACAGTTTTTTCTAGTCTGTTGCTTCTAAGTCGAACTGCCCAACATCTGTGCTCAAGTCCCCCGGAGAGAACCACTTTTGAAGAAACATCCATGTGGCACTTTGAACTATTTATGGGGAAGCCAAGCATTCCACTCAAACGCAGCCAAGAACAGAAAGTTGGGGGATGGTCATCTAGGAGCTTTCGGATGACATTTTATTAGTGGAGACATCCGAGCACTCAGGGAAACCACAGAGCATGGAGCATGGCCAGCAAGCGCCAAGGGCTGGACCCCGCCCCGGTGCTGGGCATGAAGCTGGGGAGGTGGACATGAGGTCCCTTTTCCCTAAGAATGATGTTGGCATTCCCATCGAGACCAGCACTAAGGCAGGCTAAGAGAAGGGAGGCATGAGGAGGTGAGCTCAGCAAGTGTGCCAAAACCTTAGAGAATCCAGAGCACAACAAATTTGATTGTGGAAAAGACCATGGAGTGAGGGGTTATGTTTTTGCTTCCAGTTTATCCATGATGCTATTTATGCTTTTGTATTTAGAGAAATCTTTCAAAAGTATTGTGTTGTTCTCATGACAGCTATCAACATGATTGATGGCGGAAACCAGAGCGGAAGTCAGGCAGGTTAAACCGCTTATCCAACGTAGATAGACGGGACAATTTAGGCCAGTTGTCTCACTGTCCTAAGCCAGAAGGGTCTTTCTAGTGAATTGCTTTCGTAGTGGATTAAGATGGATGAGAGGATTTCAGATGATTTATGAGCAACATTTTGGAATGTCACAGTACTGTAGTTATTTTTCAGGTTGTCTTCTGTTGGCCAAGGATTCCAGTTTCTATGGGACCTAGATCAATGTGTATATGTAAAAAATGGTAAAAATTTAAAACCCTCAAATAATCAGTGGTAGCAAGATTCTGTGGGCTGCATGGGTAATATGGGGTGAAACCTAGAGCTTATAATTTGAGTGCATATGCAAATGTTGCTCTTCATGTGACCCATGGCTAAGTCCTGACCTCACAGTTTAATGGTAAACCAACTGTTCTTATAGTTTGTGAATAATGAGTTGATCTGTGTCTCTCCCCCAGCAATGATCCTATGTGGCCTTATTTGGGGGTGGGGTTCTTATGGGGAGTAATCAAGTGGAAGTGAGGCCATCAGGACAGGCCTTCGTCTACTGGGGGCGGTGTCTCTGGAAGGTTTGTACTTTCCTTGTGCATATTAAGGGTCATTTGTAAGCAGAAGAGAGGCCACTAGCTGAACCTTCTCACAACCCTCCGAAGCAAGAGGCCCTCCTAACACCATTATTCTGAACTTCTAACCTCTAGAGCTATTTAAAAAAATACGTTTCTGTCCCTTATGCTACCCAGTTTGTACTATTATTGTTTTTATAAACAAAACAAAACAGTTTGTGGTATTTTATTTTCACAGATCTCACAAGCTAACACATTTTTCTTAAAAGTTGGGATCCTGGGGCTGGGGAGTTGACTCAGCATTCATTCAAGAGCATTTTGCTGCTCTTCAATTTGACCTGCACTCAGTTCTCAGCACCCACATCAGAGCTCAGAACCATCTGTAAGCTGGGTTCCAGGGGACCCGGTGTCGTCGTCTGGGCTTCATGCTTGCACACATGTGGTATACATATAAACTCGGGCACGTGCGCATACACATAAAGGAAAAAGAAGGGTTTTTAAAAACTGGGAATATACTGCCATACACCATTGCCTTTTCCTTCTTTTGAGAAGGTTACTTCCTTTCCATGGGTAGCTCTGCGTCTCTCCTCCATGACTCGTGGAGGACAGAAGCCTCGTTGAATAACACCATCTTCTTCCAGTGTGGCTTTCATCAAAGCATTATGAGTTTCAAATTAGATATGCCTCCTCCTGAGCTGTAAGGCCTTCCCCCACCCACCAATCCTCCTCCCCTACCTCAGTCATGCTGCCTCTTCTCTGTGCCACTGCTCACCTGGAGTGCATCCTGCCACATGGCCTTTTATGAGCAGTTCTCTAGATTCCGGACTACCTCACCCTGAGTCATACGGAGGACACCCTCCTTTCCACGAGGCCTTTGTGTGGAGCCAGTAGAGCCAGGGCTGCGTTCTGAGTCTCATGCTGTCTGAATTTTCATCACACTTCTTCTGACCCAAAGAGAATCATCACGCTTTAGAAGTGGTACTATCCTGTAAAACCGAGGAGCCCTGCTGGAATTCAGCACAGAATCTGTGTAATTGGAAGCTACTTCTGCTCCAGCTGAGCTGTTACCCTGCATAGTTTTTGGAGCTCAGTCAGTCTGTCTGTCTGGTTGGATCGTTATCACAGCCTTCAGCATCCAATGTTGTCAGCCTTTGTGAATAGTTAGTTCCCCTTTGCTGAGAGTGCAGAATCTTGTCATCAGGCTTGGATTCCCAGTGCCTAGTTTCCAATGCAGATTCAAGAAAGATTTGTTACTTCCATAAGGATTTTAATGTCCTCTGCTCCCATTGGACATGTACCTGAATGTTCTTCCAGTCTCTAGATTCATACTCTGGTTAGTTCTGGATGGTATGGATCCATGCTTGTGTGGATCCTCTTCTTAGGGAGTTATAAGATTGTTTTGAATTGGTTCACCAACATCTGGTTGGATATAACAAATTGACATAAATATTTCCCTTTTCCACATATATTCTCTCTCTGTGTCTGTCTCTGTTTCTCTCTGTGTATATGTATGTGTATGTGTATGTGTATGTGTGTGTGTGTGTGTGTGTGTGTGTGTGTGTGTGTGTGTGCACATGTTCATACTCTCAAGTCTGTGGAGCTCAGAGGACAACTTATAGGAGTTGGGTCTCTCCTTCCACAGTGGAGATTTAACTCAGGTCATCAGGCTTGGTTGTAGGGTTAATGGTCCTGAGTCCTCTCTGCCACAGGGCTCAGGCCGCTCGGGTAGGCTGGGCAGGCAAAGTTTTGACTGTACTTACTCCATGCTAGCACTGGGCAGGTGTTGGACTATGGGGTGCCTGGGCTATGGGGAGCCATGGGACATGGTTCCGGGGGTAGGGGAGCGCAGTCTGAGGTCCCAGGGACTGCTGGAGCTGGTGGGGGCAAGGCCAGTGCCTTCAGGTTCTCAGGCTCTTGGGCACCCAGGTACCAATGGGAGCCTGAGAACGGAGTGGGAACCCACAGGCTGGATCTGGCCTGGGGCCGAGAGTCCTTGTTTGGCAGGCTGCTGGCTTGGCTTGGTGGAGGCTGTGGCTGGGAGCGCTGAGAGGCCACTGACTATTTAGGCAAAGGCCTGCTCCATTGCTCCCCATGGCAGATCCTGAAAAAGGCAGTCCATGGTTTTAAGGTATTTATTGTCATGCTGGAAAGTGGATGAGCAAAACCATATCCCTACTTCTCAGGGATGGGCCTGAGGTTAAATACCTTTTACAGGGAGGAGTGTCTGGAAAGGAAAGCTTAATTGGCTAAGCCCTTCAGGCCTTTAGGTACCTCATTAAAATGGAGATCTGTCTTGAGGCTACATGACCACAGGTCACATCCTCTACCTGTGGAGGGGCTTGGGGCATTGCCCTTATGTGACTGAATACCACAAATCTATGGAGGGCTGCAGCCTTGTGCCAGGAGTCTAGTGTCTGGGAACCAGGCAAAATGCCTGCCGTCCCTCAGGATCACCAGGGTTTCCAACCTTAGCTCAACCAGGAACCAGGCTGCCTTTCAAGGTCCTACACTTGGTGGCAAGTATCCTTGCCCTGTGAGCCAACTCACCAGCCTTTAACTTAGTTTTAGAGACAGAGACAGGGTCTCTTACTCAACCTAGAGTTAGACTAGATAGGTTGGCCGGCAAGCCTAGATGATCCACCTGTCTCCATGTTCCAGTGCTGAGATTACAGGGGCATCTGCCATGCCTGGCTTTTTCACCTGTGTGCCAAGGATCTGAACTCTTCGCCCTCATGCCTGCACAGCATGAGTCTTTTTTTTTTTTTTTTTTTTTTTTTTTTTTTTTTTTGCTGTGATCTCTTAAAAATGTATTTCTGTGAGTGACATTAAGTACGTGTCATTTCTAGAATCCATGTTAAATGTAAGGTTCTTGGTTTGTTTGTTTGTCAAGTTCTGCTCCCTATAACTGACACTAAGAAATAGGCCTGCTGTGTGCGATGTGGTATTTCTCATCATTGTCAGTTTATTATGCCCGGATATACTGTTAGCCTTTGCTAACTGCTTCTTCTCCAGATATGATAGCTGCATTCTTTTCTCTGAAGAGCAAGGTGAGGAACAGTGATGTTGATAAACCTGAGGGGTGGGGAAGATCTTATACCCAGGACAAGCCTGAGCCCAGCCAAGATCAAGGCACAAAGGACCATGTTAGAAAGCAGGGGAGGATTTCCTTTCATCCATCGTCAAACCTTGTATGGGGCCACTGCTTTCCTACTTCATAGTCTGGATCCTCAGTACTCCATCAGGAAAGGCTATTTTGAGGGTTCAGAGGGTCCTTTGCCCCTCTGAAAGAAACACTTGGTTAAAAGTTAATTACTGCCCACATAGCAGTCTCAAGCCAGTGAATTCCAAACTTTACCAAACCAGAGAATTAATTTAAGCAGGTATTTTGTGGTTACTGTGCCACTTCTGTGAGCAATATCCAGCCTATGCCTCTATTTTGTGTAATATTGATCTAGGATGGTGACTCTGGACCAATACTGACTCTGGCCCTAAGGCATGAGGTTCTGTCATATCGTCTTACATTCTTGGCTTCATGCCTGAAGTGCTGCTTAATGGATGGCAGCTGTGCCTCAGGATATAGATCTAGCTTGTACTAGACCACATACTCCTTTATGGTCTATTACAACAGACAGGGTCTCTGCAGGGACTAAAGGAAATCCTTGGGTCAGCCGGTGGCTTCTGGAACTTTCTTTGATGTGTCTCAAAAGCTAAGCAATCTCAGAACATCAGGACTATCCAGGTTTGAGTAGGGCCAAGTGCATCAGACTGACACAGACCCAAAACTGTGGTCAAGGATGTAGAGTGGGGAGAAGTCAGTCGGACCAAGAGACAGGAAGACCTAAGTTTTAAATCCTAAAGACATCCCTGTGATTACCTTGAGATTGCTCAAATTCTTACATTTTATTTCATAAGAGAGAGGCTTAGAGCCTTGCTTCCATTTTCATGGCCGATTAGTGAAAACATCAGGGGTAAATCTCAAGGTTGAGAGTTTAGAACTTTCCTTTGTTCTCTTGAAGTACAGCCTAGACAGTTTTCTACAGAGCTTCCTAGCCAAGCATGCTTTAATGGTGGCTTGTTGAGGAGCTGATTAATTCTCCAAAACAAGACAGACCCCATGGTTTTGTGCATTTGTTTCCAAGTCACAAGTAGTTCCATTCTGGGTAACTACAAGCTACCAGCGTCTACTAACTAGCTCCAAAGATCTCTGAAGCAGTTAGCAATAGATTCTAACACTTTGGGATTGCCTTCTCCTGCTTAGCATGTTTGCCATTGTTGGTAGCATGTTGGTGGCTGTTGTCTTGTGAGATAGGTAGGTCTTAAGCTAGTGGTTTTTCAACCTTCCTAATGTGGCAACCCTTTAATACAATTCCTCATGTTGCAGTGATCCCCAACAGTAAAAATTTTTTGTTGTTATTTCATAACTGTAAAGTTTGCTGCTGTTATGAATTATAATGTATCAGATATGCAGGGTATCTAATGTGTGGCCCAACCCAAAGGGGTTGTGACCCACAGGTTGAGATCAACTGTTCTACGTGATAGGAAGTAGGATAGTGTGATTAAATGAAGAACTCAAAACCATTGTATCGTATAGTTCATAACTTGGTGTCCATAAAGACTCAGCTTCTCTATTACATCATGACACAAGATCCAGTGGAAGGGTCTAAACATTTCCTAACCATTCACCCACCCATGTTTTTCTATTACTGCTGTAACCAGACCTGGCTATGGCACTTCTCCACCTAACTCTTACAGTTTTAGAGGCTGGAGATAAGAGACTGGAGACAGTGTTATTAAAATGGTATCCTTTTAGAGAGTAATGGGTTTCAAAGCTGGAAGTATCCTAAAGATGATCACCTTTCCTGATGACTTGTGATTGTTATAGTAAAAAGGACTGCATGTCTTGTCTTCCAGAATAGGAACGGGCTGGAGGGCTGGAAGATCTGGAGTTCAAGTATAGACTCGTACCTAAAGTCAAGAAAGTTTTGGGGCTGGAGAGATGGCTCAGCAGTTAAGAGCATTGACTGTTCTTCCAAAGGTCCTGAGCTCAATTCCCAGCAACCACATGGTGGCTCACAACCATCCATAATGAAATCTGATGCCCTCTTCTAGGGTGTCTGAAGACAGCTACGGTGTACTTACATATAATAAATAAATAAATCTTTTTAAAAAAAAAAGAAAAAGAAAGTTTCTAACACAATGAAATGAGTATCCCAGGAGTGAACATCCATTCAGGGTTAATTGGAAGTATTTGGGAGTTTTTTTAAACCACAGTGTAAAGAAGTGTCATTAATTCTCAAGTTACTGACTCCTGACTTGGGTGGGATTAGAAGATCCTGTGAATCTGGGAAGTAAGGGATTGTTGGGTGTTATGAAATAACAAAATTTCTTTAATCAAGAGATCTAGAAACTTGATAGAATTTCTTCATTAAACATAGCCCATGTGACACAAAGAAAATGATTGGTGCTTTGGGCAAGTAGAGTCATCATGGGAAAGGCCAGAGGGTGAGTTATGTTGTTCGACTAGAAGAATTCACTGGCTGGGACTAATACCTCATCTCCAAATCCCCTGCCGTGTTTCCCCTCACCTGTCCACAGTGGATGAAAAGCTGTAGGCTACATCCGAGTTGCATGCAAGTTGCAACAGACAGCTCATTTCTAAACCATCCCTTTATTATGTGGATTCAGATTTTACCCTGGAGCTTAGTAGCATTTAGAGGAAATCAATATAACATTGTTAGCCAACTATAGATGTTAAGCGCTTGCATTGAAAAATACTAAAGTGTTGAGTTTAGGTGAGTGTGCGGCCTGAAAGACATGGTGAGGCTTGACATCTAAGGAAAGTCTGTATGCTTTAGGAAAAGCCAGCTACAGTGTGATGAGGAAGTAGAGCAACACACTTCATATAAACCTGAGTAAAGCTATATAATTAAGCTGAGAGAAAAATATGTTCCCCTTCCTGCCTTCAAAGGACCCGAGGCCCTTGTTACAATTCTGTCCGTTTTTTTTTTTTCTGTGTGCTTCCTCTGGGTGACGGGTTTTATAGGCATGGCTATCTTATCTTCCTCACAGTGAGTGAAGTTTCCAGAATGTTTTGGTTCATTTCCTTGAGAGCTTTGGAGCTTTAGATAATTTTTTTTTCTCTGACAAGAGATAGCTGTAAAACTTCAGGGAAGTGACTCAGTTTCTGAAAATAAATCATGCCAGTTGCTAAAGGCTTTGTAATCTAGCCGTACTTTGCAGAAACGAGCTGCAGAACACAAATGTCTTTATAAGGACCCTCAAAAAGATGACATCTTCAAGGTCTGAAGGTCTGTAGTTACAGAGTCTCTTTCATATATGATAAACTTGTAATGACCGTCTACCTTTTCCTAGGAGTCCTTTCCCCCCTCTCCTCTTTGAGAGGCTAAGGACTGGGGGCAGATCTTGCCTCTGGAAGTCTCTTTAATAGTGTCTCTTTGTGTGATGTTTGTCTGAGAGGCTGATACTTTTGACAGGTTTTCACTTTAGTACTATGATCGTATTTGTTAAAATATATCTATTAGATACTTTCTACTTACCACCTGTCACCAGATAAAGTATCCAAATGAACTCAGGTCTTCATACTTAACATGGGAAGCATTTTCTTGACTGAGCCATCTCCATAGCCAGATATGGAAAATGTTCATCTTTAAA
Source organism: Mastomys coucha (assembly GCF_008632895.1). NCBI lineage: Eukaryota > Metazoa > Chordata > Mammalia > Rodentia > Muridae > Mastomys > Mastomys coucha. The sequence goes on along the minus strand of NW_022196896.1, from coordinate 80,396,995 downwards.
TACCCAGGGCATATGAGATCTCTGTGAAAGGTATATTTTTACTTACTTGGTATTTTGAAATATTTGGCCAGCAGCACGCCTAATACATGTGATTAGAAGTAAGATTGTTAAAGAGAAACTGACCAATGTTACAAGAGAACTTTGTTGTTGTTGTTTGTTTTTAATATACAATTTGTAATGATACAAATTATCTTCCTTTCTCTATCAAAGTAAACAAATGTTAACAATGGATTATATATAGTAGCCATATCCTCAAAAGTACTCCTTTTCATTATTTGATTTAAGACATACCTTTTCCTGTGTAGCCTACACAGGCCTTGAACAGTTAGTTATCCCTCAGGCTCTTGAGTATAGGGATGGCAGACTCTGATCCCAGCTCCTGGCTTGTAACAGTCCTTGTAAAGAACTTGCATCCCACTGCGTAGACTTTTCTCAACATTACCATTGTTTTAACTTGGCCACCTCACCGGCTGAATTGTTGTCGCATCTTCAGAGTACTTGATGCGATGAATCAATCATTTATTTAACCATAGTACTAGTGGTCATGGGCTTGCTTCCAACATTTGGGGAGTGTATGCACAGTAGCTTCCACTTCTCTTTCACGATCTTGCTCTCCTTCATCTTTAGATACTCAGATAAAACTGGGATTTAAGACATTCACTTCCCAAAAAACCCAAATAGTTTGTCATCAAAAAGAACCCAAACGGTTCATCATGTATTTTAAATCACACATTGTTCTAAACCCAACAAGTCTTGTCTCGTCCTCTCTTATTCTGGCTGGATGAGAACCACCCCTTCGTCCAGTATGCACAGTGTGTGCCACCCGTCCGCTGGCCATTTAGGGGCCATCTGGATGGCAGAGTTGACGATAGCAGCTCCACGATGACTGTGTTCGGGCACCATTAATTTAATCCATCTGGCCACAAAGTGAAAGGTAATGATGCTCTCTCCCAACCTAGGTGTGCTTGAGAGGAGGTCGGAACTGCTTCCCTCAAGAACAGAAGCACAA
>NW_022196896.1:80383486-80390986 GCF_008632895.1 Mastomys coucha | reverse complement strand
TAAAGTTCCTGAGCTGGTATCTGTGTGGTCTCAAGGGACAGAGGTTCATGGATTAGATGGTTAGTCAGAAACCTATAAGGCAGAACTACTTCTGACTTCTTGTTCTTGAGGAAACTTGTGATAAGTGGGCTCTCTCTGTAGTTTTCCTGGAAGATGAGAAGATGCAAGAATTAGGCTTCCTTTAAAACTTTCATTATTGGTCATCTTGGTCTACCTTTTTGGAGGTTTGAATGGGCTTGGCCCCCATCGATTCATGTGTTTGGATGCTTGGACCATGCGGAGTGGTACTATGAGTGTGTGTGGCCTAGTTGGAGGAAGTGTGTCACTGTGGGGGTAGGCATTGAGGTCTCTATGCTCAAGCTGGAAGAGAGCTTCCTCCTGGTTGCCCGTGGAAGGTAGTCTCCTCCTGACTGCTTTTGGATCAAGATATAGAACTCTTAGCTCCTCCAGCACCATGTCTGCCTGCACACTGCCAAGCTTTCTGCAAGGATGATAATGACTAAATCTCTGAAGCTATTACCCTGGCCCAGTCTAATGCTTGCCTTTATAAGAGTTGCATTGGCTGGGGCTGGAGAGATGGCCCTTCAGTTACAAGGATTGGCTGCTCTTCCAGAGGTCCTGTGTTCAATTCCCATCAACCACATGGTGGCTCACAACCATCTGTAATGGGATCGCATGTCCTCTTCTTGTGTGTCTGAACATAGGCACTTATATACATAAAATAAATTAATTAATTAAAAGAGTTTCCTTCATCATGTTGTCTCTTCATAGCAATGGAAACCCTAACTAAGGCAACCCTTTTGATTCTGTCCATGGTTGTTAAGAGCAAACATCTTTCAGAGCTGGGAAACAATGGGTATTCGTTAACTCATGCTCTCCAAGTACATTTTCCAGGCCATTCTTTTAGAAAAGGCTCCCTGGGCCAGTCGGTGCAGGCCATACAAGTCTGAAGACTTCTGGAGCTTTGATATGTCCTAGTGCAGGTTATGAGCTTCTAAGTAGGGCACAGATTGGAGTTTCTAAAAACATACTTTAGAAACTGATACAGTAAGGAAGTAACTCTATTAAGGCTATTTGCTGGCACCTCCATCTGCCTGTGACAAGACAATTCTAAATTGCAACAGTTAATTTCATGCATGAAATAATCTCCAATTATTAGTGTCCAGTGGCCATGCCTGATGGAGAGAGAAACCAGATATGGATGAAGAATTTTGTCCTGCATGGTCCGTCAAATGACCAATCCACAGAAAGCTGCATATCAGTCACAATCTATTATTTACCAACACATGATATTCATGCTTCAGATTCTAGAAGCTGTGGTTTCCTGGATGCTTTTAAAACCATACATACATTTGGGTTTCATACAAATATTAAGAGGAAAGAGAAAGGTGTAGGTTGGAGGCCAGTAAGGAAATATAGGGTAGCGTAAGGTAGCAGGTGATGCAAGAATGTCAGAGATCAAGATTGAATCCTGGCTCTGCTGTTAACTATCAGTGTGCTTCCATGGGCATCTCCAACCTGCAGGATTATTTTCTGAGTTTCTAGGAGTTATAAAGAACATTAAGCAATGCATGGCAGGTAGATAAAGTGTCGCATCATGTCTTTAAACCAAGACATGGGAAATCAAGAAGTTGGTCTTTATATAAATATTTTTGTGTAATTATAACAGAATTATATTCTGAGATGTTTATTGCTAACAAGGTTGATAATCCTTATTTAGGTAGATTATAACCTTGAAGTTGGTAAACCTCACTGCTGCTTGTCAATGAAATAAGTTACTAATGATTGTTGCATAGTCACAGCACAAATGCTGTTGTTCACACTCTTCCCTTGTGCAACCACGCAGGCCTGAGAGATGCTTTCTCCACCATTGATGCAATGCTGAAATGGGACCATGAGAGTCCAACTCCTGGAGATTATTTCTATATCTATATTTATATCTGCACCTGTATCTCTCTGTGCCTAAGGTTTCAGCAATAGGAATAGATATTTTCTCAGAGAAGTAACTTTGACAAGTTTTAAAGTTTTGTGTTTTGTCCCAGGGATAACCACCTCTCAGGCTGCTTGAATTGCTGTAAGAAAGTAACCCCTATCTAATTTGTAAGCAACAGGAAAATAGCACTCATAGTTCTTTGGCTGGCAAGTACAATCATATATATCACCAAGATGTCGTGCAGACAGTTTTCCCCTGTTCTAACATTGTACCTTAAGTTAAATGGATAATATTTAGTAGATGTTTATGAATACACTTTCAATCTGCTTAGTTTCCATTGGACTAATCTGAAGTAACTAGTTAAGGAAATGAAAGGCAACTGACCTGGCATAGCCAATGTTTTAGCCTAGTTGAGCTATATTTTAATAAACCATTTGCATGTGGATTGTGCCTTAGTTTTATCTCTGTTGCTATGATAAGATTCTCTGGCAGAAGCAACTGATTTCCAGCTTATTCGCAGTGGATGCATGTGCTGGGTAGTTCCGTGTCAACCTGACACAAGCTGTCATCTGAGAAGAGGGAATCTCAATTAAGAAAATGCCTTTGTAAGATTAGGCAGTAGGCATGCCTGTAGGGCATTTTCTTAATTAGTGATTGATGGAGCATGGTCCACTTTATTGTGATGTGGTATAATCCCTGGGTGATGGTCCTGGGTTTTATGGGAAAGCAGGCTGAGCCAGATAGTAAGCAGCATCCTTCATGGCCTCTGCATCAGCTCCTGCCTCCCGATTCCTGCCCTGCTTAAGTTCCTCCCATGACTTCCTTCAGTGCTAGACTAGACTATGATGTGGAAGTGTAAGGGTGAATAAACCCTTTCCTCCCCAACTTGCTTTTGGTCATGATGTTTTAACATAACACACCTACCTAAGGCAATGCATCAAAGTAACATGTAGAACCATATATGGCCAGTTGGAGGGATGGTTTTATGCTGATGGAATCCTTAGTATCCGGGACATGAGAGTCAGGTGGGGTTATCAGTGGTCACAGAACAGCATCTGGAAAGGACTTTGGGTTTTGGGGGGCACCCTCTTCTTAGCAAGTGCTTATTGTAAAGGGTAGGTAATGGAACTCAGCTGCCCAATAGGGAAAAAATGATGTAATTGTCAAGGGGTGATGTATTAGTTAATTTCTTGTGGTAAAAGAATGCCCCATTAAAAGCAACTTAGGAGACAAAGGACTTATTTTGACTAACAGTTCCAGAAGGGATGCATCGTGGCAGGAAATGGATGGCATCAGGAATGTGAGGCTAGACCTGCAGTCAGGGAACAGAGCAAGAACAACAGGAAGTGGGGCCAGGCTATAAAACCTCAGAGCCTTCCCACAGTGGCATGCTTCCTTCAGCCAAGTACATATCCTGAAGGGTTCAGAACCTGGCTGAGCAGCACTGCCAGCTGAGGGCCAAGTGTTCAAACACGTCAGCTTGTGGGAGAAATTTCATACTCAAATGGTAAGGGATAGCTGTGAGGAGAAAGACCTGTAAAATGGTAGAAGTGGGAATTCTTTTTTTTTTTTTAAGATTTATTTATTATTATACATAAGTACACTGTAGCTGACTTCAGACACACCAGAAGAGAGCATCAGATTTCATGATGGGTGGTTGTGAGCCACCATGTAGTTGCTGGGATTTGAACTCAGACCTTTGGAAGAGCAGTCGGTGCTCTTACCCACTTAGCCATCTCTCCAGCCCAGAAGTAGGAATTCTTTTCTACCAGTTTCTGTCAGCACCCTGGAGCTGACCCTGTGCCAAGCTCCCCATACTCAAATCCTGCTGGGAGAAAGCTGGTCTCCCAGGAGTGCTGACACACCTGAGAGCACAGGTAAGACCTAGGGACATGCCCAAAGCCCTCAGGGCACAGGAACCAAGGAACAGCCTGGGACAGGATCCTTCAGGTTTCCATCTGTACTACAGAGCTCACCCTGTGCCATATCTCTCCATACCCAAATTCTGCACCTCTGGCAAACCCACGCTTTGCCCTAGTACCTTTCTCTCTTGAACCCAGATGAGACAACGTGTGAGGGAAAACGCAACACAAACTTAGTTCAGAAACAATGGTAAATCAATCTCTGGGTGCAACAACTGAAACCTAAATTTGTAGGCCTTATTAAAATCTGATTCCTCTGGTGGTGAATCGTTGCCGATCCACCATGATACTGGGAGATTTTAGCAGCTACTTCTTACCCTCATGTTGTCCCCATCCAAAAAAGACCTAACTCTCTCTTGCTACTTCTCTTCCTCCCTCCAACCCAGAAGTTCCACCTACTCACCCAGTGATTAGCTCCTTTATTCATTAGGTGATTAGTTCACAAGAACAGTGCCAGGCCCATCCACAACATAGTACTACCTGAGGACCCAGCTATACCACACCTGGGCATATACCCAGAAGATGCTCCAACATGTAATAAGGACATATACTCTACTATGTTCATAGCAGCCTTATTTATAATAGCCAGAAGCTGGAAACAAACCAGTTATCCTTCAACAGAGGAATGGATACAGAAAATGTGGTACATTTTAGAGTACTACTCAGCTATTAAAAACAATGACTTCACAGAATTTCTAGATGATGGATCTAGAAAATATCATCCTGAGTGAGGTAACTCAGCTACAAAAGAACACACATGGTGTGTACTCACTGATAAGTGGATATTAGGCCAAGAGTGTGGAATACCCACAATACAACTCACGGACCACATGAAGCTCAATAGGAAGGAAGACCAAAGAGTGGATGCTTCAGTCCTACTTAGAAGGGGGAACAAAATAATCATGGGAAGTAGAGGGTGGGAGAGACTTGGGAGGAAGAGAACAAGGGGAAGGGAAAAAGGGAAAGAATCAGGTATGGGAGGAGATAGAGGAGATGCACAGAGTGTCGGGAAATTGAACAGAGGTATGTAGCAATGGGCATTGGGGAACTGGGGCTAGCACCAGAAAGTCCCAGGTGCCAGGAAATCAAGAGTCTCCCAGGACCCCACTTTGATAACATTAGCTAAAATACCTCACAAAGGAGAAGGAGAACCTATTGAGATCATTTTCAGAGGTTAGGTATGCCCTCCCCAGTTGAGGGATGGGACCAACCACCCATCTCCAAAATTTTAACCCAGAATTGCTCCTGTCTAAAGGAAATACAGAGACAAAGAATGGAACAGAGGCTGAAGGAAAGACCATTCAGAGACTGCCCCACATGGGGATACATCCCATCTGCAGATACCAAACCCAGACACTATTGCTGATGCCAAGAAGTGCTTGCCAACAGGAGCCTGATACAGCTGTCTCCTGAGAGACTCTGCCAGATCCTGACCAATATAGATGTGGATGCTTGCAGCCAATCATTGGAGTGAACACAGACACCCCAGTGGAGGAGTTATGGGAAGGACTGAAAGAGCTTAAGGGGCCTTATCTGGCATCAATGGGAGGAGAGGCCCCGTGAACGTTTGTTCCTGTGAAGGTTTGATGCCCCACTGTAGAGGAATGCTAGGATGGTGAGGCAGGAGTGGGTGGGTAGGTGTGGGAGCACCCTCATAGAAGCAGGGTAAGGGGGGATGGAATAGAGGGTTTGCAGAGGGGAAACTGGTAAAGGGGATAGCATTTAAAATGTAAACAAGTAAAATAGCCAATTTAAAAGAAAAATGTCTCCTCTAAACACCAATGAGTGCTGGGAGAAACTGTCAAAATTGCCTTTTTCAGAACTCTGGAAATTAACTAAAGGCTTTCAAGTATATAAGAAGTGTTTATTCAAGAAACGGGTTGGATCTCTTTTCATACAGTAAGCTTTGGCTTTCCAGTGCTTTAAAGTTGACTTGTTTCATCCCCAGCTCCACAGTAGCTTTGAAAAGCTACAGCCTTACCACCCTAATACCATGAAGATTACTCGGCAGTCCACAAAGTGGCCATAATATGCTTAGAGCTCCCCCGCTTCCCTCGTAAGCTTCACCCTAGTGAACTACCACTGTTCAGGGAGTCTGGTTACTCTCTGGAGTGGCTTCATTCATGGCAGCTCTGCTTTATAAATAAAAATAGTATATATGTTGGTGCAAATGCTCAAGGGCACTGAGTCACAGTGGTTGTGAACCCCAAGACAAGGTTGCTGGGAAGTGAACCCAGGTCCTCTTGCAAGAGCAATAAGCACTCTTAACCATCAAGCCATGTCTCCAGTACCTTATAGGACCTTTCTATTGCTGTGGTAAAACACATAACCTAGGCAACCTATAGAAGAAAGGTTTTACTCGGAGCTTACAGTTCCAGGGGCATAGGAATTCATCACCATCATGGTGGGGTGCATGGCGGCAGGCAGGCAGGTATGGCAGGAAGCAGCAGCTGAGAACTCGCATCCCAAGCTGCAGACAGCAAGCCGAGAGAGCACCCTGGGAGCTTCACCTCCATCCTTGGTGACTCACCCTCTCTCCTTCTCTAACAAAACCACATCTCCTATTTTCCCCAGTTTCACCCACTGTGAGGCAAGCATTCAAACAGATAAGCCTACAGGGGCTGTTCACCTGCAAACCACCATGCCCACCTTCAGGATAGTTACTGAAAGCATGCAGGGACAGGTGTTTAGCTCTGCGGTTGCCTGAGGTGGCTATGCCACAGGAGTCATATAAAGGGGTGACTAAAAGACAGGTTGAAACCATGTGGGCAGAAGGCAGACTATAAAAAGTGCAAATACAGTCTTAGAAATCATATATGCAGGGCTGTGTACATGCCCCGAAAGGTGAAAGGTCATGTTTTCTTTCCTCTGCCTCACCTGAGGCTTATATAGGAAATAAGTCAAGGTTAAGGAAGAGATAGAGTCTTGACAATGGGATCCACTGTACATGTAGCCCATGAACAAGACTTACAGAATACTGTGCATTTAAGGGAATTTTGTAAAAATGATTATTAATATTATAATTAATTAATATAAAAAGCAATATTAATAATTTATTAATGCTGGAAATTAATATAGTGGCAGTTATTCCTTAACCAGCTGTTTCTCCATATAACCACACAGAAACCTTTTAATTTTTCAAAGTTTAGGCCTTAGCTGGGCAAACTCTCAACTAGCTCATCTGAGTTAATCCGACCACCAGGCCCCATCCAGCCATGTAGGGGCTAGCAATACCTTCCAGGCCCATAGTGATTCTGGGTTCTCACATGCTTTGCGGCGAAAGGGGCCTCCTCTTTCTTAACAGAGTTCCTTTCTCAGTCCCAGGAAGTCCTGCCTTAAACTTCCTGCCCAGCTAATTAGCCATCAGATTTTTATTAAGGCCAATCAGAGAATGCTTTAGGTAGGTAAGGAAGGACAGACTGCGACTTCACACAGTACACCCCCACAGAATTTTTGTGTAGATGGTAGTTGTTTAAATGGACTGAGCAGACAGTAGAGACCACACATAACACCTGTTTCACAGTCTTCATTATACCTCAGATAATAAGCCAGGATTGTCTAGTATTAAGATTTCAGTGTTCAGAGTTTTATCAAACCTTCAAAGAAGACCTAATACCAATACTCCTCAAACTATTCAACAAAATA
>NW_022196896.1:80314608-80380448 GCF_008632895.1 Mastomys coucha | reverse complement strand
GGAGAAATTTACATGTAAATAAAGAAAATATCAAAAAAAAAAGAAAAAAGAAAAAAAAAGAAAAAGAAGGCTGTTAAATGAAGTATAACACTAAAAAAAAGAAAAAGATTTCAGTGTTAGGCTTCACGTCTCTCTCTTGCATTCTGCTTTTCATTCTTAGGGAACAACATACCACATATAGAGAGGTACAATCATCACATTTTCAGAGTTCAATGAGTGTGCCTGTGGTAGTAGCACCCGGATCAGAAAACAGTTTTTCCAGTACCCCAGAAGCTTGTCTCCTGTTCTTTCAGTGCACCCTCTCATCAGAAGGAGCTGTTGTCCTAGCTTCCAGCACCATACAGATCTTAGTGAGGCTTTCATTGTTTCTTCTGAGGAATAACACAGAAGACCCCGGGATGTTTTCATCTGAAGTGTGCGGGGCTGTGAATTTTAACAGACACACAGACTGTCCAATGGCCATCAGATTAAGACTTAGGACTTTCTCAGTACCCCAAAATCCTCCCCCTTCTATTTACAATTAATAGAAGTTGACTTCTTCTAAGGCTGATGAGACAGCTTAGCAGATAAGGGCACCAAGCTCTTCCAAAGGTCCTGAGTTCAAATCCCACTGACCCCATGGTGGCTCACAACCACCTGTAATGAGATCTGACGCCCTCTTCTGGTGCGTCTGAAGACAGCTACAGTATACTTATTTATGTAAGTAAATCTTTGGGCTGGAGCTAGCTGGCCAACTGGAGTGAGCAGAGGTCCTAAAGTCAATTCCCATCAACCAGATGAAGGCTCACAACTATTTATGCAGCTATAGTGTGAACTCATGTACATAAAATAAATAAATCTTAAAAAAAAAAAAAAAGAGTTGACTTCTAAAACTGTAGGCCAAATTTGCCTAATCTGGGACTGTAAAAACAAAAGGGATTACATGGCTATGGTATCTGCGCCTCATTTATTGCCTTCTTGACCATCCATTGTCTTGGTGACACGAAAACTCCTTGACTTGTCCTCTGAGGCACTGCTTTCTAGGCTTAGGTTTTAGTTCCTGGTAGTGTCTTTCATCCTCTTCCACTGGCTTCCACATTTCCTGTAAATTGGAGATGACCATAAAGGTCTTAACTAGGGTGAGGCCGAGCCTCCATGGTGCTGCTGTGTGGTATACATCTGCATCCCAGCAAAAGATAAGTGCTCGATGCCTGCCTGTCCTATTCTTTGATGTTTTTAATTTTGGAAGGTTACATTTATTTCTTCTGTATGAGCATGGGGATATGGGTACACATGTATTACTATGCTTGTGTCTGTCAGAGGAGACCTTTCTGGAGTCATTTCTCTCTTTAAGCCATGTAGGTCCTGGTGATTAAACTCCGGTCATCTGGCTTGACACCAGTGCCTTCACTGAGCCCTTCCTCAGGCTCTTGGCTCTCCAAGGCTGATTTAGGTTAAAGTGCACACTGTAAGTTTCTCATCCATTTTTGCATGTAATATTTTCAAGCTGACCAGTTATTCCCTTCAGAGTTTAAATTCTGCGGGATGACTAAGTGAAGTTGCCATGCTCGGTGAGTGGCGGTATGTGTTTTAAGTTGTTCTAAGTTCATATGTTAAAGATATTTCATGTGTTTTAACGAGTTGCAGAGTCTTAGGGGCCAATGTGAAAAGCCATAAAAGGAAGTGTCTTAAGAGTAGTTTTAGCATTTCTGTGCATCTGACTTTGTTCATTAAATCACAACAATTTTTTTCATGTTTGACAGTCATTATGTTCCTGCCACTTCTGTTTTTTGTCTTCTTGTATTGTCTTTTTTTAATGAAGAAAGGTTTTAAAGTAGAAAACTTGCTTTTTTTTTTTCAAAACATTTTATTGAGATGTTTATATAGGAACTCTGGAGCAGGCTAGAAGGTAAAATCACAAATCGTAGTGAGGTATTTTTTAATGAAAATCCACTCTTAAATATAGCTTGTTAGGGAAGGGCGGAAGGGAACCAAGTTGTTACAGTTTGTTCCAGGAAAGGCGTCTTGGATGGATGCCATCTACTCTTACAAAGATGTCCTACGATTTCAGTTTTATTTGCTATATTTAACCTTTCCCAAAATTATGACGAAACGAGTGTGTACAATAATCTGAAGAAATTAGCACAATTACTTTAGTTAATTAAAAATAGGCAAGTTTTCTCTTCTGAAGATATTGCTTCAGTTTTAATGAAAATTTGAGCAGAATCTATTCACATGAGAGTTTGGGTCAGTCCAGAGCTCACTCCCTCTGACCAAGCTGCATTCTGGGTGAGCTGCCGCTGGTCTGCTTGGTGTAGTTGTTGTAATGAGAACATTCTGCAAGCTTCTTCAGATTTTACATCAGTGGTTTAGTCTTTCCTACTGGCCACAACAGGGAGACTAATACAGGTGATGCTGAGCTGCGCCTGGCTCCTTGCTGCTCACTTCATAGTATTTCACAATCCTTCAGAATGGAACTAACTTTATATCATTGCTCTCTCACCTCTGCAGGCAAGAGGACCAAAACTTCAGAAAGTTATTCATTTGTCTACGGTGTCTAATTCAGAAAGGTAACCAGAACTATCCTCACAAGCTGTCAGAGAGCTCTTAGTTAGAGAATTAAGGGAGAAAGTGTCTCACGTTGAATTACACAAACATTAAGGAAATGTAATGGACAAATTTGGTATGTTCATTTATAGCTTATAAGAACACATTTGGATGTGTAAAGATTGGCTTTATTCTTTTTCCAATAAGAGGTACAATAGTACTGGGGGAAATATCTTTCAGCCTTCCTTGTTAAAGGTACTGGCAACTAGGATGTGGTAGTTATTATTGTGACATTATCCATTGTGTAGACAGACACATACACCCAGGGTCCCCCTCTTACACCTTTTATAAACACTATGTTTAACTTGGACGTGAAAAACGTTATTCTTGGCAACATTTTTATAGCAAAAGTAGAAACTGCAGGGACCTCTGTGCCAGCTACTGACCAGAAGCAGGAGTTATAATGACTATGTCTGCACCTAACTTTTGACACTATTGAGAATGTCAATCAATCTTTCAAACTATGGCTCAAGGACAGCTTATATCAGAATTGGATGGATTTGTTATTGAAACACAGACTCATAATACCCTTTACCAACTGTGTCAAAATTTCCGTGATTTTCTTCTGGAAATCTGAATTTTAAACAAGAGTCCCAGGTGATCCTAACCCACGTGCAGTCAAATTTGAAAGCTGTTCTCTCCGGGAGTAAAAATCCGCATGGCATGTTTGGCTTTGACCCATATTATACCATATTAAATTCTAATACCAATTCTGAAAATGCTCACTAATGCAAATATGTTGGAGTTTCCTGATGCGTGCTTTCGGTAGGACATCTCTTGGATGCATTCCTGAGCTAACTGCTGTCTCAGTCATCATTGGAAATCATCTAAAGCATCACTGGAAAAAGGCAGTGTTTCCGTTTCACAGATCAAGGGAATATAATCAAGTAAAATGTTTTACACTGTTATTCACTGGTTTCATTTTAATTGCAGATTTTTTTTTTAAAAAAAAGATTTATTTATTTATATGAACACACTGTTGCTGTCTTCAGACACACCAGAAGAGGGCATCAGATCCTATTACAGATGATTGCGAGCCACCATGTGGTTGCTGGGGATTGAACTCAGGACCTCTGGAAGAGCAGTCAGTGCTCTTAAACCGCTGAACCATCTCTCCAGCCCCTTAATTGCAGATTTTTACATGCCTAAAATCTATGTCAATATCTATCCTTACTTAGAATAATATTATATTTGGAATAAAAACCAGCATAACTCTGACCCACGGCTCCAGCTGCATGTGTAGCAGAGGATGGTCTTGTTGAACATCAGTGGGAGGAGAGGCCCTTGGTCCTGAGAAGGCTCTATGCCCCAGTGTAGGGGCATGCCAGGACAGGGAAGCAGGAGTGGGTGGGTTGGTGAGCAGGGGCAGAGGGAATGAGATAGGGGCTTTGGGGAGGGGAAACCAAGAAAGGGGATAACATTTGAAATGTAAATAAAGAAAATATCTAATAAAAAACCCAGCATAACTTCCTTAATCGAGGTTGGAGGCTTTTTCTTACTTCTACCCCAAAGTTGACAGAGTCAGTGAAGAAATTTGCAACTGGCCAGAGTGCTGATAATAAAGAGATTGAGTGCTCAGTCCTAAGTCAGACATATGTATTAACCTCCACAGAACATATACACACATAAACACACACATACCATATACATATGCATAGATACACACATACATGTACATACATTCATACATACACACACATGCATGTGCATACACATAAACACGTACACCATATATGTATACATGCATACACACATACACACTCACACCACCACCACCACCAAGTCTCAGCACATCAAGGAAGAGAAGGCAGAGGAATTTAAGAGCTGAAGGGTGAGAGGAGTGTTGTAAAGTACTGTTGTCTGATCAAGACATGGCTTTTGCAAGTTGTGCCCTCACCCCAGCTGTTGGTTACATGCATGCAACCTAGATGAAAGTCAAGCTAGCCAAAATCCTGGCACAGGCCATCTGTATCTTTTTGTCTCTCAGATGGGAGACTGAGAGACTGCCTGGAAAGCTACTTTAAGAGTTAGAAGAGGGCTGTCAATATTTACTAATCTTGCTATTGAATTTGGTTGTTTGCCACTTCCTAAGCTAAATTTTAAAAATGTATTTCATATATGTATACCAACTTGGGGTTAGGTTTGAAGTCCTACTTAAAAAAAAAAAATCAGGGATCTGACTTTTCTGTACATTAAGAACAACTTTCTGATTCATGTAGAAATGTGTTTCCTTTGGGAGATCTGGGAATCTGAAAACAGTGAGTATGCCATGAGTATTTGTCTGCTTGCTTCCCAAGCCCAAGGGCAGAGGGAAAAGCTCCCAATCAAAACTGCAACAGAGGCAGGCCTGTAAGCTGAAGTAGTAGGTCCTGGTGAGGTCAGACTATAGATAGGCATGTGGGGCTCAGAAACACAAGCAGGATTCCTAAAGGCCTTTCTGGAAAAGGGTGGCCCCTTTCTGATGTGCACACCTGGTGTCGGTCTGTGTTGGGTGGCAGCGTAGAGGTAGCCAGCCATGGAGACACAGCTGGACTCGGTCGTCAGGTTGTATTGTGACCTGAAGATTGTATCTCTGGTTTCCCTGCTTTGCTGCCAATAAGCGCTCTTCCAGCTTTGGGGAATAAGCTGCCTTAGTTAAACGGTATCTTTAACTTTCTAAGATTAATCCATTCAACAGCCTCAAACCATAGTGCTTCCCTCAGGCATTCCCTTGGAATCGATAGATTTGAATGCCAGGGACTCTAAAAATAATCAATTGAGGTTTCAGGAAGTGATCTGGTGGAGCTGGGGGGGAGGGGAAGGGCCGGTTTCCATTGTTTTGTCCTTAGCCTTCAACTTCTTTCCCTGTGTAGATACTTCGGACTCCTAGAGCCTGCCCTCCCCACCCCAACCCCCCCCTTCCCGTGCCTCAACCCCTAGCCCCCTCACCCTCCACACCCCTCCTCTACCCACCTCCACTTCTGTGCTCTGGTCATTCTGATCCTTGGCAATCCTGAAAAGCGCAGCACTGCTTTTTGCCCTTGGGCCTCTGCTCTGCCCTTCCATGGAGGAGTCACCTCCCTTTCCTCTCCTCCAGACCAGCTGCTTGTCAGCAGCATCATCCCGGGCTCAGCTCTGTGACCTTCCTGTGAGTCCACAGATCGGGTCTTCTATGCAGCGGCTCACACTTCAGGCTTTCTCTTTTTCCCTGTAGAGAATGTACCCTCATATTATATATATATAATTGCATATTTACTGTCCCTTTTGTTTAGACCGCAGTATCTGCCCAGGCTGTAGTACCACACAAAGTCATTTTGTCGTAGTAATGAAAACACAGTGTGATATGTGAATGTGCCTCCTCCATTTTAATGCTGTTATTTATTTCGCTGACTTTCCTCATAAACAACTGTAAGCTGGAAAGCTGGAGAAGGACATAGGATAGGAAGGTTCTGGGGCCTGATCCAGGCTGCATGTTCTCAGTACATTTGTTGACTGTGGTGGAGGAGGTGTCATGTCTAAATTACCTGTGTTTTAAAAGTCCCCTGTTTGTGAAACAACTGTGTCCATGTGTTGGTGTGATTCCTACGCTCCAGCGCTTAATGTCTTCCCATATCCCATACTTTAAAGCTCTTCTTGTTAATTGGGAATTTAGTTCCTGCTCTATGTGCAGTATTGCGCATATAGTAGATTTTAAATCGATTGCAAAAGTAGCTTGTGCGAGGGTCAAGTAGGATCCTTTATATAGGAAAATAGCTTGTGGAGGCTGTTAAGACAGTGGATGGACCAGAATCTGGGAGTCAGCTGAGGTGTCATATGTGTGTATAACGATCAGGCCTGGAGACCTAATCCTGTACTGTGACCCTTCTAGTAACCCAGGGCAATCTGCTGCACTATCTCTAGGCAACAGCCGAGAACTCAAGGTTTTGGACTAGTTTTCACTGAGAATAAGATCAGAGACACTCTGTTATTAAGTCTGTTGTTAACTGGCTACAGCCACCTTTAATGCTAATAAGGGGAATGAATTAGTATTTCCTGGGCCGATTTACTGACCTAATGGTGACCCAGGCCATCATGAACCCGCTGGTAGGTTAGTTAGGATGCTGCAATTTTCAGGAGTATTACTTGATAAAGGCAGAATAATGTATGAGCCCCTGGCTTTGAGTATTGTTTAGATCTGGGTTCAAATCATGTGAATCTTCAACGTGAGCCTTCGTCTGCAGTCTCTTCCCCTGTTCAAGGATCTAACCTTCCTACCGACTTCATCTTTAGAGCACTGCGGTAGTGCTCAGTAGAATATTGCTTTTTGTGTGTGTGTGTCTGTCTGTCTGTTTGTTTTGGTTCTTACAGATAGTCTGGGTGCCTAGCTCTGGCTGGCCTCAAACTTGAGCTGCCTGCATCTCAGCCTCTTTACTGCCGGGAATACAATTGTGTGCCAGAGACCATTTTAAAAGCAAAGTCTTTATGTTCCTGGCGCATAGTAGGCACTCTATCTATATTTGCTACTGTTTCCCGAGACACTTAGGAAAAGCGTGGTGATTTTTGTCCCAAGACTGCTCTGGGTCCCAAGACAGCTCTGGGTTTGTCAACTATGGCTGGTGGATTTTCCAGCCTCAGACCCAGCATAGCTCAGTGGCTTGTCAGAGCATCCAGGAACTGGGTGCTCTTGTGATCAAAGGAACAACACAGAAGAAAATGCAGTATGCAGTCGTCAGCTATAAGGGGGAGCTGACACCCCATCTACCTCCTTCCACAGTGTCTTAGTCAGGGTTTCTATTCCTGCACAACATCATGACCAAGAAGCAAGTTGGGGAGGAAAGGGTTTATTTGGCTTACCTCCACATGGCTGTTCATCACCAAAGGAAGTCAGGACTGGAACTCAAGCAGGTCAGGAAGCAGGAGCTGATGCAGAGGCCATGGAGGGATGTTCCTTACTGGCTTGCTTCCCCTGGCTTTCTCAACCTGCTCTCTTACAGAGCCCAAGACCTCCAGCCCAGGGATGGCACCACCCACAAGGGGCAATTGAGAAAATGCCCCACAGCTGGATCTCATGGAGGCACTTCCCCAACTGAAGCTCCCTTCTGTGATAACTCCAGCCTGTGTCAAGTTGACACACAAAACCAGCCAGTACACACAGGAAACTCAACATAACACTAGGACACTTCACCTCATTTATCTGCATGTATTGGAAAGGTTTTGGAATCTTAGATTGCATTCGGCAAGCAGTTAGTAACTGCAGAGTGTGAGACAGATGGGCTAATAGCTTCGCAGAGCTCTTTTCTCCTTGAAATACTAATGAGTCTGAATTGGGTATTCCCCCTCAAACTCTTTTATAAGACTAGGGGGATGAAGAGATAGCTCAGTAGTTAAGAGCCCTGCTACTTTTCCAGAATTCCTGAGTTCAATTCCCCGCAGTCACAGGTGGCTCACAGCCATCTATAATGGGATCTCCTTCCTCTCCCATGTCTAAAGACATTGACAGTATATTCATATACATAAGTCTTTAAAAAAAAAAAAGAGGCAAGGGTGCAAGTTATATATTTTATTTTTGAAATTTTGCACCTATCCTCCATCCAACCTTTCCCATGAACTCTCTTAAATTCAGTCTCCACTTCTTTATTTCTCTCTCCCTCCCTCTCTCTCTCCCTTCCCCCTCTCTCCCTCTCTCCCTCTCTCTTTCCCTCTCTCTCTCCCTTTCTCTCTCCCTCTCTCCCTCTTTCTCTCTCTCTCTCTCTCTCTCTCTCTCTCTCTCTCTCTCTCTCTCTCTCATGTGTGTGTGTATATGTGTGTATTTCTAAAAACAAAGCTGTAGTCTGGTCAGTCTGTATATGTTACATATATACATTTTTCAGGACTGGCCATTTGGTTCTGGGTAACCAGCTAGTGTGCTCTGGGGACAACCATTTCCCCTGCTCTCAGCATTCCTTAATTGTTTGTAGTATTTTGTCTAACATTGAAGTCCCATGAGCTTTAGCTCACCCCCATTAGCATGTCCACCAGTATCATCATCCTTCAGATACTGTGGAGGGAGGCAGCCATGCTGGTGAGACTTCTTATGTGTAGCTTCTGATATTTCCAGGAGATGAACTCTGACAGCACACTTGGTAATCTTCTAGCTCCTTTCTGCCCCTTCTGAGATGATTCCTGAGGCTTAGGTGGGGGAGTAGGGCTGCAGATCAGTTAGGGCTGGGGGGACAACATATGGTCACTTCCTCTCTGCATTTTAATCAGTTGTAGTTTTCTGTGATAGCTGACTGCTACCAGGAAATGTCTCTTTGATGAAGGGTGAGATCTATACTTATCTGTGGGTAGAAGGATAAGTATGTAGAGTTAGGAATTATTTTGGTTAGTAAAGTGGGTTCTCCTCCTTTATCCAAGGCTAGCTTTGGGTAGTTGGCTAGGTTGATGCTCTTCTTGTTGAGTGTCCCTTACTTCCAGTTAGAAAGCTCCTGGTCACTGCCAAGGTGTGTGCGCTGTGGTGGCAACCTTTGGACTATTGTGCCGTGCTGATCCTTGCTTTAGTTCATAGGGATCATCGCTAGGTAGGACGCTTGGTTGCTTCCCTTTCCTGGCTGCTTTCAGGCTGCCTTCCGGTATCACAAAAGCTGGTCTTCAGGGGGGAGGATTTCAGGTCAGATCCATCCAGGCTCTCCAGGCTCTGTGTCTGACGTTCGTGGTGTTTACTGGGAGGCAACTCTGGAGAACAGAAACAGCCTGTACTGTTTGGGCAGTCTCAATCCTGACCAACAACTCAAAATGGGTTTCTCATACCTTTTTTCTGTTTTGTTGTTTGATTGGTTGGTTGTTTAATTTATTGTTGTTGTTGTTGTTGTTGTTGTTAAATAGTCTATGGCTCTTGAGTTGGAGCATCGTCAGCCCAGAAGGAAATGGACACACACACATATACAAACACACACACACACAAAAACATACACACATACAAACACACACACATACAAACACACACACACATACAAATACACACACACATACACACACACATACAAACACACATTATGAGAGAGAGAGAGAGAGAGAAGGAGGGAGAAGAGAGACCCCCATCTATACCACGCCTCTCATCATACAAACACACACACATACAAACACACATATGAGAGAGAGAGAGAGAGAGAGAGAGAAGAGAGACCCCCATCGGACTGGACATCCTACTCCACAGACACTTGCTCAGGCATGTTCACAGCTGCTCTATTCACCAAAGATTGGAAATGGAAATAAACTGAAGGTCCTACAACTGATGAATAGTTAATGAAAATGTGGAGCATATATGCTTTGGGATAATATTTAGCTATAAGGAAAAATGAAATAATGAAAATTTCAGGAAAATAGATGGACCTAGAAGACATCATATTGAGAGAGGTAGCCCTGATCCAGAGAGCTCCAAATTTTCAGATGTGAGTATACAACTTGGAGTAACTATGGAAACCAGGGAAGCAGAATGAGGTCATGGGGGGGGTGATAGCGACAATAGTAGTGTGGAAGTGATTTGATGGGGGAAATGGGGCCTTTAGCTGGGGGGGGGGGGGAAAGGAGACTAATACAGAAGAAAGGAGAGGTAAAATAACAAGAAGAATGTCTAGAGAGTTATAAGGAATCATTTTATTATCTATCTACTTAAATTACATATAAGTCTGGGTACTAGCTATATTGATAATTGTGGCCGTTCATGCATTAAAAGTAAGGTCAGAAGATAAGTTCTAAATTGATGAGTGTTTGGATATTTTCATTAAAGCTGTATATTGTTTGCAAAGGCTTTAGTTCTTTTGAATAATTTGAGGTGATAAGTCTACAGATTCCTCACTGGATTGATGTGACTGCTCCCAGTTCATTCACTAGCCTCATGAAAGGCGGTAGCTGCTAAATGGGAGTGGGGTAATACAGATTCCAGATAGCAGCTTCTCTATTCAGAGTTTATCAGACTGTGTGTGTGTGTGTGTGTGTGTGTGTGTGTGTGTGTGTGTGTACATAACTCGTTCCTTGGAATTCTCCCATGGAAAAGCAAAGGAAGGAAGCCGAGGGGAGGATGGGGCGATTACATCCTGTACCCTTTCCAGGGAGTGGCCACATCTGCCTCAGCAGAAGGGACATAATGTGATGTGTTTTTTCACTTAGGATGCCTGGGCAGTAACAAGACGATGTGTGGCCAGGGCGGCTCAGTGTCGTTCTCAGCTGGACAGGACTGGTCTGTATAGGTCACCTCTAGTTCTACCTAGTATTTCATTTCTAGACCATCCGAGGAGCAGGGGGAGGCAGCGCATTGGCAGAGTGGACTTGGCAGGCTCCCAGGAACACCTGAGGACTCCAGGGCCACTGCGGCCTCAGTTCTGGCTGCTGTGATAAAGCTGCCAAGGCACTAGGCCAGGTGCATGCTTTCAAGCAGAATGTGACATAGCCCTTCTTGCTGCTTCCTGATCGGGAATTGAGCTGATGGATTCTTCCCAGCAAAGACGCAGAGAAACTCTTGGGGATCCTTAAAGGTAAGGTACAGGAAAAGTCTGTACGCCTACCTGATTTCCTGCTCCAAGTGTTGGTTCGTGTTCTCTCTGCCTCTCTCTGAGAAGTTAGTTCTTTAGTGTAGTCCCCTCCATTGGTTACCGGTGGTGACTAGCGAGCTGTGTGCTATGTTTGTCACATTTAGTACTTGACAACGTGATGCTAGAGACCAGTGCAGGGATTAAGACAGGAAATGTCTGTAGGAAACAGGAAGTCCCCTTGTTGAATTTCTGGAGCCCCCTGGTTTGAGTGGATTGCTTCACTGTGTGTGGTAAGTACGGCTTCTCTCTCCACGGATACTTTTGAAAGTGCTCAGACTCCAAGTCTAAAGCGGGTTAGATTATCTGCCCCCAGAGAAAGTTATTTTTATATTTATTTTTTTAAATAAAATTTGAAGCTCTTCTTTCAGAGAATGAGGTGCTAAAGCACATTTCTCTTCAAAGGAAATGGTCTATGGACGAGCTTGTGGAGACGTGTCCCAGAGACCGTGGATGTAACGATGGTATTAAAATTAAAAACAAAAGAGGGTTATCTATGGGCGACACAAGGCGCTAGGGGCACAGAGACACAGAGAGATAGAGAGATAGACAGGATTTTCTGTATTCCAGTTGGCCTTGAAGTTCCTATAGCCAGGGATGACTTTGAACTTAGTATCCGCCTGCCTCTACCTTCTGAGTGCTGGGCTTACAGATAGGTGACTCTGTGCCTGATTTATGAGGTTCCTGAGATCAGTCCTTGGGCTTATGTGTTAGGCAAGAACTCTTCAACTGACTTATGCTGCCAGCTTTGGGAAGGTTTGTTGTTGTTGTTGTTGTTTTAAATAATTACAGTAAAGGAAGGAGGATGTGTAATCAAAACCCATTACTGTCAGTCCTGGTGACTTTTTATACACATGCTGCTGAAGATTTGATCTGAGTTCCCTGTGTAGAGAGAAGAGGGCACTTCTGTGTGGTTCTAATAGAACTAGACTAAGATGCATTCATTAGGCATGGAGTGACTTCCGTTCCAGAACCAGGCAGGTTTACAGAGCTGTGTGCTTTGGGGCAGTTTCTACTTACTTACTGTACAGTATTCTTGCATACAAGCACCTGTGTTGTATGTGCAGCCTTGTGGCAAGTGTTGGTTAAGAAAGTAGAGTCTGGGGCTGGGGAGAAACTCAGTCAGTAAAGTGCTTGGCATGCAAGCATGAGGACCTGAGTTCAGATCCCCAGAACCTGTGTAAGATGTTGGGAGCAGCAGCACATGACTGTAACCGCAGTGCTGGGCAGGCAGAGACAAGAGGATTCCTGGAGCTCACAGCTCAGCCATTCTAGCCAATTGGTGAGTGTGGCAATGTGTGCTTCTGACTCCAGTGCTGAATCAACAGACCAGGACAATCCCTGGGTCTCACTACACAGCTAGGCTAGCCTGAATGGTGAGCTCCAGCCAATGAGAGACCTTATCTCAGTGATCCTGGGGAATGACACCTGACATTGTCCTGTGGCTTCCAGATGCATATATCCAAACATACGAGAACACACAAACACACACACACACACACACACACACCACAAATCAAAATAAAAAACTAAAATGTGAAAACATGGGGAAAGAGGTTGAAGAAATGTGCTATTGCATATGAAAATCAGCTCCCTTTGAAAGAAGGTTGGCATAGATGAAAATGAAAAGTTCTACAAATGTACGTATTTCACTCCTGTGGTTTCCAGACTTGCACTGTCTACTCATATCCTCACTGCAGCCCTTCTAAGCCTGGTACCATTAATATTTTATACTCCAAGGAAACAGAACCCATGCCATAGAATGGAGAAATAAAGCTGAAACTTCTAGCTCCTGTAGTCAAACTGCTGCCTAGACTGTCAGCATCCAGAGGTGTGGTACCCAATTGCATCTGCAGGATAAGCTCTGCACCTGAAGACAAGCACACTTCTCTTGACACATAGAAGGTCCATGTGGACCCAGTGCTAGGGATGTAAATGTGTTGCATTGAGGTTTCTGCTAAGTGATGGGAAATAGGAGCCTTCTGTTCTGACTGAACAAGTAGAAAGCTGGGTTTTGAGGAATTGTTTGGCTAAAGAGAAAGGCATAGAGTAGACCTAAATAATGAAATTACATGGTGATGGTTTGATGTGGAGAGGTGAGAGGTGGGTGAGCTACCTTTCATGGTTGCTGAACTGGAGTCAGAGCTTGGTCCATGGCCTTTCACTCTAGACTGGATATTTACATGTGTCACACAGCTCTGTCTGCACAGGAGGGCAGGTAACAGGAGATGCACCATATTCAGATCTTGACTGTGGAACTAGTGTTTGCTTGTTCGTAAGCCCCAGGGACTGTCCTCATTCCTTCCACTGGCTGCTGGGCACACAGCAGACAGCTTTATATTTTAATGCATATCACTTTACTTCCCTCCTTCAACTTCCAGTCAGTGACTTTCCAGCAAGCTCAGTGTGGGTGATTGCTGGGGTATGGGCAGACACTGACATGGAGTACATAGGAACATGGTCTTGGAGCAAGGTTCTAGAATTACTATGTAGGTACTGGAGGTCCTCCTCATCTTGAACATATTTCTAAACCTCTCTGATATCATTTCAGAGATCTGTTGGTGGTTTTAATGAACTAATAGAGTTTAAAATGCTGGGACAGGGCTTGACATTATGTAGTTACGTATCTGACTGTGGACACTCACCCCATCAGAACAAAATCTCCACTCCTTTCGTCCCATCTGAGTCTTTACCACGTGGAACACTGCCCAGTCCATAGTGGACACTCAAAGAATATTTGATGATCTGTGTTTTAACACTGTGATTTTCTCTATCCTGTCTATAATTGTTACTTTCTTTTGGTCTTTTGTGGCTTAAACTGCTTAACTTTGACCTACTACCTTGTTTCCCCAAATTAAAGCCTGTAGAAAATGATATTTTTTATATATTTGTAAGTGGTTTTCCTTAATATACAAAATAATTGATTGTGAGTTGTATACAGTTGTGGCACACTCCACTGCTGCACCACAGATGGTGAACCAGGCAGGGCACTCTGCTGCGCTGGGCAACATGGGTGCCACTGGGTGGTGGCAGAGCTAAAGGGATTGGGAAGGATGGCTCAAGTCCTGCTAGAGGTCTGGTAGTCTGGAGCGCAGACTCGAGTGTCTGTCTGCGAATCTCTGTCCTGCTGGGTGGGGATTCCAGTCCAGGCAAGGAGCAGAGGGAGACAGCTGCCAGAGTCCTTGGCAGGTTCTCGCTTCTTGGGACTCACAGGCAACGCTGGACACTGCGGAGGAGCTGAGAATGAATTGGGGGCCCCAGAGCAGCTCAGTATACCCTGAGGCTGAAGGGAGAGAGCAGGCAGGGGCATGAAGTGGCTTCCTGGTGATTTGGGTGCCTCAGGCACAGTCTGGTCTCCTGGCTGCAAGTGCCAGGCTCACACTGCAGCATGTCTAGGCAGTGTGTCTAGTTGAAAGGAGCCAGCAGTGGTGGCACACGTCTTTAATCCCAGCACTTGGGAGGCAGAGGCAGGTGGATTTCTGAGTTTGAGGCCAGCCTGGTCTACAGAGTGAGTTCCAGGACAGCCAGGGATATACAGGAAAACCCTGTCTTGAGAAAAAAAAAGAAAGAAAAGAAAAGAAAAGAAAGGAGGCAATGCATGGTTCTAAGATGTTTTATTATAGAAGATAAAGAGAAGATATAGAAAAGTAGTGGCCAGCCATCTCATGTGGCTGACATGGAGAGGGGGAAGGGAGGAGGAGAAAGTAAAGATAAGAAGAGGGTAAGAGGAAAGAGAGAGAAGAAGAGGAAGAGAAAAGGAGAGGAGAGGGGAAGAAAGGAGAGGAGAAAAGAGGATAGGAGAGGAGAGGGAAGGGGAGGGGAGAAGAGGAGAGGAGAGGAGAGGAGAGGAGAGGGTACAAAACTGCCCCTTATATGGTGGGCTGGGCTGTCTGTCTGTGGGGCGGGGCATACCTGGCTGTGGTCAGATGACTGGGGGTAGAGTCTAGCCAGAAAGCTGGGAACTTGGGGCATTGTCTACACAATTGATAGCACAGGCTAGTGAAGTCAGAGTGCTCATGGAATCAAGCTATCCGTGTCTGGGGACGTGTCTCCACATTTTCCATCCCTTGTGAAATCTTTCCCTGAGTCTCCAGAAGCTAAGACTTGCTCAACCAAAACACAGGCTGCTTTTCACGGTCCCACATACAGTCATGTGTCATTACTTTGTCCATCCATTCTCTGAACTATCTGCCCTTGACTTTTCCACCTCCTGCTTCTCTGCTTCCTCCTTTTAAATGGTTTTTTTCCTCCTGCTTTTATGTTTCTCGAGTGTGTGTGTGTGTGTGTCTGGGTATCTGTGTGTGTGTGTGTGTGTGTGTGTGTGTGTGTGTGTGTGTGTGTTCACTAAGCAGGGTCAGCTCCGTCTATATTTAACTGACCTATTGTGCTGGCTGGATTTATGTCAACATGACACAAGCTAGAGTCATCAGAGAGGAAGGAGCCTCAATTGAGAAAATGCCTCTGTAAGATCCAGCTCTAAGACATTTTCTTAATTAGTGATTGATGTAGGAAGGCCCAGCCCATTGTGGGTGATGCCATCCCTGGGCTGGTGGTCCTGGGTTCTATAAGAAAGCAGTCTTAGCAAGACATATGGAATAAGACAGTGAGCGGCACCCCACTATGAACCTCTGCATCAACTTCTGCCTCCAGGATCCTGCCCTGATTGAGTTCCTGTCCAAGTTGACTTCCTTCTGATGAGCACCAATATAGAAGTGTAAGCCCAATAAACCCTTTCCTCCCCAACTTGTTGGTCATGGTGTTTTGACACAGCAATAGAAACCTCAACTAAAACATCCATAATATTTTAGTTAATCTTTTTTTATTATATATATTGATTAAGTCTAATGAATGAGCACCTTTTTCATCATTGTGGTGGTTTATGGTATGGCAGAGAAGGAATGGTGGTGGGAAGCCTGATGTCTGTAGTGCGTGTGTGTGTGTGTGTGTGTGTGTGTGTGTGTGTGTGTGTGTGTGTGCGTATGTGTGTGTGTGTCAGTTACTTGTTGCATGATACTGACCAGGAAGTGAGGAGAGATTGGCTGGAAATGGGATGTGTTATAACTCTCAGGCCCTGGCTCCAAGTGACCAACTTTCCAGCTCTGCTTTCTGAAGGTTCCACACACTCCCCAAACAGCACCACCTACTGGGACCAGCCATTCAGGTACATGAGCCTCTAGAGGACATTTCACATCCACACCCAAACATCAGATCCTGCACAAGAGAAAATGTACATTTACCTTTTGCTTTCACTCATATTACCCTCTATCTGCCTATCTTCCTCTGCCTTCAGGCTCTCTCCTCCTCTTTGTCCTCCCCCCCCTCTCACACACACACACACACACACACACACACACACACACACATATACACATGAGAAAAACATCATATTTGTCCTTTTGAGTCTGAATTTACTTTTCTAATTCTATTTCCCTGAAAATTGCACAAGTTCATTTTTCTTCATAGCTGAATAAGACCTTATGATGTATGTACTACATTTTTAACCCATTCATTCAGTGATGGGCACCTTAGCTGTGCTGTGAGTAGTGCAGCACTAAGAATGAAAGCATACTCAGGAGTGGTATAGCTGGATCATATAGTACTTGTAATTTTTCTTACTTTTTCATTGGATAAATTTTTATATTTAATTTGAGCCCTTTATATATTCTGGGCAAGTAATTCTGTCTAAGTCCCCCATCCTATAGTTTTTCTCATTGCTCTGCTGATTATCTCCTTGGCTGTACAAAAGCTCTTTTATTTAGTGTTATCCCATTTGACAATTCTTATTATTCCCTGACCTGTTGGAGTCCTTTCCTGGAAGCCTTGGCCTGGAATTATGTCCTGAAGCATTTCTCTGCGTTTTTCTTTAGGAGTTTCTGAGTTCCCCATCTTCTATTAAGGGTTTTGATCCATTTTGAATTGGCTGTTCTTCATAGAGAGAGATGTGGTTCTGCTTACATTATTTCAGATGTAGACATGCAGTTTTAGCAGCTCTGCTTGTTGAGGAGGCTCTTTTTATCATCTATGTTTTGGATATTTTCCTCAGAAACCAAGTAGCTGTAGCTGTTCCTGCATTGCTTCATTTCTAGGTCATCGACTCTTTGGTTTGCTTGTCTGATTTTGTGTGAGTAGCATGCTGGTTTTGTTACTATAATTCTATCACAATTTGAAGTCAAGTATTATGATATTTCCAGCACTGCTGTTTCTTCTTAGGATTGCCTTGGCTGCTTGTGGTCTTTTGTGCCTCCCTATGAATGTCTGGATTGATTTTTCTAGTTCTGGGAAGTATGAGACTGGAATTTTTATGGAGAGTCCACTGAATCTGTAGGTTGCTAGGAAAAGATCATTTACTCCAATCTTTATGGTAGAAATTATGTAGCCTCAGGAAGTTTTGTTCTTCCCTATCAGGCTTGGGACATAGATTAGGATTGAGGTATTTAATCATCATCATCATCATCATCATCATCATCATCATCATCTTAGAATACTCTGTAAGGGTATTCCTTTTGTTAGCTCTTGTGCCAAAATGTCTACCAAGTCACTAAATGCCATTAGAAATAACCTATCGCAAATGACTCACTATACTTTCGTAGTGTTATTCCTTATAAATTTTTACAATAATCAGATCACATGCAGGTTTCTTGGTTGGCATACACAAACCATCAGTTCATTTTTCACTTGAAAAATTATCAAAGAGCTTGCGTTTTCCTAGGTCCAGTGTCACAGACCTATAACCTCAGCTTTCGAGATGAAGGAAAAGGGTCACAAATTCAAGGTGGCCTGGGCTGAAGTGTGAATTTATGCTTACCCTGGGCAACCCAGTGATACCCTCTTATGTCACAAATAAAAAGCAACAAGAGAAGTGGGGAGCTAGAGCTCAGGGGAAGCCTGGGCCTAGCATGGCAAAGTCGTTAGTCCTACCACTGAATACTACTAAATACTCAACTCTTACAAATCCTGCACAAGAAAGGATTCTGTTGGAAAAACTTGTAAATCTTCTGTTAGAAATATTCTGAAAGTCTTTGCCAGAAAGGAACTTATTGGACTAGGGTTGTTGTTCCATAGTAGAGTCCTTGGCTAGTGTATCAAAGCTTTGGCTAGATCCCCAGTGCTGCAAAAATATAAACTAAATAATGACCAGGATGACAACAACAGCAAAACCACATTGAAGATGTTTTAATGGCCTTTGCTCAAAACTTGTCATGTGATCTCCTTGTGTTAGCTGCAAAGCTTAATATCAGCTCAACATGCTTGCATTGAGATTGTTAAATGGAAATCATGGTTCTAAATATCGAGAGTTTAGAGTGATCTCATCTAATTGTCTAATAAAGCCTACCATAAGATTTACAGTATTGTTCTTGTTTGTCTCTGCTCTGCACAAGGTGGGTAGCTTATAGCCACTGTTAGGTGTTGTGCTCCTGCAAATAACCCCTCAGCTATATTCCCATAAGCAACCCTAATAAAACCTACTGGCTCATACACAGAGAAAAGGCACCTTGTGGATTCCTCGGTGAGAATGCTGTTTCTCATCTGTATACTTCAAACAATATAATACTAACATTTAGTTACTATCATATAGTAATCAAGAGAGAATACTAAGATACTCAGTCAAGACAGAGTAACGTGAGCAGGCACAATTTGAAGCACTTAGGATTCTTCAGTGGATGGGACAGAGGAATCTTTGAACTCTTGGAGTACATTCTATAGAAAAGATAGACAATATCTTACATGTTTAGCTAGGTTAGATAGCATGTTAGAAGGTGACAGAATTATGGGAACCAAATTGAGCATGGCAAGATGACCCAAGAATGCTGGAGGGGCAGCTGTCATTCTGAGTAAGGTAGTCAGTGTGTCTCACTGAGGGGGTGCTTCATAAGCAGTGACTCTGAGAGGAGTAGAAGTATATGGGAATGAGGGGCTTTCTACACATGCAAAACTACCAAAACAAGCATCCCAAGGCAATGTTGTGGCCTCCTTAGAGGACATAAGGAGGCCAGAGACATAACTGGGAAAGAGTGTATAGCCGTGTCTTGCAGGGCATTTCAAGCCTTCATTTGAAACTTGGTATCTTGAAAAATTGAGCAGAAACTGCTTGTCTTAGTTAGTGTTTTACTGCTGTGTACAGACACCATGAACAAGGCAACTCTTATAAGGACAACATTTAATTAGGGCTGGCTTACAGGTTCAGAGGTTTAGTCCATTATCATTAAGGCAGTGTTTAGGCAGGCATGGTGCAGGAGGAGCTGAGAGTTCTACATCTTCATCTGAAGGCTGCTAGAAGATTGGCTTCCAGTATGAGGGTCTTAAAGCCCACACCCACAGTGACACACCTACTCCAACAGGGCCACACCTACTCCAACAAGGCCACACCTCCTAATAGTGCCACTTCCTGGGCCAAGCATATTCAAGCCATGACACTGCTCAACACATCCATGTTGAATCTGTGCTTGAAACGGATTCTTACAAGCCATTGCTCGCCCGCTTCCCATTAGCTGACATTCTCAGCTATGACTCAAATTCCTGGGATGTGTTTAATGAAAAGAGTCCAGATGTATCTTCGCACTGATCTGTCAGTAATATGCTTCCTTGTCAAAGTAATCATTTGATGGACTAGTTTAAGATGCACATTTTGTATAGGAAGTTGCTTGGCAGTTTTTGCCTCTGTCCTGAATGTCTGGAATTGTGTATGTTCTGGCTGGCAGTGGTTAGGACTTGGCTCTGTTCCCCAGCGTGGATCTAGTGAAGCATTTCATTTTCTTCATGTACTTCCCTCAGTTATGAATGATGTTCTGTACAGCAAATAGCAATGAAGCATCTCCTCCACACAGGTGGCGCTAGGAGTGAAGGAGGAGGGGGCACACATTCTGTTCCATCCTTCCAGAATCCCCATTCTGAACAGCAAGCAGTGCTCTCCAGCAGTCAGCCTTGATGAGGATGAGGATGAGGATGAGGATGATGATGACGACAACTGAATTGATTTATTATGATTTTATGTATATGGATGGTTGTTTTGCCTACATGTGTGTATGTGCAACATGTGCATGCCTGGTTCGTGAAGAGTTAGACCACCTGGAACTGGAGTTTCAGACAGTTGTGAGTTGTCATGTTGGTACTGGGAATCAAACCCAGGTCCTTAATCACTGAACTGTTTCTCAACCCCCCATCCCCGTCTCCAGTCCTCTTTAATGCACAGATGTCTCCAAGCCCAGAGCTTGTAGTCTTGTCATGAGATCTTCTTTTTGATTTTCTCATATTTTTTAATTGGTTTATTTGGTTTGTTGATGTCTTTCTTGAGTTCTTTATATATTTTGGGTATTAGCCCTCTGTCAAATGTAAAGTTGGTGAGGATTTTTTCTCATTCTGTAGGTTGTCATGTTGTCCTATTGACAGTGTCCTTAGCCTTGCAAAAGCTTTTCAGTTTCACAAAGTCCCATTTATCAAGTGTGGGTCTTAGAGCCATTAGTATGCTGTTCAGGAAGTTGCCTCCTGTGCCAATGAGTTCAAAGCTATTCACCACTTTCTCTTCTATTAGATTTAGTGTATCTGGTTTTATGTTGATGTCTTTGATCTACTTGGACTTGAGTTATGTGCAGGGTAATAAATATGGATGTTTGCATTCTTCTACAGGCAGACATCCAGTTAGACCTGCATCATTTGTTGAAGATGCTTTCATTTTGCCATTGTATGGTTTTGTCTTCTTTGTCAATATCAACTGTCCATCAGTGCGTGTGTTTATTTCTGGGTCTTCAATTCTATCCCATTGATCAAACCTGTCTATTCTTATGCCAGTACCATGCAGTTTTTTATTACTACTGCTGAGCTCTTCTTAATTAGCCTTCTCCTCCCTCCCTCTACTCCCCTCCCCATTTCTGTGACTGTTTTGTCTTATAATATACCGTTGTCCTTTCTTACCAGTCTATTTTTCTCAGAAGATTGTTCTAACATCCAAAATGTCCATATGAGTAGCTCTAAGGCTACCCTTATAGTGTGAGTTTTTAGTTACCCCGCTTTATGCTTCTGGCAGATCATGCTTCCAGCCACCTGCCCAGGGAGGGAATCTTTGGATGCATGAATGAACACACACACACACACACACACACACACACACACACACACACACACAAGCTTATTTTTATTATGCCATCTAGCTCAATGGCTAGGCACTTCTGATCCTCTGCCTGTTACCTAGTGGCCCCTTCCCCGAAATCCCACATGGCTGGTTGGCCTTATCTTCTGCAGCTCCTACATCTGTCTGTATCCAACCAGTACATGGTGATTTCTCTTCTCCTCCCCTCTGCATCCTAGCCCATGCAACTCTAAGGGTCCTGCCCGCACATCTCCTTTTGCCCAGCCATTGACTGCTGGCATCTTTATTGATTAATCAAAAACAAGTTGGGGACAAGGAGCAAGCGTTTGGGCACACAGATTCCCGATTGAATCAAAGAATTAGAACCAACCTCCAGCAATCCTTACTAGTGTGTAAAATTTCAGACCACTGCTGTATCCAACCGTGCCTGACACATTCGTTTTTCTTTTTCCATCCAGAGAAGGTTTTGATGTAACAAATTCGGCACCTGGGGCAACTGTGTTTTTAAAAATGCTAGTTTTCTTGAGGAAGTTTGATGGTGGTTTTTCAGAAGACCTAGTGAAATTGATGATCTTTCTCACCCCTGCAGTATGCTTCAGATCTGCATTACAGTCAGAGTCTTCAGTGTTGGGGTGAGAGAGATTTCAGTAACCCTCTACGTTATGCTCTAAACCACCTCTGCTTACAGTTCTGCAGTCTCCGTTGGAAGAGTATGCCTTGCCCAGATTAGAACAACAATTTTCATTCAGATCTCAAATACCAGATTGATTGTCTCCAGTTCACGACTGTAACCACAACTAAGCTTGCTGTCTTGTGATCCACCATCCTGGGTGGAGGTGGAGTTGTTTTCGATTTATGTTCAAGAGAAAATTGAAAATCATCTTATGTTTATTTATATCTTTTTTTTTTTCAAAAATACAGAGAGGAGATAGAATTACTTTGAAGCGAAGGGGAGGTTGTAGGCATGGCTTTTCATTCGGCTGACACAGACTGTTACTCATCTACGTAAATTTCTTGTATATTTTTGACTGCCCTAGGTTGGTTAGAATTATACTGGGGTCTTTGAAGAGGTTTTACCTGTTTGTTTTTACTTTATCTCTAGTGTCTGGAGGGTCGTTAGGTACTCGTGTAGATATAGAGACATTTCAAAATCCAAAATATATTTTAACATGTTTAATATGCCTGGCGATATATCCTATATGTTGTTTTAGTAGAAGAGAATTTATTGTAAGTTTTCTGTCAATTCGAAGCTTGTGTATAGGAGAAATTAATCTTTTATAAATAATTTTATGCCTGTTGCTCTTTTATTTTAGGTTTTCATCGTATTTTGAGAATGAAATGAGAAAACTACTCTTTGTAATTACATGTAGGTTATTTAATTAAATCTCAACTCCTTCATCTTTCTGTTTGATGCTGTAGCTTCTTTCCTAGAGAGGCAGTGGATGGTCCGAGACAAATGCAGAAGTTTTATGCATGATAGCAAAACAAATGGAAAGAGATGTGAAAGGGAACAGGGCAGGCAAAGGGCAGGCAAATCTTGGAAGCTGGCGTGTTTCTGGGTTGAGTGGAAGACCTCTGGGGGGGGAAGGTTAAAGGTTAAGGTGAGAGAATAAAATGGGTTGTGGGGAATGGGATCAACAACACTGTTGTTGAAGGGAGTGGAACCTTGGACAAGAAAGCAACCAGCAGGCATGACTATCGAGAGATAATAGAGAGTAGATCTTGAAAAGGGCAAGAGTGATGAGGCCTAATGTCTTCCATCATTTGGGTATTATGGCACCCATGGATCTGTACTGTAAGTTAGAGGGAGGCTAGAGAGAGAATGTGGGGAAAGTGAGATAGATTTGGAATTACCTTTAAGAGAGATAGACAAAAAAAGTGGCCAACTACAAAGGGAACAACCTCTAGTGTATTTTAAAGACTAGAGGTATTTTTACTTGATTGTAGACGGAAATGGATTTTTAATTCCTCTATATTGCACTTAGAGAAAATTTACAATTCTTTGTAATTGGTTACTGTTTTTTATTTATTTATTTATTTATTTATTTTAAACTCCAGATTTTATTCCCCTCCTGGTCCACCCTCCAACTGTCCCACATCCCATACCTTTTCCCCAGGCCCCTGTCACCACAAGGATGTCCCCAACACCCACCCCACCCCCACCAGACCTCTAAACTCCCTGGGGCCTCCAGTCTCTTGAGGGTTAGGTGCATCTTCTCTGACTAAACCAGACCTGGCAGTCCTCTGCTGTATATGTGTTGGGGCCTCATATCAGCTGGTGTATACTGCCTGGTTGGTGGTCCAGTATCTAAGAGATCTCGGGGGTCCAGGTTAATTGAGACTGCTGGTCTTCCTACAGGGTCACCCTCCTTAGCTTCTTCCAGCTTTTCCCTAATTCATCCACTTGGGTCAGCTACTTCTGTCTATTGCTTAGGTGCAAATATCTGCATCTGACTCTTTCAGCTGCTTGTTGGGTCTTTCGGAGGGCAGTCATGATATGTCCCTTTTTGTGAGCGCTCCATAGCCTCTGTAATAGTGTCAGGTTTTGGGGCCTCCCCTTGAACTGAATTGTACTTTGGGCCTGTCACTGGACCTTCTTTTCCTCAGGCTCCTCTCCATTTCTATCCTTGCAGTTTTTTCAGACAGGAACAACTATGAGACAAAATTTTGACCCATTTTGGGATGGCAACCCCCTCTCTCACTTGATGCCCTGTCTTCCTGCTGGAGGTGGGCTCTACAAGTTCCCTCTCCGCACTGTAGGGCGTCTGGTGTAAGTTCCCTATCTTTGAGTCCTGATAATCTCTCACCTCCCAGGTCTCTGGTGCATTCTGGAGGGTCCTCCCAACCTCTTATCTCCAGAGGATGCCTCATTTTATTCTTTCTGCTGGTCCCTAGGGCTTCAGTCCTTTTCCCCCACCCAGTACGCGATCATGTTCCCCTCTCCACTCTGTCCATCTCCTTTCCCTCTCAGGTCCCTCCTTCCCTTCCCATTATGACTGCTTTCTTCTCCCTCCCAAGTGGGATTGAGACATCCTCACTTGGACCCTTCAGCTTGTTAACCTTTTTGAGTTCTGTGGGCTGTATCTTGGGTATTTGACACCTTTTTTTGACTAATATCCACTTATTAGTGAATAAATACCATGCATGTCCTTTTGGGTCTGAGTTTCCTCACTCAGGATGATATTTTCTAGTTCCACCCATTTGCCTGCAAAACTCAGGATGTCCTCATTCTTAATAGCTGAGTAGTACTCCAGTGTGTAAATGAACCACATTTTCTGTGTCCATTCTTCTGTCGTGGGACATCTGGGTTGTTTTCAGCTTCTGGCTATCACAAACAAGGCTGCTATGAACATAGTGGGTTATGAGAAATGTAATTTTTAGGGAAAATGTCAGTCTACAATAACCACAGTATTAACAGTAGGAGTGTTTCCTGCTTGCTAAACTATGGTGAGGGATAACCCAAGAACTAGCCCCTCAGTGTTAACCTTCTGCTCTCTACCTCATTATGGGATGTCTGTATTCTTTTGAACCTAAATACTCATGTATGCAGTTAGGCATTGGAATTTGATGGGTCAACCTTTCCTCCACATCCCAAGACTTTCTCTGCTTTCATGCTTTCTTCCCACCCGTGTTCCATATATGAGGAAAAACAAAAAACAAAAAAACATAAGGCCATTCTTTATGAGCCTGTCTTATTTTGCTTAGCGAGATGCCTCCCTGTAAATGACACAATTACAATCTTCTCTGTGGTCGAATAACCCCCCTTGTACATCTCTACCACAGTTTAGTATTAGTATTAGTATTAGTATTAGTATTAGTATTATTACTATATTTACAATCCAGCCATTGCTCCCTTCCATTCCCCCTTCCCACAGTTCCTCATCCCTTTCCTCCTCCCCCTGTTTCAGAGTGGGTGCTCCCTCCAATCAAGCTTCCCCCCTTCCTGAAGCTTCAAGTCTGTCCAGAAGTAGCATCTTCTCCTACTGAGGACAGACCAGCCTGTGCATGCCGCCTGGTTGGTGTCCCAGGGGTCTGGGTTAGTTGAGACTGCTGGTCTTCCTATGGGGTCACCCTCCTCTTCATCTTCATCTATCCTTCCCCTAATTTGACCATGAGTATCTGCCTCTGTTTCAGGTTTCAGTCAGCTGCTGGTTGGACCTCTCAGAGGTCAGCCATGCTAGGCTTCTGTCTCTAAGCACACTATAGCACCAGTAATAGTGTCAGATCATGGTGCCTCCTCATAAGATGGATCCCAAGTTGGGTCGGTCACTGGACCACCTTTCCCTCAGTCTCTTCTCCATTTTTGTTCTTGTAG
This sequence comes from Mastomys coucha, assembly GCF_008632895.1. Classification (NCBI taxonomy): domain Eukaryota; kingdom Metazoa; phylum Chordata; class Mammalia; order Rodentia; family Muridae; genus Mastomys; species Mastomys coucha. Next base: position 80,354,938 of record NW_022196896.1, on the reverse strand, counting down.
TTCTTTTAGACAGGAACAATTCTGGGTCAGAAATTTTTACTGTGGGTTGATGATCTCTTCACTTGAGGCTCTGTCTATCCTGGAGGTGGACTCTTTGAGTTCCCTCTCCCCACTGTTGGTCATTTCATCTAAGGTCACTCCCATTGAGTCCTTAGAGTTTCTCACATCCCAGGTTTCTAGTACTTCTAGAGCATTCCCCTCTCCCTCCCCAGAGGCTGCTTATTTCCATTCATTCTGCTGGTCCTCTGAGCTTCTCTCCTGCCTCTCCCCACCTGATCCTGTTCCCCTTTTTCCCTGCTCCTCCCCCTCCCCTTTCCCATCCAGGTCCCTCTCTCCCTCTGCCTCCCATGATTATTTCCCTCACCCTTCGAAGTAAGATTAAAACATCCTCACTTGGGCCTTTCTGCTTGTTAAAACTTCTTAAATTCAGTGGGTTGTATCCTAGATATTCTGTACTTTTTGGTTAACATCCACCAATTAGTAAGTACATACCATGCGTGTCCTTTTGGGTCTGAGTTATTTCACTCAGGATGATATTTTCTTGTTCCATCCATTTCCCTGCAAACCTCATGATACCCTCATTCTTAATAGCTGGGTAGTATTCTATTGTGTAGATGAACCGCATTTTCTGTATCCATTCTTCTGTTGAGGGGCAATAGGGTTTTTCCAGCTTCTGGCTATTACAAATAAGGCTGCTATGAAAACATAGTGGAGCATGCCCCCCTGAGGTATAATGGAACATCACTTGAATATATGCCCAGGAGTGGTATGGCTAGGTCTTCAGGTAGATCTATTTCCAATTTTCTGAGGAACTGCCAGATTGATTTCCAGAGTGGTTGTAGCAGTTTACAGTGCCACCAGCAATGAAGAAGTGTTTCTCTTTCTCTACATCTTTGCTAGTATGTACCGTCACTTGGGTTTTTAATCTTATCTATTCTGATTGGTATAAGGTTTTGATTTGCATTTCCCTGATGACTACAGACTTTGAACATTTCTTTAAGTGCTTCTTGGCCATTTGAGATTCCTCTGTTGTGAATTCTCTGCTTAGCTCTGTACCCTGTTGTTTAACTGGGTTATTTGGTTTTTTGGAGGTTAGCTTCTTAAGTTCTTTATATATTTCAGACATTATCCCTCTATCAGATGTGAGGTTAGTGAAGATCTTTTCCCAGTCTATAGGTTGCCAGTTTATCCTGCTGACTGTGTCTTTTGCCTTACAGAAGCTTTTCAGTTTTCCAAGGTTCCATTTATCTTGATCTTAGAGTCTAAGCCATTGGAGTTCTGTTCAGGAAAATTTCCCCTTTGCTAATGAGTTCCAGACTCTTTCCCACTTTCTCTTCTTTTGTGTGTGTGTGTGTGTGTGTGTGTGTGTGTGTGTGTGTGTAGCTATAGGATTTTATTTTTGTTCCTGTGATAAAATATCCTGTCCTACAAACAACAACAACAACAGCTTAGGGAAGAAAGGGTGTACTTAACTTACAGTTCCAACTATAATTACAGTTACAGTCCATCATTGCAGAGAAGTCAAGGTGGAACCTCAAACATCTAAGTACAGTAGATCGAAGTCAGAAGCAGAGTAAAAGGAATGTACACATGCAGCCTCCTTGCTCAGTTATATCTTTTCACTATTTTACACTTTAGGGCCCTGGGATGAAATGGTGCTGCCCACATTCAGGGTGAGTCTTCCAACTTCAACTAACGCAATTAAGCAATTAACAAAAATCCCTACATGTAGCCATAGTCCAACCTAACCTAGGCAATCCTTCAGGAGCCTCTTCTCAGTGATTCTAGATTGTGTGGAGTTGACAGTTAAAACCAACGAGGTCATTCTCTCTCCCCCCCCCAACACACACACACTTTTTCTTCTATTAGATTCAGTGTATCTGATTTTATGTGGAAGTCCTTGATCCACTTGGACTTGAGCTTTATGCAGGGTGATAAATATGGATCTATTTTAATTTTTCTATATGTAGACTGCCAGTTAGACCAGCATCATTTATTGAAGATGTTTCCTTTTTTCCATTTTAAGTTTTTGGCTTCTTTGTCAAAGATCAAGTGTCCATAAGTGTGTGAGTTTATTATGTCTGGGTCTTCAGTTCTATTCCATTGATCACCCTGTCTATTCCATTGATCACCCTGTCTGTCTCTGTTCCAATACCATGCAGTTTTTTATCACTATTGCTCTGTAGTACAGTGTGAGGTCAGGGATGGTGATTCCCCCAGAAATTCTTTTGTTGTTAAGAATTGTTTTCGCTATTCTGGGTCTTTTGTCTTTCCAGATGAAATTGATAATTGCTCTTTCCATGTCTGTGAAGAATTGTGTTGGGATTTTGATGAAGAATGTGTTGAATCTGTAGATTACTTTTGGTAGGATGGCCATTTTTACTACATTAATCCTACCAATCCATGATCATGGGAGATCTTTCCATCTTCTGAGGTCTTCTTTGATTTCTTTCTTGAGAGACTTGAAGTTCTTGTCATATAGATCTTTCACTTGTTTGGTTAGTGTTACACCAAGATATTTTATATTATTTGTGACTATTGTGAAGAGTGTTATTTCCCTATTTTCTTTCTCAGCCCATTTGTCCTTTGTATGAAGGAAGATTTGTTTTAGTTAATTTTATATCCAGTCACTTTGCTGAAGTTGTTTATTAGCTGTAGAAGGTCTCTGGTATTATTTTGGGGGTTGCTTATGATATAGTATCATATCATCCACAAATAGTGATACCTTGACTTCTTCTTTTCCAATTTGTATCTCCCTTGATCTCTTTTTGTTTTCTTATTGCTGTAGCTAGAATTTTGAGTACTATATTGAATAAATACAGGAAGAGTGGGTAGCCATATCTTGTTCATGATTTTAGTGTGATTGCTTCAAGTATCTCTTCATATAATTTGATATTGGCTGTTGGTTTTCTGTGTATTGCTTTCATTATGTTTAGGTATGGGTCTTGAATTCCAGATCTCTCCAATACTTTTAACATGAAGGGGTGTAGTTTGTCAAATGCTTTTTCAGCATCTAATGAGATGGTCATGTGATTTTTTTTTCTTTGAGTTTGTTTATATAGTGGATTACATTAATGGATTTTCTTATATTGAACCAACCTTACATCCCTGAGATGAAGCCCACTTGATCATGGTGAATGATGGTTTTGATGTGTTCTTGGATTCAATTTGCTAGAATTTTATTGAGTATTTTTGCATCAGTATTCATAAGGGGAACTGGTCTGAAGTTCTCTTTCTTTGTTGGGTCATTGTGTGGTTTAGGTATCAGAGTAATTGTGGCTTCGTAGAACGAATTAGGTAGTGTTCCTTCTGTTTCTATTGTATGGAATACTTTGGGGAATGTTGGTATTAGCTCTTCTTTGAAGGTCTGGTAGAATTCTGCACTAAAATCATCTGGCCCTAAGCTTGTTTTGGTAGGGAGGTTTTTCATGACTTCTTCTATTTCCTTAGGGGATATGGGCCTGTTTAGATAGTTTACCTGCTCTTGATTCAACTTTGCTACATGGTATCTGTCTAGTCATCCATTTCATGTAGATTTTCCAGTTTCATTGCATATAGGCTTTTCTAGTAAGATCTGATGATTTTTTTTTTTTAATTTCCTCAGTTTTTGTTGTTATGTCTCCCTTTTCATTCCTGATTTTGTTAATTTGGATACTGTCTATGTGCTCTTTAGTTAGTTTGGCTAGGAGTTTATCTATCTTGTTGATTTTCTCTAAGAACCAGTTTTTGGTTTTGTTGATTCTTTGTATTGTTCTCTTTGCTTCTAATTTGTTTATTTCCCCCCTGATTTTGATTATTTCTTGCCATCTACTCCTCTTGAGTGTTTGCTTCTTTTTTTTTTTCTAGAGCTTTCAGGTGTACTGTTAGGTTACTAGTGTAGGATCTCTCTAATTTCTTTCTAAGGACGCTTATTGCTATGAATTTTCCTCTTAGTGCTGCTTTCATTGTGTCCCATAAGTTTGGGTACGCTATGTCTTTGTTTTCAATGAATTCCAGAAATTCTTTAATTTCTTCATTTATTCCCTGACCAAGTTATCATTAAGTAGAGAGTTGTTCAGTTTCCATGGGTATGTGGGATTTCTGTTGTTCTTGTTGTTATTGAAGTCTAGCCTTAGTCCATGATGATCTGTTAGGATGCATGGGACTACTTCAATCTTCTTGTATTTGTTGAGGCTCGTTTTATGATGGAATATATGGTCAATTTTGGAGAAGGTACTATGAGGTGATAAGAAGAGGGTATATTCTTTTGTTTTAGTTTGAAATGTTCTGTATATATTTGTTAAATCCATTTGGTTCATAACTTCTATTAGTTTCATCATGTTTCTGTTTAGTTTCTGTTTCAGTGACCTGTCCATTGATGAGTGTGTGGTATTGAAGCCTCCCACTAATTATTATATGAGGTTCAATGTGTGTTTTGAGCTTTAGTAAAGTTTCTTTTATGAATGTGGGTACCCTTGCATTTGGGGCGTAGATATTCAGAATTGAGACTTTCTCTTGGTGAATTTTTCCTCTGATAAATATGAGTGTCCTTCCACATCTTGCTTGGTAACTTTTGGTTGAAAGTCTATTTTATTGGATTTTAGAATGGCAACTCCTGCTTGTTGCTTGGGACCATTAACTTGGAAAACTTTTTTCTAGCCTTTACTCTGAGGTAATGTCTGTCTTTGTCATTGAAGTGTGTTTCTTGTATGGAGCAAAATACTGGATCCTGGTTGCCAGTTTGTTAGCTTATGTCTTTTAATCAGGGAGTTGAGTCTTTTGATGTTGAGAGATATTAAAGGCTGATAATTGTTAGAGTCTGTTATGTTTGTTGTTGGAGGTAGTATTATGTGTGTATGATTCTCTACTTTGGGGTTTGTTGTGCGATGATTAATTTCTTGTTTTGTTTTTTTTTTCCTTTGGTGTAGATACCCTCCTTGTGTTGGAATTTTCCTTCTAGAATCCTCTGCAGGGCTGGATTAATAAATATATATATATGTATACATATATTTAAATTTGGTTTTGTTACAGAATATTTTGTTTTCTCCATTTACAACGATTGAGAGTTTTGCCGGGTATTTTTGTGTTCTCTTAAGGTCTGCATGCCTTCAGTCTAGGCTCTTCTGACTTTTAGGGTCTTTTGAGAAGTCTAGTGTAAGTTTGATATGTCTGCGTTTATATGTTACTTGGCCCTTTTCCCTTACAGTTTTTAATATTTCTTTTTTGTTCTGTGCATTTAGTGTTTTAATTATTATATGATGGGAGGATTTTCTTTTCTGGTTCAATCTGTTTGGTGTTCTGTAGGCTTCTTGTACATTTATGGCCATCTCTTTCTTTAGGTTGGGGAAGTTTTCTTCTATGATTTTGTTGAAGGTGTTTTCTGGTCCTTTGATCTGGGAATCTTTGCTCTCTTCCATTCTTATTATTCTTAGGTCTAGTCTTTTCGTTGTGTCTTGGATTTCCTGGATGTTTTGAGTTAGGAGCTTTTTGTGCTTTGTATTTTCTTTGACTGTTGTGTCAATATCTTCTATGGTATCTTCTGCAGCTGAGATTCTCTCTTCTATCTCTTGTATTCTGTTGGTGATTCTTGCATCTGAAAGATCCTGATCCTTTCCTAGGTTTTCCTTTTCCAGGGTTGCCTACATTTGTAGTTTGTTTATTGTTTCTACTTCCATTTTTAGGTCTTGGACCACTTTTTATAGTTTTTTTTTCACCTGTTTGATTGTGTTTTCCTGTATTTCTTTAAGTGAGTTATTTACATCCTCCTTAAAGATCTTTATTTTCTTCATGAGATGGGATTTTAGGTCAACTTTTAGGTCATGCTTTTCAGGTGTGTTGGGGTATTCAATGCTTGCTGTGGTGGGAGAACTGTGTTTTGACGGTGCCAAAGCATGTTGGTTTCTGTTGCTTATGTTCTTGCTCTTGCCTCTTGCCATCTGGTTATCTCTGGTGTTAACTTGCTCGAGTGTCTTTGTCGGAAGTCTGCCTCCTGTGTCCCTGGTTGCAGCAGGTCTCCTGGGATGTTAAGAGGGGCACACACATGCCAATCTTCCAGGTGGAGGTATAGACCAGAAGGAAAATGGGGTTCTTGCAGAGGGAGCTCTACCCCATTTTTTTAAAATTCAGTCATCTGTTGATGGATACCTAGGCTGATATTATAACTTGGCTACTATGAATGGTACTGTGTTTAATATTAACACATGGGTATACTTAATGGAAGCTAAACCTTGTTCTTGTGAGTATATGTCCAGAAGTAGTATAGCTAGATCATATGGTAATTCTATTTTTGGAAACTCTCCATACTGATTTCTATACTGGTTGCTGTTATTTACATTTTTCTCAACACTCCTCTCCCCACATCCTCACCACCATCTGTTGTATGTTTTGATGATAACAGTCATTCTGACTGGGGTGAAATGGGCTCTCAGTGTACTCTTAACTTCCATTCCCCTAACAGGGAATGATGTTATACATTTTTCATGTATTTATTCACCTCCAAATGGAGTTGTCTATATGGAGTAGGAACCATTAAAGTCACAGATAACATGATTTCTTCTCCACTTGACCTGGTGGTTGTATTGAATACACACACCTAGGTTATTGTCCCTCCTTCCCACTCCTGAGGCTAGTGTTTCTACCTTGCAGTGGAAATGACTGGGTCAAGAGATGCGCACATGGGTTCTCTGTCCCTGCCCCCTTATAATGTGTCCCCTCATTTCATTCCTGACCCACCACTCTCTGCCCCTCAGGAGGCCGCTTTGCTAATGCTGTATGGTGTAACATGTGCTTAGTTTAGTTTAATTAGTTGTTTGAGAGGAGAAAGAAGAAAAGTAAGACCAAAAATACAGACCTTCTTGCACAAGCACAACCTCCTCATGGACACCTTGTAGTCAGAGTGATGCTGACACTTCTGGTTTCAACAAGATTGATGATGCTTTGTCCACCTTCCTGTGGCCAAGGGCAATGGCCAAAGCATTTGTAGGAAATTTCCAGTGTGCTTTTCCACTCATCTTGTTTTTGTCGCTGTTGTTCTTTTTAAACAGGACTGTCCCATAGCCCAGGCTAACCTGAAATTTATTTCCTCTTGCCTCTGCCTCCCAAGTGCTGGGATTACGGGGTGTGCTAGCACTCTCAGCTGCTGACTACTTTGATTACTATTTTAAAGAAACGTTTTGTGCATGCAGACATTCTCTCCTCCCTGTCCCTGTGTGTTTTCCAAGGGAGGAAATGTTCAAGTAAATTTGTTTGCAATAATTTGAGAATTTCTCTCCCTGTCTAAGCACCTCTGTTTGTTCCAAAAAAAGTTGTGAAATAACTACCCTTGTTGTCTAATCTAGAGCACTGATACAAGCCCATGACTCCTGGGCATGCCAGAAATGATGAGTCTAAATTACTTATGGTCTTATGGAGTATGTAACCACCAGGAATAATGTTCATCTGCAGTTGATAAACATAACCACAGTGTCTTATCCAAATGGGACTACTCATTGTTAGGTAGCAGGAAGCCTAAATACAGATGGTTTCAGAACTCAGCAAACTGTCACAGCTGCTTCTGGTTCCCCGCTCTGCTCCCTTACTATGTGGCTCTTGTTAAAAAGAACTACAGAGGAACAGGCAGAGGGATGTGAGCCCATCTCCACCCATGTTAAACCAGAAATTTTCCAACTTACCTGAAGGTCCCACCAATAAACTGCCAGGTAAATCCTCCTGGCCAGAAGTAGCCATATATGGCTTCCTTCAGCTGCACAGGATAGTGAAGACTGAGTATTTTTAATCAGGTACAACTGTTGCCTTGAACAAACTTAGAATTACGTTGGCAAAGAAGTTCAGTGACCAGGCAGCATACAGTCTACCCCAGGTACCATAGTATACCTTTAAAGTCCCATGTGTCGTGATTGCCTGAGTTCAATCTAGGTAGACATCTTGGTCACTGTCTTAGTTAGGGTTTCTATTCCTGCACAAACATCATGACTAAGAAGCAAGTTGGGGAGGAAAGGGTTTATTCAGCTTACACTTCCATGCTGCTGTTCAACTCCAAAGGAAGTCAGGACTGGAACTCAAGCAGGTCAGGAAGCAGGAGCTGATGCAGAGACCATGGAGAGATGCTCCTTGCTGGCTTGCTTACCCTGGCTTGCTCAGCCTGCTCTCTTATAGAACCCAAGACTTCCAACCCAGGGATGGCACCACCCACAAGGGGCCCTACCCCCCTTGATCACTAATTGAGAAAATGCCCCACAGCTGGATCTCATGGAGGCACTTCCCCAACTGAAGCTCCTTTCTCTGTGATAACTCCAGTCTATGTCAAGTTGACACACAAAACCAGCCAGTACAGTCACATTCTGTGATGGAGTTGTCCGTTGACTGTTCAGGAGAGCTGGTGATATCATAACTGGTACATACCTTCCAGGTTTTAGGGACTCTGGCCTTTCTCAGCCTTCCACAGTAAAGATTCATTGACTTATAATGTGATAAATGACATGAAGAGACCAGCCCACCTAGGATGTTCTGGCTTCTAGGACCTTGAATGACAGCCCGGCATAGTACATCACCAACAGCAATCTTCCTGAGCCTTCAGCTTTGACCGATTTTCTTTCTTTCAAGTTCAGAAGAGGGCTTTTTTTTTACTTAGGACTATTCCTTTGTGCTTTGAATCATTTCTTTATCTTCCCTTCTTTATTGGAGCCTTTATTTTACCCTGCCTGTTTTTTTTTCTCAACTCTTAGAAGTATATTTCTAATTTTTGATCATAGTGGGGGAAAGCAGCATATGTGACTTGAAAAGTCAGTCTTATCATATGCTTTTCAGTCAGTAAGAAAAAGTTTTAAGCTAGTATAATGTGAACAAATTGTAGACTATGACTCCCTTTGGCCTTCAGCATGGCAGGGCAGGGCCACAAGCAGTGGAGCATCCCTGCATGCTAAGCATGAGGGGAATATTGCAGTTTCTAGGTGGAAACCCTGGGAAGCGTTGGCCACTAGCCTGTTCTCTGGGCCACTTTAACTTCTGTCTGTCTTCTGTACCAAAGTTGAACCACTGTCTTTTACTGTTCTTCCTATGTTAGCTCTAGATCTGTTGCCTTTGGCCTTTGCAACCGTATGGCCTGGAAGACATGAAGAATTGCCTATTGCTGCTTAGCACTGTTCCTGCAAAGCCATGCTGTTGTGTGGCTCAGCTTCCTGACTTTGAGTCTTTGGTTCACCCCCCACGGGTTCTGTTGAATTCTCTCAGTTTAGTTCTTTTCCAACTTTTGATAAAGGTTTCATAGCTACAAGCTTACCTCAGCTTCTTTCTTACAAATCAGCCCATCACTGAAGCTGTAGTAAATCAACCCTTGGTTCATTGAAATATTCTATCTTGCCAACATCCTGGCCATACCTAAAGGTGCTATCATCTTCCCTATTAGACCTCAGTTTCCCCCAAATCAATGCAAATGCAGGAACGCAGGGTGATAGTGTGCAAGGAGGTAGTCCTTAGAAACAATGTTCGCTGAAGGTCTGCCTTCTTTACCTTTTTTTCTGCTTATTTTAGAGTTTGTATTGATCTTTGAGCCAAGAGATGACAGGTTGTAATTAAGCTAAAACTGTCTCTTTGGTTTTTACCAGATGAGAATTCTCCAGCCAACTTCTGGGATTCTAAAAACAGGGGTGTGACTGGAACCCAAAAAGGACAAATTGTATGGCGAATTGAGCCCGGGCCCTACTTCATGGAACGTAAGTAATCGATGAACATGGTACAGTATAAGGATGAGTAGTCTACATGTGTGTGAACCTGTAGAATCATATGAGTGTGACAGTATGAGACTGAGTAGTGTGCATGTGTGTGGACCTATAGAATCATATGAGTGTGACACAGTATGAGACTGAGTAGTGTACATGTGTGTTGAACCCATGGAATCATATTTGAACATTATTAAAGTTTTGGGCTCTGAGCGGTAGTGGCGCATGCCTTTAATCCTAGCACTTGGGAGGCAGAGGCAGGTGGGTTTCTGAGTTCAAGGCCAGCCTGGTCTACAAAGTGAGTTGCAGGACAGCCAGGGCTACAAAGAGTAACTCTGTCTTGAAAAAAAAATTAACGTTTTGGGCTCTTATTTATATATTTATGTCAAGAAACCCCATATAGAAGATACTTTGTTTAGATTATATACAATTGTAACTAGTATTCATTTTAGGAATCAGAAAGGAGAGTTCAATGTTGTGATTAACTTCAGAATTCTGTTTGCTTTTGGACATATCTCATTTCTAACCAGCAGGTTACCTTTTACATGTAGGTCAACAGAATGTGGATGAGATAGTCTGTGGCAGACGGCCATTAAGGTCAAATACAAACAATCAGAAATTGGATACAGAGAGATCAACCATTACCCCATCCACCCTGTGCTGTATTTGTAAATGCAGATGCTTACATAACACATAGTTCATTAGAGATGCCTCAGCTGTTTCTTTGGGGTAAAATGTGACAGGGTGTGTGTGTGTTTATAGTCATACTAACATTCATGAGTACACAGGAATTCTGAGTGTATTTTTATGGAAGGGAATGAAGGCAGATGAATGAATATAATAAAAGACCATGGCTGATTTACCAGTTTATTAGTCAGTCCTGGTTAATTTGAATATCTTCAGAAGTTTTCTTTAACATATGAAAAACATAGGCTTTTGAAAGTTCAACATTATGTTGAACTTCTAAGGATTAAAATTTCTATGTAAGAGATTCTATGAATACTAGAAATAAAGGACTTATCAAGACAAAACATAAAATGCAAGTTCATCAGATGGAACCTTACTTCAAATGCTTTCAGTAAAACTCTAAAACTTCTGTAATATAAAAAGTTGTTTTAGATGATCAGCATCTGTGGCCTAAGTCAGCATTGAAGGTCTCAGGTAGTTTCTCCCACAGTCCTTGCTGGTAAGTCAGTGTCTAAGAGCCTCTTCTAACCCCGCCTCTGCCCGGTAAGGTGTGTCTTGTTTCATAGTCCAGCATTCTAGTAATATTATCTGTTTAAGCATAGTCAACACAAGAATCGCAGCTGTGACCTCAATGAGGAGAGGTTATTGTGGAGCCAATTATGGTGGGTTATGGCTTTAGTGCACAGATTTCCATTGGCCTAAATCCCATGTCTCAATCTGATAACTGTGAAATTTTATCATAACAGAAGGAAGAAAATCATACATCAAAACAGTTCCTTCCTTCTTTCCTTTCCTTCTTTTTCTTCCTTTCTTTCTTTCTTTCTCTCTTTCTTTCTTTCTTACTTTCTCTCTTTCTTTCTCTATTTCTTTCTTTTGTTCTTTCTTTCTCTTTTGATTGAATTTTTTCTCACATATCATGTCCTGATTATGGTTTCCCTGCCCTCTACTCCTCCCAACTCCTCCTCACCTCTCCTTGCATTCTGAGGGATCCTTTTTGTCTCACATTAGAAAACAAGCAGGCTTCTAAGCTATAATAATAAAATGTATACTTAATATAATATAATATGATAAAACAAAAGCTAACATCAGAATGGGTCAAAACAAACAGAGCCCAAGGAAAAAAAACATTCCCATAAAAAAAACTAAACTAGAAGCCTTTATATATGTATGCAAAGGACCAGTATGGTAAAGAGAGAGAAGGATAAATATATAAATAAAAAAATATATATGTTAAAATTTAAAAAAAAAAAAGTCCCAACAAGGAAGCTCCAGTGATACTGTTCATCTATGTTGGCTGTCTTCTGCAGGGCATGTAGCCTACCCTTCAGAGAAGTTTGTTTCCCCCATTTTCAAATACAGTGTTGGACCCATTTCATGACAGAAACATAGGGGAATGTATAGGCCTGGGATACTATAGGGCAAGCAAATAACATAAGACAGGAACTGCCATAAAAGTTAACTTCTAATAAGACTCTTTCTTTAAAAGGACACCAGGGCTTAGAAGATTGACTAGGTAAAATACATTGCCAACTGAATGCCAGGGAAAGTTAAAGTCAGTCTCCTGTTAGTGCCTGAACGCTGAGGACCACCCTTGGTGCTGGCACAGTCACTGAAGGCACAGATCTCTAATATAAAGCAAATGTGCTCACACAGTGCTGTAATCTGAAGTATGCATAAGGCAAACTAAAAGCACGTTCAGAGCATTGCATTTCCTGTTAGAGGCTCGTACTATCCTGGCTATTGAGGCTATCTTAGACAGTAAGTATAACAATCAGAACATGCTACATAGTAAACGTGTGTCTTGGGAAATGTGTCTGCATATCTCATTCTGCTGTGGATATTGAACTGGATTGGAGAATGCGCTGGAGTGGGTTTTTCCCCCTTTTCATTTTTCATTTTTTTTAACATGCATATAACTAGGAGCTCTGCAAGCAGGATTATAGAACCAAAACTCTTCAGTGTGCCTAAGGGCTGAGAAAAATAGTGTTAAGTTAAAGACTACAACAGTGCATCATGATTCTAGAAGAGCCAGAAACATGCCAGTCCCAACATGCATCCTGATCTTCAGAGTGGAAAACATTGATAAATGGAGCGCTTCTCTCCAAGCCTAGGAGTAAAGGGCATCCTTTTGATGTCATCTTGAACCAGTGTCTGACTCTGGACCATCTGGAGGCTTTTTTTGTCCTAACGTATCTTGACTATGGTTTCCCCTCCCTCTAATCCTGCCAGCTCCTCTCCACCTCCCCTCCAATCCAGATCCACCCTTTTCTGTCTCTTATTAGAAATCAAACAGGCTTGTAAGGGATAATTTTAAAACTTGTGTTATGTTATATGATAAAACAAAAGCTAACATATCAGAATAGGCTAAAACAAACAGAAGGACAAGAGCCCAAGAAGAAACACGAGAAACAGGTATAGACACACTCGTTTACACACTCATGAATCCCATAAAAACACTACATTTGGAGCTGTACTATATATTCAGAGGTTCTGTACAGTAAAAAGAGAGATAAAAAATATCTTTACCGGATAATGCAGCCTTACTAGAATCTTTGGAGCTAATGGCAGAAAGCCTTACAACTTCTTCTAAAATTCAGGGTATTACCAATTCTGATTGAAAATACAATATTCAAAATTTTTCTTTCATCTTAAGAAAAAGAATCTTTTATCATTGGCTTATTAGAAGCCCAAACAAGATAGGACTCTTTGAAAAAAAAAAAAAAAAAGATCTGTTTAAGTGAGAACCTAAGATGCTTCAGGTTGTCTAGCTAAACCCTCAGAGGATGCAGACGTCCCAGGCTTATTCTATTACAGCCTTCCTTGAATGGCTTGAAGGAAAAACAAAATGGATGTAATTTCTGATGAGTGACCTTAGGCATCAGCATTATGAATACTTACTTGTTTTAGGACTGTGATCAAGGGCTGGGGACACGGTTCAGTATTTAAAGGCTTGCTGCACAAGCCAGAGTAGTCAAGCTTGAATCCCTATCACCTACATACAGTACCAGGATCTGGAGTGCTTGTGTTTAACTCCAGCAGTGGGTGGAGGGAGGGGTGTCAGACACAGGGGATCCCCAGACACAGGGGATCACTGGCCTACAGCTGAAGCCTGATCAGTAAGCTCCAGTTTCTGTAAGAGACCCTATATCAGAAAGTAGAGTGAGCATTGAACCTCTGGCTTTACACTTGTATGCAGACTCATAGGACATTCAAATACAACATCCACACAAACCAAAAGAAAACCAAAAAAATGGGGGAAAGCCAAAAAAATGGGGAAAAGGCTCTCAGCTACCTTTCAAGTGAGCGTACTGCCTGCAGTGAGTTGCTTGCAGCAACTGAGCGGGTCATCTTTGCAGTACGTATTCTCCAGTTTTGAAGTTTAAGGGGTTTCAACAGTTGTCCTGGTATACTGAAATGCTGATTTTATTCTATGTAGTCTTTCATAAACTGTGGTTCTTCTTTCATTCATTCACACTTAGGTGAATATTTTTGCCTTTTTTTTCTTTCTTCTATACATCTATTCATTTTCCTCATCGTTGTGAAACATTTATTGATCACCAACTTTGAGGCACGATTTTAGGTACTTACTAATCGGGGATCAATGAGTGAACCTAGAAATTGTGCACTTTTAATGGCTGAATTGCTTTGTGATTGTTAAGGCAAAAACCAAAACACGAATGTGTACAGTAATTTTATAATATTTTTAGAATTTTACCTGTCTCCGTCCTTGGAAGCAACATTAGCAATACGAGGGGTGAGTACGGTAGTCATACCACTGAGGGGTGCTGGGCTAACTTGATACCTTGAGAAATACGCATGTGGTAGGGTGATTTTTACTGGGAAAGATGAGTGACCTCAGCCTCCTGTGTCTACCACCAGGACCTCTGCCCTAACACCATCATTTTTCAGTCCCTTTTCACTGGCACAGAGTGTCAGTCTCCTGGAGACTCGGTACTTTCCAGTGTCATTCTTCATGTGCCATGTGTTGGGTTCAGTCAGCTCTCTCATCCCATGAGATTTCTATCACATCCACCGTAAGATTGCCCATCATTTGTTTTCATGATTGGTATGCTGTACCTTGACCAAGGAAGGCTTTCCCACTGCATAGACCCACAGACAACTTGCAATGACTTGCAAATGGCAAGTGAGCATGCTGCTGGAACTGTGGGTAAATCTCTTTAGAAGTGTAAAGGTTAAAGTGAGACCTTCCTCAGTTTGTATCCTCTGAATAATATGGCAACAGTAGGACCATTTCATGACAGCACACAGAGCAATGGTAAAAATTGTATAGTAGAATAAATGCGCTTATATGAGGTCTCCTCTTACAGTGAAAAATGACAGGTAGCTACTGCCTGAGCATCAGCCCTCTGTTTCTAATTCACTTTGTTTTAGTGAAAAAGAAATGATGAAAGAAAGAAAGGCACTCCCATTTCACCAATGTGTATGGTTAAATTGTGTATCCAACTTACACACCTTGGGATAATCCAGAGTTCCTAAATGACAACAGTTTGTGAAGGACTGCCTAAACGAGCATGCCATTGTGTAAGGTGATGGCCAGATCTCAGTCTTTGAAGTAAATCCCTGGCTTGTGAGGGTAGACCATAGAATCTTTTCTCAGAGAAAGTTTACAGTATCATCATATGGTACTAGACCATATGTATCTAGGGCTGATATGGCTGAGTTGATTGCTTTTAGAAGATACATTCTGAATAGATAATTTATGAAAAGAATGTAATTTTTAAAATATGCAAAAGTAGAAGTAACTTTCTCTGGCATCATACTAATTACAAGTGTCCTTCCCATGAAGGGAACTGGTGACTAATTTCACATTCTTTACCTAAAAATATTTTATTCCTATATTGATCTAGAAGTCTGTACTTTTTAAACAGATGATAACATAATTGCATGGAGATATTATATAGAGAAGTCCCTTTTCTGAGGAACATGTTAGGTTCCTAAATGCTGTCTGAAGCTCCGTCTCCTCCTCCCCTGCTCCCCGACACTCAGTCCGCCGCCCCTCTGTGGTGGAGATGCAGTGACAGGCTATTTCCTTAGGGCAATCTTTTATTTGTATTTATAAGCATTAGAGCATTCAAAGTCTCAAGATAAAGAGACATGTCTGTCTTGTCAACATTCAAATGGAAGATTTCCATAAGCAAACCCACACATTATTAAGAGGAACGGGATATAATTCTGTAATTCATGTTTAGCTTCAGGGATCAGAAGAGGCCCCAGAAAGGAAGATGCCATCAGGCCACATCCTTCCTCTTGAGGCTAGGACGGCCACAACCCACCCAGACCCCAGATGCAGGAAGCCCCATCTTTCCCTGCCCTGCTGCCTTCTGAGCCAGCAGTTAGGTGCATGCTCTAGAGAAAATACTCTTGTTTTTCCTGAGATTCTTTTGTTTTATTTCCCTGTGGCTTGAAGGCATTAAGAGGATGTATTGCCAGGTTGTAGGGAAAGTGTTTAGGGAAGATGGGACACCCCTTGCTCCCCTGTCCATGGTCACTTCCCCAACTGGACACAGTCCTTACATTTACATTTGTTCACAGCTGCTCTGGTATACGTTTCTCTACAATGTTCTTATTATATGGCATTTCTGCTTACAGTTAGAGCGCCAGCCCTCCATTTCTACCCTCTGAACAATCTTTTAATCCCCTCTTCCCACCATGAAGGGATTCAAGTACATTAGCTGAAATCTTACTCTCCCATTTTTAAAAAGATCGTGAATGTCCTCCTAAAGCACTCAATAATAGCTGAAGGCAAAAGCAATATCACTCACCATGGCTCCTGTATTTTAAGGGTAGAAGTTGTTCTGGTATCCAGTTGAAGGAACCATTTTGACTCCTATCCAGGTACAAACACAACTCCTATTCTGTCTGGGACCCTGCTCTTCTCTCTGATGACTTGCCTCTGTGTATGCTCTGTCCTGGCTGATTGATTCTCTACTTCTTCAGTACAGCTCTGAAGGGTCTTAGTGATCAGCACCACAAAGTCTACTTGTGTACAGTTCATGATAAATTCACCATGGAATTGTGTGGACTCTGAATTGTTACATAGGTGATGATTGTGTTGTCATTGTCCCTGTTGCTGTTGTAACGGGAAGTAATACCCCAAATGGATCAGTTAGCAAAGAAAGCTGCCACGGTCAACATCCTCCCATTAAAACAATCAGTGGTGTTTTCTTGGTCTGTTACCTAGTTTCTCAAGTCTTCAAGATGTGCGGGCAGCGCCCTCTAACCTAAGAGTGGATGGAAGATGTCTTACCAGAGCACACCATGTTTATTGATTTACGAGTACTGCTGCAAGGCAGACTCACACAGCCTGCCAACTCTCCAGTATTTAGAGTGTGATGCAGATGAGCTCATCATGCCCATACAACTCCTCACAAAGGCTACTGGGTTTTGCTCGGCTCTGACAGCCCTTGGTGTGTGACTTAGGCTTGCTTTTGCAGAGTATTGCCACAGAAGAAAGCAAGTGGAGGGGACGGCTTTGCTTGTAACATCTGTAGATTTCAAAAAAAAAAAAAAAAAACTTCCAAACTTGTGTTAGTGTTCAGGAAAGCCGTTTGCAGGAGTGTTCCAAGTGAGGCAGAGAGCAGTAACAGAGGTTCTCAAGCAGGCTTGAGGCCCTGCAAACCCTGTACTAATTCCTGCCGCCTCCATAGTCTTGAGTCTCGTCCTTAGACCTTGTCCTGAGGCTCCACTGTGCTCTCTCTAACCTCCTCTCTGGCCCTCATGTTCCTCCTCCCAGTGCTTTTCCTCTTTAGTGTCTTTATTTTGTGATTTGCCATGCCTGGACTTGTCATCTCAGCAGTTAAACTGTAAAATGACTGCTAGACCAGATGTCACTCCTGGAGTCCCTTGCTCTCTCTGGCACAGTGGTGAGCATACATATTGCTTGTGTAGTAAATAAAATCTTGTGATTAGTGATCCTAACTAAATTGTGAATTATTCCGTGGTGATGAGTGTATATGAAAGGACTTGGTATTAGCTGAGCATGGTGGCACATGTCTTTAATCCTAGTACTCAGGAGGCAGAGGCAGGTGAATCTTTGTGAGTTTGAGTCCTACCTGGTCTACAAAGTGAATTCTAGGACAGCCAGGACCCTGTTACATGAAGAAACCTTGTCTCAAAACACAGAAACAACAACAAATATTAGATAGATAGATAGATAGATAGATAGATAGATAGATAGATAGATAGATACATACATACATACATACATACATACATACATACTAGATACATATCTAGATATGTAGATAAATAGATGATAGATAGATAGATAGATAGATAGATAGATAGATAGATAGATAGATAGATAGACAGATGATAGGTAGACTTGATTTTTTAGCTTATGATGGAACCCTCCTTGGGGTTAACATTTGTTCATTGATAAGAGGACTATGGCAATATAAATTCTCAGAAGAAAGTTTTCCTTATATCATTGTCTTTAAGTGCACAAGTCAAGTACTCCACAGGACACCATTTGGCATGCTCAGAAAAGTCAGTGGTAAATTAAGTTACTTAGGAAAATGCGTGGAACAGACCCATCTTAACAATTCTGTGACTCGGTTGAGAGGAGCTCCCTCTGTAGGCCAGAACTGCCCATCTGTGGCCTGCCCTGCTTGCCAGCACCAGTGCATCTAAAGGAAGACACCTAGGAGAAAATACATGTCACGGTGACTCAGGCCTTAGTGAGCGGAGACATTCCCCTGACTCTTGGTTTATATTGAAACACATTCACTTCATGCTTTTGGAAACTAACTGCTTTCTAAAAACTGCAATTGGCACATGCCTTGCCTTTCCTCAAACTTAGTTGTCCAAACAAGTGTATAAGGTATGCGAGTGTCTATGTGCTCATCACTAGGGCTCAGGTTCCCAGCTCTGATCACTATTTAGTAGCTCATTCAAGTCACTGGGAAGATTAAAGTCATGTGGATTCCCAGAGAGTCCACCCAGCCCGTGCTTTGTTAGACTGCTTTGTTTTTTTATAGTTCTAGTAGTGGCTATGATCTGTTTATATTGAAGAGGTTAAAAGCTGTCAGTGGAGTGTATAGCTGGCTTACAGAAAACCTGAACCACTCACCTGTCACCCAGAACAGGCTTAAAGTGGGTACTGGACAACGCAGACGGGAGCACTGCCTGGTACTGTGAGTACTGTGGCAGGTGGAGCTGAGGGGATCACAGTCTTACCTACACTCTGTGGAATATATTCAGTAGATTGTTTGCATGCCATGTTTTCCTGATGCCGTTGAGGTGTTCTTACGACATTTCAGCCAAGCTGCGCTGGGTGGCTAAGGTGAGAGGACTCAGAGTTCACGGCTCTTCCACGCCACAGAGAGAGCTTCAGACTAGCTCAGGTGACGCACATCTCAAGACCCTGTGGGGAAAAAGAAGGCAATAGAAAAAGCATAATAAAGAAAGTCCATCAGGAATTGGTAAAAACCGGTCGCTGCTGGTGGGAAAAAAGAGTCATGTATAGATAGGAATGCCTGAGAGGGATGTGGCGTTTCTTCCGTGGATTCAACTGTTTTTCCCCTTTTACCTTGCAGCGGAGATCAAAATCTGTTTCAAATACTACCATGGCATTAGTGGGGCCCTGCGAGCCACAACCCCCTGTATTACTGTGAAGAACCCAGCTGTGACGGTGAGTTCTCTCATTGCTGGCTTCCTCGTGAGGCCTGTGAAGACTTCGATTTTTACCTGGGCTACCCTGTCAGAGTCTTAAAGAGACAATGACAAGGAAATACCCGACGGTATGGCCACTGTTTTAGGAAAGGAAATGTGTAACAAGGCTGCCATAACTGCATCTGAACTACCAATGAGTGGGAAAACACTTACTTGCTGCACAGCGGCCCCGTGTGCCAACTGCTCTTCAAGGGAACGCCGTGACTCCCATGGTGTTCTGTCATGAAGGCTTTTTTACATGAGGCCAGTAGGAAATGGCGGTACTATATCTCAGGTGGATTTACATGAATTCAGTGTGTCAAATGGGAAAGTACATCCAGTGAAATCATAGTGATTCCAGTCACTTCAAGGAGCTTTCACCCGAAGAGAGGGTGTGATGAGAGTCAATCTTGGTGCTTTCCTCAGAGGTCTGAGTTTAAATCCCTCACAGAGTGCCATGTAACAGTTTACGGTTTGGTAAAACATGGCCACTGAGTGGGAACCAACTTCTTCATCAAGCCCCCATGTGGAGAAGCATAATTATTACGTTGAAAGGAAACTCTCCATCTCTAAGAGAATGGCAAGGATTGCTTTTATAGTTTTCTGACATTTTTCTCTTGTTAGATTAACTTTAAAAATCAGTAGTTCTCCTAATTGACTGATGGTTTACAAAGATTCTTGGTTCTAATGTGTAAATTCTTAAAGGTTTTGTCATTAGTAAAAATAAGTAAAAAAAGTCTAGAAAAAAAGTTGACTCCTATGTCATAAAATCTTCACTCTGTGTGTGTGTGTGTATGTGTTTGTGTGTATATTTATAGAGATGTTGCTTTTTTTGGAAACAGACAGGTGTACAGATTAAATCCCCCAAATTCAGAAAGCATTCTCTGCAGATGACATTTTGAGATTGTCTGGCCCTGCCAGGTACTGTCTTTGATAGTGATGGTGCCTCTGAAGCAACTATTTGCTTTTACTCATTATTCAGGCGCATTTCTGGTGGGTGTGTCTACTACATGCTGAGTCTCAGATGCTAAGAAGAAATGGGATGGGATGTCACTGTCACTGCTATACTAGGGATAGTCCTGGCTCAATCAGATCACTTAAGTTTGACAACTTGTATGAGGCCAAGTGAAGTGGTGCTATGACCAGAAAGTTCTGAATGAATGACAGCCCAGATGATGAATAGAGGCTACTTGGGTGAAGAGGATAAAGGAAAAAAAGTCCAGACAAGAGGAACAATGTATGAAAAATGTTCAATGGTTAAAATTATATTAGAGTTTCCTCTAGTATAATAAACCTAGTATAGAATATAAAAATAATAGCCCACATTACTACATAAGATTTTGTGGGTCACAAAATGGTTAACAATTGTTGACAATAAAATCTGCCATGCCCATGTAACACTGGATTAGACTTTCTTGTCATTAACATGATAAAATGAAAAATTAATATTGTTAATGTAACATACCTAAAAGAGTAAAGATGTTTCTAATCAAACCTCTGAAAAACTCATTTTGGATGAAATTAAACAATAAAAAGAAAGGCAGCACTTCCTGAATTTAGGGTCTTTTAGACTTGAGCAGTTCCAAGGTTTAGCTGTTACTGAAGGTGGGGGAGGGGGGCTAGGAGAGGATGTCTAACCCGTTGCCAATTAAATACATTACAGTGATTTTCCAGTGAGACTGCCCTGTCAAAATCTGCAGTTTGGGGATAATTAATGTGTTTCAGTGTGACCTCAGAGCTTTGTGTAGACAACAGCACTACAAACAGGAAAGAACATTTTGTTTAAAAGAACTCATTAATGGAAGTGGTGGTCAGTAGATTTCTGAGCAGTCTAGAAACACTTGAGTCTGTATTCTTGGGTCTGACCTCCTTTGTGGAGGTCAATGATATGCCACTGTAACAGATTGGTAGTTCCCAGGGAATGCAGCATGTCTTTAATTATTGTAAGTAACAACACTGACATTCACAAAGCTTGCTTAGTATGATTATTCCATGGCGGATACAAAGACTAGACCTGAGGGAGACAGCTGAGAATTTCTCCAGGTTGGGAAATGAGCCATTCCTCTAATCCTGTGATCCCCTTTCTCACACATCCCTTTTCGATGAACCAAGAGTGTGAACCTCTGCCTCCTCTGTCATTTATGTGTTGATGTTGACATCACTATCATTCATCTGAGTACACAGTAGATGTCTGTGAGCCTTGCAACAGGAAACCTGTCAGCTGCAGGGGCAGTCTCGGGCACTGTCTTACTTCAGCACTTGCTTGGCACTGTTGCTTCTGGATTTCCTGGAATGGATCTATGGAGTGAGTCTATTTAAAAACCTCTCTCTAATCACAGATGCCGATATGTGTATTACAACGAATGGTCCTGGATTTAGTGACAATGGATGGCCGTCCCTGGCTTTATTATAGTGTGAGATAAAGCTGTATTCTTTGAACATTATTTCAGATAAACATTTTGCCAGAGAGCTGACACTTTTTTTCTATGAATTCTCAGTTAATTGCTTTAGATAAGTCTTACCACAGAATAAATTACATTTTTAAGATGAAAATTATAGGTGTCTTCTTTTATTCCTTGTAGGTTTTTAAAATATTTTAAGTCTGGTTTGGTGGTGTGTGCCTGTTATCCTGCTCTTGAGGAGGCTGGGGCAGGAAAATTGCGAATTGTCAACCTGGGCTACGTAAAAAGATCATGTCTCAGAACAGAGAGGGAGAGGAGAGGACCTAGTTTTAAACGAAGACAGTCTAAGAATATTTGCAGTCACAAATAACTCACTCAGCATAAACAAGTTCCCGTTAGATGTACATGTTGTAATCTTGAAGGGACCTATCTTACTTATTAGGCAGTGTGTATTCAAGGCAAGGCCCTGTTTTTCAGACTTGCTGTCCTGGTACAGCGAGGAGTGTAAGTTACAAACGTCTGTCACAGGGGACTACTGTATCATCTGCACCAGGCCCTGTGTGCTGAGTGCAGGCAGGGGGAAGTTGCAGAATCTGCTGTCTAGACCCCTCTGCTGCTGTCTCCACTGTGTTAATCTGGGAATTTGAGTCAGAGGGATAAAATCTCTGCAATAACTCGTATTTTTGTTGAATGAACAGCCTAAGATCATCGAGAGAATAGGATTAAAGGGCCTGGTAGTTATATAACTCAGTCAATAAAGCCCTGCCTTGCAAGTGTGACGACCTAAGATCGATCCCTAGAAAACACATAAAAAATGTGAGGTGTGACTGGACACTCTTGTAATTCCATCGCTGGGGAAGTGGAGACAGACAGACAGATCCCTGGAATAGCTGGCTAGCCAGCCTAACCTGCTTAGTGAATTTTGGGCTAATGAGGGGCCTTGTCTCCAAAGAAAAGGGAAAAAGTATCTGAAATAATAACTGAGACTGTTTTCTGGCCTTCACACGCACACATCCACATACAAGAAGAAAAGAGAAGAGAAGGGAAGGGAAGGGGAGGAGAGGGGAGGGGAGGGGGTAGATAAAGAGAATTGAATGGTACTGATGCAAATTGATCAGGGGGCAGTTAATTGCCACATAATCTTGTCTGTGGTGTAAAAGGCACAGGGAGACTGTAGAAGTGTGTATTACATCTTGACTTGGATCAGTGATGGTTACCTGTGGTGCTGTATGAGATTTACCTGGGAGTACATTGAAGGCAAGGAACTATCAGACCAGAGATGCAAATGAGAAAATTGTGGATAAAACCAGATTTTACCCAGAAATTGTTGCAGTCCGGAAAGAGAGACCTCCAAATAGAAATGGATCAATTCAGACATAGCATAAGAAAGTGAGGATTTATGTCCGAGATGCAGAGTCAGTGGGTGAAAAATTACTAAAAGGGCCAAGGGGATACAGTAACTCTTGATAAACTAACTTAAACATAATTTTTGCCAAAGGCAGTCCAGGTGATCAGATGGTAGCTAGAGCCTGGTGAGAGATGAGGAATTTGATCTCGTGTCAAGAGTGATGTCACACTGAGGATAGGGATGCCTGCTAAACGATGTAGAGTTTTTATACTCTACCAAGTAGGAGAAAGACGCCTCAGGTCAGGCCTGATTAAGCTGAGGGCTCAAATGAGCTTGACTAAAGTTTGGTCAGGGAAGGAACCTTGGTAGGGTTTAATATGAATTTCATAATTAAATTCTGTGTGTGATTTCATTTTCTACATATTCAGAATCGACTGTTTTAATTCTCTCTTCTTGTAATATGGACTTCTTTTGTCAGAGTACCATGAAGAACTGTATTCTTAGAAATCATAAATTGTGCACTAATTGTACAGAAATTGAAAGAAAGATCTAGATTTGTTTTGTGGTCTTTAAATTACTGGCTTCATATAAGATTCAATTTATTCAAAAGTTTTTAAGAAAAAAGTGATTATACAGTAGCATTACATGGTCCTGTTATGGCTAGCTCCAATAGCCCAGTGCCTACACTACACTGCAGCAGAAGCCTGAACATAGGTAGGATGCCCATGTGAATACGCAGAGATATGAAGTAAGGGAGGATGACGTGGCACATATTAATGAGTCTGATGAAAGTCAAGTACTTACTCCTGGCTTTCTTATTAAATGTGAAGGCATTTAATGTTCAGTTTCAGTAGTAATATAAATATATTCATTATGCATCAAGTATATCCATCCAGGCATGGTGGCATATTCTAATAATCCCAACACTTGAGAAGAAAAATGAAGAAGATCCTGAGTTCAAGGCCAATTCAAAATTTGGGCTTTGTAGAGAGCAGGTGGAGGATACAGTGACTCTTGCCAAATCAACCTAAGAAAAATTCCTGCTAAAGATGGGCCAAAATGGCCCAATATTATGGGGCGGGGAAATGATGATGGTTGAAAAATTTGGTTGGATATCAAGAGTGATCTCATCTCAAAGGTAGGGAGTCTCTCCAAATGAAGCAGGCCATATTGAGCTATATAACAAAACCTTGTCTCAAATGTAACAGAAACACCGCAACCATCAACAACTATATTACACACACACACACACACACATACACACACACATACACACACACACACACACACATATGAGAAAGAGAGAGAATAAGACAGACAGACAAAGTTGGCCTCAAATTTATGATTCTTCTGCCTCATCCCACTGAGTGCTTGATTATAGGAATGTGTACCATGCAAAACTATATTCATATTAAAGACAGAACATACAGTAAAGTAGGTTGATTATATTAAGAAAGATTTCAAAGTTCATATTTTTAATGGGGTAAAGATTAAATATGAACCTTTCTTTGATCCTGTATTTTGGAACCTATATTTGCATATCTATTCTAAAATTTGAAAAATTGTAGACATGCATTATAATACATTAAAAAAAAAAACCTCATTGTAAGTCCAAACAGATGAGGGTCCCTGGAGCATTTGATAACATGATTCCAGTATGAAATTTCACACGCATTTTTCTCCTCAGATGGGGGCGGAAGGCATGGAAGGAGGTGCTTCAGGAAGCCTGCACTCTAGGAAACTTGTCAGCTTCACGTTGACAGGTAAGTGTCTGGTTGTGGCCTCGGCTGAGGCTGTGTGGCTTCAGCATAGGACATCACCATTCTTTCTACAGTAGCAGATGGCCTGTAAGCTAGCTTATTTTGAGTTCCTTTGGTCATACTTCTAGAAAGTCAAATATATCTTACCGTGATTAAATTAAATGATTGTTATGTCTAGAAAGCACTCTTTCTACCAGGTTCTCTCATGAAGGAAGGAAGGACTCTGAGTGCGTGAGTATATCGAAGGTGTATGGAAAGTGCCCTGCTGACTTAAAACCAGCTATGCTTTCTTCAACTGGAGATAGAAAAAGGTTTGAAAAACAAAAGAAAGGCATACTTTTTTCCGTGATGATTGCACATAAAAAATTAGAGCACAGATAGCTGTTTCATGAAATTAAAAAAAAAATTCAACAAGTAATAAGATAATGGTTTTCTGTTCGGCAAAGCATGCCAGCTGCTTGCGTGCAAACCATCCAGTTACGGCACCGTTTCAGGCCGAGTTTGGTTTTGTGGTTTGTGAAGTTGACTGAGTTGAAACTAGCACAGAAGTAAGTGGGGCTTACTACCAAAGGGGAAATGTCTTGATAAGACACAGCTTACACAAACTGACATTTTTTGAGACAAAAAGTGTACATGTGAATATTTGTGTGCACTGCGCTGCAACGTAAAAAGGTGAAATTTATTTTGTACATAGGCACTGTCAAAATTTTTTGAAAACCACTGACCTATCAAGAATGAATTGGAAGTTATAAAACCAAAAATGTTCTAAGAAAGCCAGTGCTTGAATGGGAATTTAAGTGGACAACTGGGCCCTAGTTATACAAAGAAGCCTGAAGTTTGCCTGACTCTGTAAAGAAACTTCCTATAGGTGTAGTGCATCTGAACTTTAAGTGAGACTCTGTTATCTTCGCTGCTTAAATCCTGCAAATGGATCAGCATCTAAACAGCGAGACCGTGAGAGCAGCCACCTCCACCCATGAGCCCCAGCAGTCACACCAATCCAGACTGGGCACCCCCTCCCATCGCTGGGTGTGCTCTTTTTGTTTAGTGGTCCGTTTCACTTCCTGTGGAGCTGTTCATTTGAAGGCTGCTCTTTTCTTTCCTTCCTCCAACTTCCTGATGAATCTTAGAAGTTGTCACCTGGTGGGTGGCTTACGGTTGAGATTAGGCCAATGCATATATTTTAGTTAGGGACCTTTGGTATTTTTAAAGTATCTGGGTAAGATACTTTGAAGTACCTTCATCTACGGTAGCGTTTGCCGACCTCTGGCACTGCCTCCTGACAGCTTGTGCTTTAGACCTGGGATGTTTTGGGGAAGCCATAGGCACTGAAGCCTCTGGTGATAATAGGGAACAATTAGCCCCTTGATCGTTGGCTATACTCTATTGATTTCTTAGTTTCGAGCTATTGAATGATGTGTTAGGTTGCTGCATATCATTTTTAACACGGCAGTCACGTATTGATTTTGAATTCAGAAGGAGTGCCGTTAGCTCACTGCAGGAGAATTACTATCTGGAAAGTAAAAGCACAGGCAGGATATCTTCCTCAAAATAAGAAATGAACTCTAGGACATCAGCGAGTCCATCTTTACTGGTATTTACAATCCTATTTTTTTTTCCCTGAAACAGGGTTTTTCTTTATAGCCCCAGCTGTCCTGGAACTCACTCTGTAGACCAGGCTCACCTCAAACTCAGAAATCCGCCTGCCTCTGCTTCTCAAGTGCTGGGATTAAAGGCATGCACCACCACTGCCCGGCTTTAAATACTTTGGTAGCATCCCACCTCTGTTCACATAGAAGCTGGCTGCCTGTAATGTGCTTTTCTTCCCTAGATAGACATTTGCCGAGTGGGCAGAAATGGATAAAAATCATAGGAGAATTCTGTAGCATCAATTCTAAAATGATTCAAGTAATTGTAGACCGACAGTGGGTGACAATATTTGTCTGAAAGCATGGGCATACTGGAATAGCTGCCTGCAAATGCACTATGCCAGATTATTATAAGGAAGGAGACGGAAAATTGAACTGTACAGCTTCAGCAAAAATTGTGTCTTGATTAACATCTTAAGTCTTAAACAAGGCTGAACCCGGGATATTTAGTATGCATCCTCTTGTTACTTTGAGTTCTTCTTTGGTGCGTTATGTTTTGTGGGTTACTTATGAACAATGAAACAAAGGAAAATAGAAGCAAGAATGGAAATGAGATGAATTCAGGGGGTACATTGCCAGAATACAAACAATTGTCGGTTTATCACCTGAATTAATGAAGATCCATTCATCTGTGCAGTGTCTCACTGGGCGAGAGGTTGGCAGTACGGTTGTCTAACTTTGATACCCTTTTCACCGTGTCTTTAATCTGGTGACAGAATACTTTTTTGTTCAAAGGAATATTTGCCTGTGAGGAAATTAGGTTTGTCAGACTTTGTAAGCAGCTGTTTCTATCCATGATGTTCTGCATTTGCTTCAAGGAAATCCCTTGTTTGGAAGTGAACTTAATATCTAGAGGCTATCCATCTGCCTTGAGTCTGAGGCAAGGGTACTCAAGAAGGGCAAGAAGATAAATGTGTAAGCTGCAGTTTCTTCTCAAGGCTACCTTACACTAACAGAGAAAACATGCAGATAATGAACAATCACATGCAAATATACATTTAATAATGACTTCATCGTTTATGAAGCATCCAAAATGGGACCACTGAGATGCTGAGCTGACAGCAGCTTCACAGAGCACCTGTCTCCTCCCTCCCTTGTCCTTCCCTCTCCTGATGCTTTCTAGGTCAGCCTTCAATCTAGATCTCATGCAGTGTTGTTAACACAAGGCCTCACTGTTGAATATCTCCATGTTTGCTAATGTGCTATCCTATTCCACTGCTGACTGTGTGTCATTAGCCAGCCCTGGTATGTTTTCATCTCCTGTATCTAGGCCATGAGTTCTTGTGGACCAGTCTATTCCTTCCCGAGAGTGAGTTCTGAGGAATTCATAGACCTCAAGGCCTGGGTTGGCCTCCTGTATTTCAGGGCTGTAACACAGTGTCTCTTTCTCTGATGATCTAGCTAATACAGGTCTGCCTGTGCAGACTAGATCTCTAAGCTGGAGTGCTCAAGACCTCCAGATTAATCTGAAACATAAAAAATGTAGTCTCTTCCACAGCTTTCAGGATGGTTTAGTTCCAGAGCTACATTAATTACACCAATAATCTTGGAAAGGTGTTGTGGGCCCACCTAAGTCAGCTTTGGTTCTAGACATGGTTTGTGTACCTGTCAGCCTGACAGTTAAAATATATCCTCATTGAGCAGACTCCAGCTAAGACTTTTAGCAGCTTGTGTCATATAAAACATTTTGTGAGTATAAGGTAAGTTATAAGATATTCATCGAATATTTAAATTACTTTATAGGTTATAGAAAAAATAACTGAAGAATTATTTAAAATAATTACATTTACATATTGGATTCATTATAGAATATGTATGACATTTAAGATGTAGTACAAATGAGTGTATGCTTTAAATTTTTACTTTAAGTTAAACTGGTTTAAACTTAGACATACATACACATAAATAATATACATACATATATAGTATAGATATGTATAATTTTACATATGTGGCTGTTTTTTTATAAGCTGACTATTAAGAATTTCTATGTGTAGCTTGTCTTAGATTCTGGCTGACCAGCCACACTGCACCAGGAAAAAGATGGCGAGGACTCCCAAGTACATGGGGTGAAAGGCAATTCTAGCTGTAGGGGCGCAAGGTGATGAAGGGCTGGTGTTATTTTTGCCACCTTGGAGAGCCCTCTGCTGGAATTATAGCCACGACCCACTTGCCACTCTCTACATGTGCACAGTGGGGCTACGTCTCTATATGCGCACAGTGTGACTAATTCAGCTGCCGTGTCACTGGCTGCTCTCTGTCTAGAGCTTTGGATTAGAACTTTAGTTAAGAACTTGGCTGTCTGTGCTAACCACGATGTCTGGATCCTCCCTCCTTTCTTCTCTGCTTCCCCCTCCCTGCTGCCTCCCTTCTCTCCTGCTTTCTTCTCCCCTCCCTCCTGCTCTCTCTCGTTCTTTAAAGATCTCAGGGCAGTTGGGCTCAAGAAAGGGATGTTCTTCAATCCTGACCCTTATCTTAAGATGTCCATTCAGCCAGGGAAGAAGAGCAGTTTCCCTACGTGTGCCCACCACGGGCAGGAGAGAAGATCCACTATCATCAGTAATACCACGAATCCAATCTGGCACAGAGAGGTACGGTGACAGCGGCTGGGGTAGGTGGGGAGGGTGCAAAGGTGTGATGTGGGGGGTGGTCTTCAGCTTGACCGTACGTGACAGGTGACTTCATCTTTTCCCTCTGAACTCTGGGTAGACCTGAGCTATTAACGGGTACGGGCACGGTGGCTCCAGATGTCTGGTTCTGTTGCAAGGAGGGTACACTGCATATGAGCTAGTGGCTTCTTGTTAGAGCCAGGTATATAGTAAGACTACTGAATTGTTCTCTTCTAGGTATGCAACATTAGGGTATGCTACAGGTTTAATAATTGAAATAAATATATATCTTAATATTTTTAAAAATAAAATTTAATGCAAAAAAGTTCACGAGGAACAAAATATATGAAGGTTTTCATAAAAACAGAAGAATCAAAATACTACCTTGCAGAATCACAGTAGAGCCTGAATCAAAGGGGAAAAGGCTGGTTTGTATTTAATTTTTTTTTTTAACCTTTGGCTCTAGTATGTATTCAGTCCACATTAAAGTTCTTTTTCTATAGGTTTTGTCAAATGTTTTCATGAACTTTCAGATTCTCTCGCTAGACGAGCCATTCAGGAAGTCGGCATCCCAAGCGAAGGCAGATTGTGTTGATGGTATTTGAGAGCTCCTCACAGTGACATTATGCTGCCTGTCTTCCTAATGCATCATGTTAATGGAATCAGGCAGAGGGTTGTCTCAGTAGAGCCACACAGAGTCAAATACGAGCAGAGACAGAGCATGCCTTCTCACTGGCAAGCAGAGACTTCCCACGGCATCTCAGGATCCAGCCTTTGTTTGCATCCCAGGTCTAGAATGTTTCTAGTGAACTTTTACCTCTGAGGGAGAGGCATAGTTGGTTAAATCAGGCCTGAATGTTTTAGCCACAGAAGTATGTTCTAACAATGCTATAAAAGTATTATAGCTGGAGAGAGATAATTCACGAAATATGAAAGTAATTAGAGCAAATTGGTCTAGAAGTCTGGGACTCAAGTGTGGAAACGCATGCCCCTGAACAGTCCTGTGTTTGAGTGGCAGATGTTGCTTGTGTTTTCACACTTGTTTTAAAGCACTATGGTGTCAGAATAGCAAATGACTCTTAAAGTCATATTACCTCAAATACTGTGACTTGAGGCCTAGGAATATAAAAATACTTTAAAGTGTGAGCTCTAGAAAGCTCATAGTGGATACAATGACAAAATAAGCAATAATGCCCTTTTCCTCTTTCATATCTACCCTTTCTCCATTGCCCATGAACAAAGGCAGGGTCACCACATGTGCTAGTCAAGCACTCTACACTGACCTCGTCCTCGGCCTACTGAGCATTGTGCATTTACCTGATGGGGTAGCCAAGAGTGTGGTCTAGCCATCTCTACCTCTGGAGATCAACAAACTGAGCTTCAGCTATTGATGTGACTACCTACTCAGAGGCAGGACGCTTATATGTGGCTTTCTTATTCTTAGCAAGCACTATTTTCCATTAAGCAGACTGCCAAATTCCTCTGCCCTTTGGAGAACTTTAATTATTATACTAAATAAACATAGTGGCGCCTAAATGTCAAACAGGCTAATACTGTTCCCATTGCTGTCATAGCATGGACACTGTCAAGGAAAAGTAACATGACTCACACTTCCTGCCTCCACAGTTTACTGAGGTCAAATGTTTAAATAGAAACAAGGTCAGTATTACTGATTTTCCCTTTTACTTCAGTAAAATTATATTATGCATAATTTAATCTCTGATACTATCTCCTGTAACTGCTAAACCAAGGAAGTGTATCATTGGATGAAAGGATTTCTGTTGCCACTCAGATTTTAAACTTTTTTTGTTTTAATAATCTTTGTGACTTTTACTCTTTTTATCTGAGTACAGGGTTGACAGCAACTGGTAATACGAACTCTGTGTGCCATCAGTTTAAGAGATACCATTTTCTATATATGAAATGATAAGATGTTGCCTTTGTCTTCTAAGCCAACATTTTTTTTTTTTTATTTCAGAAATACTCCTTCTTTGCCCTTTTGACTGATGTCTTAGAAATTGAAATCAAAGACAAATTTGCCAAGAGCCGGCCCATCATCAAACGCTTCCTGGGAAAACTAACCATTCCAGTGCAGAGGCTGCTGGAGCGGCAGGCTGGGTAACTGCCTCCCACTTAGGGGATCCTGAGATTAGTGTTTGCGGAGACAGAAGTGATGCTTGGTGGTCCCTGGGGGTGTCTTGTCGATAAGAAGTGGAACGTGTCTCTTTAAAAAGTAAAAACGCCCTTATGCTCAATAAAGTGTACTGGACCCGAAATACCTTGTTTCCATGACACACCTCCTGTGGTTTCAGTCCTCTTCCCAGGTCTCACCTAGAGAGCAGTCAGTGACAATCCTCATGCTGCTTGGCTGGTTTGAGGGCATGTGGAAATCTTGCTATGACACCCTCTCATGAGATCATTCCACCCTCATCTTATCCTGATAAATTCCATCCACAGGACCTACCTCTATCCCTGAAACACACACACACACACACACACACAAACAAACAAACAAACAAACAAACAAAAAACTTATTTGGGAACTTAGTTTTAGTTTTTCACTTCTGGAAGCTGTCTATATAAGTTTGTGAGTAGTTAAGAAATACAACAGGGTCCCATCCATTGTTATGTCATGGACATTAGCAAGCTCGATACTACAAGTACTCTAGGGTGGCATTAGGTCATTTTGGGCGTCTTTTTTTACTTCAGGAGAATCTTTTGAATGTGCGGTAGTGTGAGCCCCCTCCTCATAGTAGTAGTGGGGGCAGCCCCCTAAGATGCTGGGTTCTTACCCTGTCCATCATTAGAATATTACAGGGACTTGTCCACATAGCCTCAGAAACTCCCAGAGGTGGAGGGTGTGATGCTAGTCATTTCAGAGATGAGGATCTGAGGCTGCATGTGGGAGAGCCAGAGATTTGAGCTCAGTCCCTCTGCTCTAGACTCGCTGCTCCCTGAAACATCTTGAGTACAAGCTTGAGCTGTTCCCTGTTGGAAGCTGGCCCTGCATATTCACTCTGCTTTTTACACCTTGAGTTCTGGCTGTAAGTGTTGCCTGTGGTGACCTGAGCGTACACATTCACTTCAGGTTTCTGGGGTTTGTGTTTCCTCATCTGAAAACAATTACTGAGACTACGAGGTCCCGATAGCCCCATCAAACTCACAGGTTCTGATGGATTCTGTTTCTCTTGACTCTCAGAAGATGTGAACAGTGTGGGTGGACAGCCCAGACAAAATAAAGAGGCAACACAAAATTCTAGGAGCTTGGTTTATCTGATGAAAAAGCTGAGACATGACAGTTATTTTTAAAGATAATAATTATAGCTTCTAGAAGATATATTTTGAGAACTTTTGAAATTATTTTTAGCATGTATCAACAGTGAATGATTATGGTGAGAATCAACTGCAATAAATCTAATATATTTTTCACTTGGTTTATATTAATTATAGTCATCTAATTCAGATAATATATCTGTATCCATTTTATGTACTGACGGCAAGACTGATCAAGGAATGGCTCAATCTTGTCAGTGACCCAAGCTGCCATGAACCCTCTGGTGTTTGAGTTAGCCTTCTAAAGAGCTGGACACCCACAGGAGCGACACACCCAGCTCTGTGTGTAGTGTAAGGAAGTCCAAACTGCATTCATAGAGTGTCAGAATGGAGATGTTGCTCCATGAGTAGGCTGAAAGCATTGCCTTCATACCAGATACTGGCATATGTTAATATTTCTGACCTGATTGTTGTTTTCTATTGAGTAATCAATACATCTTGAGAGGGCTATACTTTGGTTAGTTACACGTTTGGTGAACTGCAGCTATCTGAAATAAGTGATAATGTCCAGGCGTGGCTGTGTGGGATAATCTACATTTCCTCATCTGTTTTTAAAGCATTTGTTTAGCTGTAAACACTTTCATGGCCGGCTTCCTTCCAAAAGATTTGTCATGGTCCTGTGGTTGTCATTTTCTCTGATTAGTGGGAGAATGCCTCAGGCATCTAGAGAAAGTCTTGTGTTGTTAATTTGTTATAGTAATTGTAATGTATAGCATATTCTTCACATGATATATGATATAATGATATATCATAGCAGGAAGCAGCTTGAGTCTGGATGGGCTGGACAAGCTCAGGAAGAGAACCCAGACCTGCACTTCATACAGTAGCATGCTCTTCAGAGGATCTAGGCCTGCACTTCATACAGTAGCAATGCTCTTCAGAGGATCTGTGAGAATAGGCAGCATTTCTGAACTTTGATATGGAAGAGTTGAACTCAAGATGTTTTTCTCAGTTAAAATTCTTCTAAGTAATGGTTCTTGTTTGGCAGTTAGTTATCATGTATCCATTAAGTGACTACTAAACGTAAAGAGCTGTGTTGGGCATTGGAAATGAGATGATAACTAAAACAGATGTGTACAGTCCTTTCCTTATAGCTCTTACAAAATACTCGTTCCCTACCTTAAACGTTGCTTTTGCAATTCTCCCCTCATTAGCATCACTAGTGGTTTTTGGCAGAAAATGGAGAAGCAATCATTCAATTTTGGCACAAAAATGCTGGTTTTATTACATGACTAGGTGTCAGAAAGTAGAGACTAGGCCTTGGCATTGGCTGCTGGGCACACTCATGAGTGTGCAAGTGCTTCTGCATGTCAGGTGCTCCCTGAATGGTGGGAATACAGCAGTGAGTAGGAGAAGGCGCATCCCTGTCATTGCACATATTACAGTCGTTATGGAGTTCTATTGAACATTCCAATGTAATATGCGTGTAATACCTGTTTTAACTCCCTGTTCAGCAAGAATATTGATGGCAGCAGGACATTCAGGTATCCTACAAGTAAGAAAAAATCTCAGTAAGAGGAACACCGCCCAGAACAGCCTGGAATCACGGAGACTGTGTGTAAAATAAGCTTGTAGTACAGAGGATGCCTGGCAGGGGCTTCCTCAGCGGGATATCTCACCCCAGGTCTGACATCCAGTGGCCTCTCAGCTATGCCTTCATGTCTTCCTCTGGTAGGCAGGGTGTGTGCTTCCACCCTGGTGGCCAGGGGAGTAAAGAAAACAGAGCCCGAGAGCTATGTGTGCGCATGATCTTCAGTGAACACCTCAGGTGGGAAAGCGAAGCGTTTGACAGCATCAGTCTAGGACAATGATATCAACATCGTAGAAAGAGATGTCTCAGAACCTGCTTATGAATTCAGATGAATTACCAGCTGATAAACTGAATTGTGTGTGTGTGTGTGTGTGTGTGTGTGTGTGTGTGTGTTTACAAAACAAAGCTATGTATATTGATGCTGCAAAACTGACTAAAGTCTCTCTACTGCACAGTGGTGCAGAGGCGTCTCTTGCCAGCATAGCCAGTAGAGGGCAGTGTGAGAGCAGAAATCGTGTGATTTGATTAGCCTTTTTGGTTCTCCGTAATTACTAGTAAATCATGGGACTCAGGATAGGAGTTCCTTGTATTTGAATCTGGGAAATAGACATGGACTTGAAATAGCTGGATAATCCTATCCTTGGGCCGGCCAAAAGCCTAAGGCCACCACCAAGGCAGGCCAAAAAATGAACAACAGTCTAGTTGTGATCCAGTCTAGCACCAGACATGGGATTTGGTACTCTCCCTCACTGCAAAACACCTTGTTAGTACCTGAGACTCAGTGGTAGGCCAGGCTCCCCAAGAATGAGCACATTAGCCTCAATCCCTTATTTTGCAGACAAGGAAGGTAAGGTCACACACATACATACACACACATACATACACACACATACACACACATATACACACACACATACACACATACATACACACACACACACATACACACACACATACACACACGCTAAGGGCTACTGTCTGGAATCAACCTAGTTTTATTTCTCATATTGCTCTCTCTCCTCTGGGTCACATTGTGCTCAAGCCTGTATTTACTTCAAATTCTGAAAGGTTCAAGGGGACAGCCTGTGGGACTGGGGGTGGCCTGTGGGGAGAAGGCGAAGGTACAATCAGGACAAAGGGCTGTTTCTTCTCCTGCAGTGACCAAATGCTCAGCTACAACCTTGGCAGACGGCTCCCAGCTGACCACGTGAGTGGCTACCTCCAGTTTAAAGTGGAAGTCGCATCTTCTGCTCACGAAGGTGAGGTGTCTGTAGCCGCTTAAGCACTTGGTAGGTCTTACTCAATTGATAGTTGGCATTTAAATGGAATTGTTCTGTGTTCAGTGCTGGAAATGGAATAGCTTCCCAGTGATTGCCAGCTTTCAAAGCACTTAGGAGAGTCCAGTTAGCAAAAAAACGGCTCCGAGAATTACGTTTGCATTCTGAAGGTGGTCTACAGAGATCCAATCTATACCTCCTGTGCAAATGTTACACAGGATACTCATTTAGCAAGGAGTAGTGAATCCTAACAGCCAGTGGCACTTCCCAGAGTCATCTGTGGGATGACTGAACTCAGCAAACTGGTTAGTTTCAGTACAATAAATCTTTCTATCTTCTGTTGAATGCTCACCAGTGCTGCTTCCTTATTCAGATGCATCTCCGGAGGCTGTCGGCACCATTCTCGGAGTTCACACTGTGAATGGAGACCTGGGCAGCCCTTCTGATGAGGAGGATATGCCAGGGAGCCATCACGATAGCACTATTTGTGCTAATGGGCCAGTGTCTGAGGACAGTGTTGCTGATGGGACCCCCAAGCATTCTTTCAGGACTAGCTCTACTCTGGAGATCGACACAGAGGACCTAATCTCTACTTCTTCAAGAAATTCACCCCCCAGGGGCCGCCAGGATTCACTCAATGATTACTTAGATGCTATTGAACACAATGGCCCCTCCAGGCCAGGGGTCGCAGCCTCCTCTGAGCGGTCCATGGGAGCCTCTCCCAAACTGAGGAGTAGTTTTCCCACTGACACAAGACTCAACGCGATGCTTCACATAGACTCAGATGAAGAAGACCATGAGTTTCAGCAAGACCTAGGCTACCCATCTTCTTTGGAGGAAGAAGGGGGCTTGATCATGTGCAGCAGGGTGTCGAGAATTGATGATGGGAGCCTAACATCTCAGACCAAACCAGAGGATGACAACCCCGTCGAGAATGAGGATGCCTCCGTACATGAAACTGCTTCCTTAGAAGAGAGGCCGGAGAATCTTCCAGAGGTTGCAGATGGCTCCTTGCCATCAAGTATAGCCCCTGATGAAAATGAAGCCAGCCTGGAGCCTCAACCCAGCGCAGACCAGGGTAGCACTGAATTGTGTAGCTCTCAAGAAGTAGATCAGCCCACAAGTGGCGTGGACGCGGGAGCTTCGGACACATCTGGAGGGAGCCGCAGAGCTGCCAGTGAGACTGAGTCCCTGGACCAGGGATCTGAACCTTCCCAGGTGTCGTCTGAGACAGAACCCAGTGACCCTGCAAGGACAGAGAGTGTGAGTGAGGCCAGTACCAGACCCGAGGGAGAGAGTGACCTGGAAGGTGCTGACAGCTCGTGCAATGAGAGTGTGACTACACAGCTGTCCTCCGTGGAGACACGGTGCTCATCTCTAGAGAGTGCACGGTTTCCAGAAACCCCGGCCTTTTCTTCTCAGGAAGAGGAAGATGGGGCCTGTGCAGCTGAGCCCACCAGCAGCGGCCCCACCGAGGGGTCGCAGGAGTCCGTCTGCACTCCTAGTTCTTTACCTGCTGTGCAGGTGCCTAGCCCGGATGAGGAAGGGCCAGGGGCTGAAGCTGCTGCTTTATCTGAGCAGGGGGAACTGGGGGAGGTCTGGCAGAGGAGGGGGAGTCTTGAGGGAGCAGCTGCTGCTGCCCCTGCTGCTGCCCCCGATAGCCAGCCCCAGGAAGATGAGGATGCTGGGGATGCCCAAGGTGCCTGCGAAGGGGCCACTGCTCAGGAGGAGGGCGCCACTGGAGGTAGGATATAGAAGATAGCATGACTCTCGGCTTAAGTGTAACTGCTCCAAAAGAAATCATATAATTTACATATGTGTATATGCATACTTTACACATATGTGGGTATATAATTTACATATGTGTAGATATATAATGCTCTATGTGTAAATATATAATTTGCATGTGCATGTCTACAGTTTGCATGTGTGTATTATATGGCTTGCGTATATGTAAATTGTAATGCATGTATAGGTGAATAAGGAGGTGAATTCCTCCTCTGGGGTTCACCAAGGAGGGGAAGATAAAGAAGCAGATGATAGATGTGTGGGTACCTAAAACCTTCTTATGCATTAGGACTCCCAGTCCATCCACATAGCTCCGAAGAAGATGCCGTGATTTCCACACACACAGACCTCAGTTCAAATTCAGTCTTTTTAAAACAGGGATCATCTATTGCTGACATAAGAGGCCCGGCAAACCGTAGTCTTCCATCTTAAAGAAGACACAAAACCAGTCAGTACCTAGGTGTGATGTGTAGGGGTGTCCCTCAAGCTGCGCACTCTTAAAGCTCCAGAACAGGAAGTTAGTGTGAATGGGGTACAATGGGAGGAGGCAAGCATTGTTTAAGTCTGAAGTTGCAAGTTCAGACATAAAATTTGTATCAAATTTTACTGACTATGGCTCCTATGGCTGGTTTATTTAAGATGTCCTAGAGAAAGGCAGGAAATGGAGAAAGTACAGTCTCTTGTGCCTAAATAGCACAGACTCAAAGAGAAATGATTTCTTTTCATTTGGAGTAGCGATTAACCCCGGGGCCTTGTGTTGGCATGGCAGGCAAACTGTATGAACGAGGCGCATCCCAGCCCTAGGAATCATTTTCTTATTGTATGACTTACTTTCTACCAAAATTACCCTCTTCTTTCCCTCTGACTCCTTTTTTGCTTTTCATTATCTTATGGCCACTTGGTGACCAGGAAGCGTTAGTTATGAGCAGGTTAGAGGCAGGGAGGAGCAAGGGGAGCTAAATGCTGGGGACTTTTCTCTAGCAGCCTCTTCTGGGCCTACATCCTTGTGGGGAATGAGCGGAAAGAGAATGGAGCGAGCAGCCTTGGAACTGATGTTTGAATTGTTTGCTTGCTTCCTTTGTATTGAGACAGAGTCTTTCCGTGTGGTCCAGGCTAGCCTGGAACTCTCTAGCCTCCTGCCTCATTCTGCTGAGTCTTGGGATTATAGATATGTGCCAGTAAACCTATCCTAGGTGTGTGTTTTTGTGGAGAGAGAGAGAGAGAGAGTGTGTGTGTGTGTGTGTGTGTGTGTGTGTAAGAGAGAGAGAGAGAGAGAGAGAGAGAGAGAAAGAGAGAGAGGGGGAGAGGGAGAGAGAGAGGGGGGAGAGGGAGAGAGAGAGAGAGAGAGAGAGAGAGAGAGAGAGAGAGATCCAATTTGATGCAAATACCTGGGTAACTTTCTATCTTTTACTCTAGGTTCCCAAACCAATGGCCACCAGCCCTTGAGGTCACTACCTTCAGTGCGCCAGGACGTCAGCCGGTACCAGAGAGTGGACGAGGCTCTCCCACCAAGTGAGCAGCTGTTAGCTAAAGGCTTACCTTACTGGCCGTGTGCAAAGGTGACAGGCAGATCCTTTCCCTGGGTCCTGGAGAAGAAGGTGTCTGGGAGATGCCACTTAACCAAGTGGCTGTAATCTGAGATGCTCTATCCAGGCACTCCTCTCTGGGACTGGTCTAAATGAAAGGGCAGCTAGTAGATAAGCCAGCATTGTTCAGCCCATGAAGCAAATGCCATCATCCACACATTTCCAGCATCAGTTGCATAAGAGAACTTTTTAAAATGCTTCACAGCAGCAGGATTTTATTCAGCACCTAGGCAAGATGGGCTGGTTTTCTTAGAAAAACCTCACCCTGCAGTGTACTAGCTTTCATCATTTTAAGTTATTAAACACAAGGTCTTATTATTTTTTCTTTGGGATATACAGGACATGCTATTAATTTCAGAAATTAGCCTACAGAATTTTGGGGGATATAACCATTATTTGAGGATTTAAAGGGTGTGTCAATGTCTTACTTTTAGAAGATGCTGAGCACTTTAATAGATGGTTGAGGATTCGGGGTGTGGGGGAAATGGTTCACAGCCTAAATTATTGACACTCTTCCCTCCTAATTAGCACAAAATATGAAGTGTGCTTAAGTTTCTCGGGTCCCTGACAGTGACATGCTGAGAGCAGCTCATTTTGATGACTGAGCACGCAGCACTGTAGCTGTGATGCTGGAGAGGGAGCTGGAAGGAAGGCCTCCTGGGTCGTTGTTCTGTTCCTCACCAGTTTCTTCACCCTCTGCTCGCCTGTCTTGTCACATATGAGGATGAGAAGAGGGTGGGGCCTTCGCATTCTTCCAATAATGGGATCTGGAAAGAAGTGCAGGCTTTCTGGTGCTGAAGTCCCAAGTGGTGATTCTTGGAGGGAGCTAGCTGACAGGAGCGCTTTGTGCCATCGTTCTAGTCAGTCAGAGCTAGCTAGCCAGATCTAGTTAACCTCGATCCTTCTGAAGTCTGTTGTTCATGGTTCCCTCCCTTTTTTACACATGTGGGTAAAAAAAAATCAAATACTGTATTCTTTGGGCATATTTTGGTATAATAGGAGCAGAATGGATTGGGAACATCAGAAGAGAGTTCTGGAAGATCTTCGTACATGAAAGTAGCTCAATCGTAGAGTTTCTGGGGGTTGGAGAAGGGAGCGTAGCATTGCATGAATGTGTTGATAGCAAGCACCCTCCTAGTCATGCCCAGCTACTCCAGTTTTGTTGGACATAATTTTGATCTAGAGATTACAGTTTTAAAAGATAAATGGTGTTTTCTTCTGAAATCAGGATCCCTATTTCTGATATTTCAGTGTCCTTGTTTAAACATAGTGACAAACCCAAAGGGTAAAAGTGACTTTGTCATATCCCTTTTTAGTGAGAGACCTGTGCATGGGGGAAGAATTCCCTGTTCAGTCATTCACAGTACTGTCCATTCTCACTGAGATGGGCTTGCATAGCACTGATCATTAACTGGGAGGCCAGAGAAGGCCAGGGTCCAGTTTGAAGGACGTGGGAAAGAAGGTTAGTGAGAAGAGCAGATTGGTCATAGGCAATCCCTCCCTGTGCCCACTTCCCATACATATCAAAAAAGTAAGACCTTTCCTGCCTCTGAACCCTAACTAGGGGCCCGTGCTATGACATTGGCCTTGGGATGGTGTTACCAGCATTGTGAGTGTGTCTTACAGAGCATCTTTTAAATGGGCCGAAAGTGTATTTAATGCACGTGGAATCCAAGAGACTGGATTTCAGTGTGTGCCCTTGGGGGAGAAACTTAGCCTATGAACTCTGAGAACTCCTGTTTGTTCCGTGGGTTTGGTTGGCACGTTAGCTGTTGTTTTAAGTTCCAGTTCATTCCTGTCAGTGTTTCTCAACTCCCTGTGTGTCTAGGAATGATGGGGTGAGGTTGGTAGGATTGGAGATAACACAATCCTGGGATCTGAAGACCTGGTATGTCTTGGGAATCAGCTTTTCTATGAAGCTTCTCAGACCAAGTCTAGCATCTGACAGACCCTCACCCCCACCCCCACCCCCTAGCATCTGACAGACCCTCA
>NW_022196896.1:80310161-80314451 GCF_008632895.1 Mastomys coucha | reverse complement strand
AACCTCATTACTACCATGTATTTGTTTATGTGGGGAAATCTTATGTGGAACACCAGTGTGCAGTGTCATATCATTTAGAGCTAAAATGAGGGTAGAGAGCAGTTCTGGAGATCCACCGTAAATATATAAGGTTTAAGGAATTCCAGCTGGGTTTGGAACTTGTGGCCTATTTATATAAGACGCACGGATGATGTTAAGATGTTATTAGATCTTTTCTGAACCTGATGTAATAAAACTGGCATTGTTTAATAGATGTGTTGACTTTTAGAAAAAAATGTTTGGTTCTGTCCCCTAGTTTTCTACTGAGATGGTGATGCATTGAGACATAGTAGCTTTCTGAAAGTCTCACAGCAAAAGTGTAACTAAGCTAGAAACCAGACCTCTTACCATCCAGGGTTATGTACAGACACCCTGAGGCCTACCCCAGCACATTCTTCTCTATCATTTTCCATCCTGATGGTGCTCACTTTAGGTTATACTGTGGCAGGAGAAGAAAGTAGGGATCCAGATCCTGTCTTCTAACTCTGCCTATCACTATTTAGTGGCATCCATCTGAAAGAAACTATGATGGTGTGAAATGAGTGCTCCTATCCATTCATATGTGAAGAACAAACCAGGTCTACTAGAAAGACAGTCAAGAGGTTATACCTTTCAAAGTAACCATGGTCTCAATGAAGAATGCCAAGGGCCTAACAGCCTTTCCTAACCCAGTGCCAAACACCCACTTGAAGTCGGCATTATTGCTGAGATGTGCTATCTGATATCAATAGCCTTCAAAGTACATTTACTATCCTGGATTCTTAGAGAGCAAATCTGTGGTTCTGGCTTCTTATTCTTCCTATTACATTAAAAAAAAAAAATGTCTTTAATGAATGATAGGTTAGGGTTATCCCTGGTCTTTGTGGAAGGCAAATAAAAGGATTTTTATAGAATTATATCACTTAAAATCATTTGTTCTCTCATTACACGGTTTGTGAAAGACACACTAGTAATTGTATTTGGGGGAGTCCTTCCAGATCTCTCCATTTTGCTGCCCATATAAGCTGTTAAGCAGGCTACACGCACATCTCCTTAGGTAAATCTTTATTTAGTTATTTCCA
This sequence comes from Mastomys coucha, assembly GCF_008632895.1. Classification (NCBI taxonomy): domain Eukaryota; kingdom Metazoa; phylum Chordata; class Mammalia; order Rodentia; family Muridae; genus Mastomys; species Mastomys coucha. The sequence continues at coordinate 80,313,351 of NW_022196896.1, read as the reverse complement.
AGGAAACAATTCCATCTCTGAAGGCTTTGGGGGTTTTTGGACCTTTCTTTTGTCAGGGAGTGGAAAGTATGCAGCAGTGTGTTTTCTTTCTGCTTCAACTGCCAGAGCTTAGAGCCAATTCTTAGGAACGACCTTATCATGGAAGCTTGGCTGGTTCCTTCTGATTCCTTCACTTGCTTTTCTGTTCCTTTTTAATCTCTGACCTATTCTGCTTTTTTTTTTTTTTTTTTTTTTTTTTTTTTTTTGAGAGCTACTATAAACAGACTCGGGGAAAACTTTGCTACCTGCTTTCATGTGTTTGTCTTGACATGCTCTTGATAGATAAATTATCCCAACACTAATAAGATAGAAATGAGATGGAACAATTGGCTCTTGAGCTATTTGGGATAAGCAAGTGTCCAAGGAGCCAAACAAAACTTCAGAGCAGATCAAAAGGGGTTGGAAAATTTGTGTGTCACACTGAGCATGAGATGAGTCCTTTCAGAATTGTCCTTTTGCTTAAATTGTAGCTGTGCCCAAAGAGTTCAGATGTATAAGCAGCCTGTCTTACCTTGGACCGTGGGTGGCATTTAGAGGGTGTCTGTATGGTGCTTTATCTCTGCTCAGCTTTTCTTTCTCTTGGCAGTTGTGACAATGGGCCATGGTCAGTATAAGATGCTTCTCCACCCACAGCGAAAGCAATGGCCTTTACTAGTGGCCTTGCGCAGGTGGGCCTACAGTGCAGGGCTTTGCAGGCCTAAGGACTTGGTTGAGATATTTGTTCCACTCACTTCTGGCATGAATATCACAGGTAGTGAGAACTGTGCCTTCCTTGTGGGCTCCTGCCTAGCTCCAGGGAGTCTGTTGATGAGTTTTGTGATCACAGGGAAATCTGAGCTAATTGTACTTTTCTGGAGAAAAGTGTTAATTAATTTCCTCAGAGATATATAGATATAGAAAGATTTTTCCTGAATTAAAAAAAAAAATAGGTCTCTGGTATATTTGTGTTTACTGTATAGTCCTCCTCCTAGTGGTAATACATTCTGAAAATCTGTCCTGTTGAAAAGATCAGCTTATGCTCTGTCAATTTAAACAGGGAGTGGCCATTTGATCACAGGAGCAGGGTGCCTGATTCCGAAGACACGACCTGCCCTCTGATTTTACTGAACATACAGTTATACATTGGTTTCCAGAGACCAATACACTTACTGTGCTACTCAATATACAATTCAGGAATCTTCCTAATTACTAATTAATTAGTAACTTTTCTTGCCAGGAGAGCGCAGATTGAAATGTGTGGCTAATGATGCTGGTTGATCACTTTGAAGTATGTAGATGGCTATCTAGCTACTTTCCTTCTAAAACATACATTTATCACTATTGTAACATACATTTATCACTATTGTGTTTAAACATGCATGTGGAAATTTCTTCTAAGTGATGAGGGAAAGGACGGAGTTAAAGAAGGAAGAAAAAGATAAAATCTGGGTGAAAAAATAAATACCATTTTTATGTGAAACTCTGAAAAATATTATGACAACAATTACATGTACTTTTGCAGTCTGTGCTTACACATGGAGGGTAGGGATGGTGGAAGAGTCTTTTTTTACTTTTTATTTATGTATCTTTTTGGGTTTTTTGAGACAGGGTTTCTCTGTGTAGCCCTGGCTGTCCTGGAACTCACTCTGTAGACCAGGCTGGCCTCGAACTCAGAAATCCACCTGTCTCTGCCTCCCAAGTGCTGTGATTAAAGGTGTGCGCCACCACCGCCCATTTAGAAATTCTTTTTTTTAAAAAAAAAAAAAAAGAATGTTGTATCATACCTGCTGCAGAGACTTAATAACTAGTAACAACAGTTTCCCAGGTGTACTGGAGAGGAAGCTAGGCTACGCAGCGAGGTCTATGTTATTAGCCACAAATTATAGCGTGTGAGAGAGAGAAAACCTGTGCTGAACTTAATGAACCACCTTTCTGGCCCAGCTCCTCCTCCTTACCCTCTTGGTGCCTTCCTGCTCTTTAGACTGGGAGGCACGGATTGACAGCCACGGCAGGATCTTCTACGTGGACCATGTAAACAGAACCACAACGTGGCAGCGGCCCACTGCTCCCCCTGCCCCGCAGGTCCTGCAGAGATCTAACTCCATACAGCAAATGGAGCAGCTGAACCGGCGGTGAGCACTCTCGATCCACGTTACTTCTCTCTTCTGTGGTTGGGCTTTTGCATGTGCAGCATAGAAGACTTGGCGTTTGTTCCAGCTTTAATGTTCTCTCACTTAGCTAAATCTGGACTTCTCTCGAAAGCAAAAATAAAGCATAAGCGTATATACACGCTTGCATTGCTGGGAAACTACAGAGGAAGTAATCTTAATAATTCCTGTAGTCAGCCAAAAGCATTGGATCTTAGTAAGGCAGACATACACATCTGGGATTTGATGCCAAACTTCTGACCTTTTTAATCTTCCCTTACAATGCAGTTTTATTCACCTGACCTGTTCAGTGCAATCATTCTTTGTCAAAAACTAGTTGCTGTAGAACATAAACCTGTTCTTTCCCTCATTATAGATGGTTTTTCTTTGGTTAAGGGACACAGTTGTTCTGTTTTATTAGGTTGTCAGGAATATTAAAAATGGTGGAGGGTAGAGCTTCAGTGCACTGCCATTTACAGGTAGCTCTTAAGGATAGGACCCTGGGAGGCAGCAGTTGAGGCCGGAGGCCTGGAACTTCTGGGCTCTAGGGCGGCTTCAGGAGGTTGGCATGTAACCCCAGGTTTATGCTGTTAGTTATCAGAGCATCCGCAGAACCATGACCAATGAGAGGCCTGAGGAAAATACCAGTGCTATCGATGGGGCAGGGGAAGAGGCCGACTTTCACCAAGCCAGCGCAGGTAAGATGGCGCCTTCAGCTGGAATCCCATAAACGTAGCAGAAGAACCAAGATTTCTAAGAAACAAGCTGGTTTTTTAGAGAATGGCACTTTTCCTAAGATCTGAGAAACAAAGTTTTTTTAAAAAATCAAAATTCAACACAAGTCTTTCTAAACACTTAACCTTTTATGAGTTCTGGGGAGAATTATCACAAAACCAAATATGTCACCATAGTCCCTGAGTCTGTGTCAAAGTGGAACAAGAGTCTGGCCATTTTTAAGAAGCTATAGAAGCATTAACAATGTTGACAACAACTAAAAATGATATCCAATATCATTTTAGTGTCAT
>NW_022196896.1:80294859-80310151 GCF_008632895.1 Mastomys coucha | reverse complement strand
TTGAAGTCACAGTACATGACGTAAGGACCGATGGCACTGTTTGGTTCTGAAGCCTTTATGTTCTGTCTGCTTAGACTTCCGCCGGGAAAACGTCCTGCCCCACTCTACCTCCAGATCCAGGCTCACGCTGCTGTTACAGTCACCTCCCGTGAAGTTCCTCATCAGCCCAGAGTTCTTCACCGTGCTGCATTCTAACCCTGTGAGTAGCAAACCTTGGAGGAACATTCCGGAAAGACGACAGGCCAAAGAAAATGATCCTTACTCAGGGAGTGATCATAGGGATCATCGTAGTGTTTCCTGAGGACTTAGGGTGTTCCAAACCCTGTTGAGTACCTTGTGTTTTAAACCACCATGCCTGCCCTATAACTGAGTATTTGTAGTAGACATCCAGAAATCAAACAAACAAAAACCTTTGGAACTGACTACCTTATAAGCAGCAAAAATTCACTTTCCAAGGTTTCAGGTGCCACGCAGTCCAGGATTATTTCGGTTGGCCTGGAGTCAGGTGATGTCCTGCTAATATCGTTCATGGGTGATGGCGCCTTGCTGAGGGCCGCCTTCAGTTCTGCTTTTTGGAGGCTCTGATTCTACTTAGCATTATGCTTCATCCACCAATGAGTTACCACGTCCTAATGAAAATCATCGTTGGTGATTAGGCTTCAGCAAATGTATCAGGAGAGGGACACAATCCAACTGTTGTAAGGGGATCTTCCCAGGCATCTCTGAGCTCAGGGAATGGCTTTGCTAAAGATACTAATTGGAGAAAGGCTATCTTAATTGTATGTGGAGTGATGTCAAATAAGGAAACATTGCCTAAAAGGTCAGCTGGGTAGAATCCATTCATCAGGGCATGAGCTGAGAGGAGCCTCGAGAAGAGAAAGAACCGGCAGGAGAGAGGAAGTAGCTGCCAAAAGTTGAACTATTCGGTGGGTTAGAAACTGCCAGTTAAGGCCAGCCTGGTCTACAGAGTGAGCTGCAGGACAGCCAGGGCTATACAGAGAAACCCTGTCTCAAGAAAAAAAAAAAAAGAAAGAAAGGAAGGAAGGAAGAAACTGCCAATTAGACACTAAAGATGACCCTGTGAATGGTAATAAGTGATAGTAACAGGGAAGTTAGAATGAAGGGAAAAATGTTGAATGTGGCAAAATGAAATTAAATATCTCAGGGAAATCAGACTAGATTAAAGGAGAAAGGAGACGCTGGCCTGGTCTTAGAAGCTTGAGGTGTCTGTGTGGTGGTTTCTGTGTATCTGGTTACTGATATTTTTGTATTTCTGCCTAGCTTAATAAGCATGTGCATCTCCCTGGATTAGCAGGTTTATGTCCTAAGTTATGTCCTGGTTTACAGGTTTAACTAGAAACAAAAAGGATTCAGTTAGAGGGTGAGCGTGAACAGTATAGTATCTGTCCTCACAGCCTGGGGGAGGGCGGAGGCCTTTGCACATTTGCCAACTTCTTATTTATTCCTGGTTATATATACTAGGCACTGAGCCAGGTTCTAGGAACGTATAGGCAGCATCACCCGTTGGTCTTGGAATCCCAGCCAAGAAAGCACATTCCAGTGTTTTGATGATTATGCAGTAGCAAGGGCGGAACCATGAGCGGCTGTCTCCACAGGGAAGGGGCTGTGGCTGGGAATGCATTTGCAAAGGGTTCTGAAGGCTGAATAGGAGCTTGCCCTGGAAACATTGACATCAAGAGCACTCTAGATAAAAGGCAGGGGGTCCGTAAAGTGAGACACTCATGACTCCTGTGTTGATCACTGAAGCTGGGTTACAGTGCAGTCTGGTGATGGTATGGAGAGAGCCTGGGGTAGGCTAACATTTAGAATTGTCACAAGACACAGAAACTATCAGGCTATGCACAGAAGGGCTTTGGGCCTAGGTGACATAAGCTTTTATTTGTCCGTTTATTCATTCTCTCCTCGTTTATTAAATCCCTATGATTTCCCTGGAATGGTCTAGACTTGGGGAGTAGAACGGTAAGCAAGACAGGCCGAGTGGGATGGAGGCAGCAGAACAATGACTAACAGGGGTGAGGGCAGGGGGCAACCAGTGTGGACTGCAGGGGGCTTGGGTGACCCACAGGCAACTCCAGGGGAGCCACATCCACACAGGTGCAAGATATTAAGGGACAGAAAAGCCTCTTTATTAAGCAGAGTTATGCCTTGGGGACAAGGAGTTTGACTGACAGGCTACACAGTAAGTTTGGAGAACTGAACACAAACGCTGAATATATTGTTTACATGATCTATTCTGGGAATAGATTTGGGCTTTACATGAACTTTATTCTAAATGTGTTTCTTTCTGCGGGAGTGACTTGGATTTCTAAAAGTTCATTCTGGATGCTATGCAGAGAACAGGCCTTATGAGCCAGGCGAGTGGAAGGCCCTTTGACTAGGCATAGAAGCGGCTTGGACTGGTGCATCTCACTAGAAGATTGAGCTGGGTAGAGCTCTGTGTGCTGTGTTCTAGAGGGGAGATGAACATGCTTCTAACTGATTGGAATATGTTGAAGAAAAAGACTTCCTTTTGTTCGAGTGCTCACTTGGTCTGCCCAGAGCCCTGGGTTCCAATCCAGATAAACTAAGTATGATGTATTCCTGTAACTAAGCCCAGGGAGAGGAGAGGCAAGCAGAGGATCGAAAGTTCAAGGTCATTTTTGGCTTCCTAGCAAAGCAGAAGCCAGCCTGAGTTACATGAGATTCTATGATATGGGGGAGGAAGCTATCCGCATTCATGTATATGTGTCTGTGTATTTAAAAAAAAATTGTCTATACAGAGGAATGATAGTACATGCTTTACAAATAACAGTAAGATAATTTTATTGATTTTTGCCACCCGTATTTATGTACAAGTGTTTTGGAGCAGGAGCGCTTTGCATTGATAAGATAGCAGTAAAACAGGAAAGCCGGACCCCCAGTCTCCTGCCGCTGAGGTCATTGCCTTTTTAGTTGTGCCAGGAAATACATTTCTTCACTTTGTATCCGAGAGCTGTTTCTGATGCAACAGCTCAATTTGATGTGAGGTTTCGTTAGTTTGCCATCTCTATCAGGTTCTTTGGTTTACAAAACTTTCTCTGTTAAAGAGGCAGCGAATAAACATTGTAAGACAAGGACAGTATGTAGACCTGTGTGATGGGAGGGCCTTAGTGATATCTTGTTTGTAGTCAGACAGCTGGCCCATAGTCTGGACAGATCACAAAACAAGGAGTCAAGCCCTGGTTTTCTTTTTTGTTGTTGTTGTTGTTGTTGTTGTTGTTTTGTTTTGTTTTTTTGTTTGTTTCCATGAGAGTTCTTTTTTTTTTCCTTTTTTTTATTAGATATTTTCTTTATTTACATGTCATATGACTTCTCCTTTCCCAGTTTCCCCTCCAAAAACAAACAACAAAACCAAACACAACAAGAACAAGCCCCTGTTGCCTCTCCCCTCCCCCTGCTTGCCACTCTACCCTCTCCCACTTATTGGCCCTGGCATTCCCCTATGCTGGGGCACAGAATCTTCACAGAAGCCCTGGTTTTCATTTACCACTTTCTGCAGTGTGAATTCTTCCCAAGCTTCCACTGAGTTCAGACTACTAGTGACATCACCAAGTGGGGCCTCTGACTTCTCTGCCTTGGCTGTCAGCTACAACCTGCTGTCTCTTGCAGTATCATTAACCAGTTGATGAACTGTGGTTCAAAGCTGTGGTTTTTAGCTGGACAGGTTCTTATTTATTTATTTTTTTCCAGATAAATGCACATTGTTGGTTGCTTGCAGGCTCTGGTCTAACAGGACTGCAGTGAGTCCCAGGAGTCTGTGTGGTCCTTTAAGTAATTAAGTAAACATGGCTGAGCTGCATGCCTGGAAGCTGAGGCCTGGAAGCCCTGGACACTGGCATACAGCAGCTCAACTCAGGATTTCTTGCACACTCTCTTTTCATGAGGAGCTAGCTTTCTCTGTTCTACACCTAGGTGTGATTTAAAATTCCTTTCTCTGGATGACGCATCTATAGTTAAAATATTCTTCTCTAAAGGTTTTGCTTTTTTTTTCTTTTTCTTCCTTCTACCCAAACTGTGTTCATTACTGGCTAAAAAGATGTGTATCTGTAAATTTAAATTCTGTAGGTTAGGAAGTCTTATTTTATGACTTATATTTGGCACAAATTAAAGTTTCTAGATTTTTCATGAAGGTCTTAGGTATGGATGTATAGGCATAACCTTTTTATAGACATGGTTATTTTGTTTTTCTTATTTGGGGATTAGTAGCAAATATTACAAAGGAAATGTTCTCGAATTTTTAATTTACTTTTTATTTTCTTAGTTTTTGGTTGAATTCTGTGTGGTGTACAGCTGTTTCTGCAAATCCTTATTTACTTTATTGTAAATATTCAACATTCAAAATAAGTGTTGAGATTTGAAACTTGTTTATTAAAACAATTTGGGGAAATAAGTTGTGTTGAAAACTCAGCATGGAAAGCGTATGTCACAAAGCAGCAATCTACATAATCTATGCTGGCAAACAAACACAAACAGGCGTACAGTTGCCATAACAATGAAGAAAGCTGAGAGCTTTTGATGCTTCTAGTTTGTGTTATGGTAACTTTCACACAGATTCTACTGCCCTCTTCTGGTGGCGATCAAAATTGTCTCCAAACTAACTCAAGATTTTGTTACTCCTGCCCCAATGTTTTAGAGTTAAGATGCCTGTGTTTGTCTAACTTACATTACATATAAGTACATTTAATTACATGTAGCAGAATAATATTTTCAACATACACGCTAAATTACCCTGATTTTTAATGGTCTTTAGAAGTGCATCCATTCACTTATCTAAATTCCTTAGTTCTTAATAAAGGAAAGTTGTTTTAAAGTTTATAAATATCATCTTAAACATACTCTTAAACATCAAGAGTTACTTCTTGTTACACAGTTCACAGGGATTTCTGCTAATGTAAGTTCTCCTCTGTTTTATTGTGAAACACTATTTACAACTTGGTGAAACAATTTAAAGTTAAATGATCTAAGATCAAATTAAGTAAATATAGTATTGCTGCAGACTGTAGCATACAGGGCTATTTCTACACACTAGCTGGCCTATTCCGGAACCAGTATTTCTTGCTTTTGTTATTAGTAAGTTTTGTTTAGTGAGTAAAATGTACAACATCACTGACACTTGCTCCTTATGAACATGACAGGCATTTGCTAGCAAGTCAGTGAGGTTATTTTCCAAATCTAAATTCAGATTACCTATGCTTGATGAGAATTTTCTGAGTTGAAGGTGTTTGGGAGTGGGGTGTTTAGTGGCACTTTTGAAATTGGCAGAAGTAGGTGAAATTAGAACCGGCAGTCCAGGAGCTTTGACCACCACACCAGGAACAAGAACTTCAACATCAGTTAATCAAGGATCAGATTGCTGCCTACAAGTTGCATTGTGGTTGATTACTAAGAACTGAGTGTTTCATAGTTTACTGCCCAACAATCAAAGAAGCATTCCCTTTAACTTAGTTTCAATATTTTTCACTTCTAAAGCCTCAAACACTAGCCAAAGGTGGCACATTTAGGCTCTAAGAGGATTAGTTCTAGCAAAATTCTGCTAATGGGGTCTTTCAGTCAGCCACTGAGTCCTGATTTCTGGCTGGGAAGTAGACAACACAGCATGAGGCTGGGAAAGGTGGGAGGATGGGAAAGGCAGTCTTGGAGTACAAAGCTTATAGCTAAAAGGGGTTTTCCTTCCCATGAAGGAAAACCAAACTTCATGTTGGTCGGACATCATTTAAAGGTGCCTCATCTCCTAGTAACATTTGCCAGGTCTATGGCCATACCACCCTGAATGGGCCCGATCTCATCTGATCTCGGAAGCAAAGTAGGGTGGGGCCTGGTAAGTACTTAGATGGGAGACCACCTGGGAATACCGGATGCTGTAGGCTTAAACACACACACACACACACACACACACACACACACACACACACACACACACACACACATTTGCCTGCTCAGTTAACCACAGTGGAGTCCACATTCAAATTCCCAGTGAGATCGTCCACACAATGCCATGACGTTGGGTCATGAAGTATGCAGCATTGACTGTTTTCTAACCTATTGTTCTGGATGAGAAATCAATCCTTCTACCTAACTAGAACCACTAATCCCCAGAGGGGAAACGAGTAGCCCTCTTTTCTCTTAAAGCAGGGCCTTGCCAGAGTCACCCTCCACTAAGACCCACTCAGTCAGTCTGAGCCCACCTGCTAACAGTGTCTCTTAGCTTTGCTGGCTCTGCCAGTTTGTTCTAGCATGTTCTTCACCCTTGTGACTTTTGTTATTCTCCCTAAAATGGACCATCTTCCTGCTTTTGAGTGCTCAGGTCTGTGTCCTCAGGGTTTCACACAGGCAGAACTTAGCACATAGTTAATGACAGGCTATAAGACCCCCTCAGTTAATAGAAAGTGGGCAGCCAGCCCTCAAGCTTCAAAGGCTAAAAGTAGAAAATAGTTTTATTACTGTATTTGTCTGTTCTAACATAGCTAGATTGGGAGAAACCCCCATACAGCCTTTTAATTACATATACCATAGATTTCATAATGGCCTTTACCTCTTCAAAGCAATTTCATATTCTTTATTCTACTGGTTTTGAGTCTTATTATGTTATGAAAAAATTAGAAGACTTATTATTACTCCTTCTCATACTTGACTAAATTGAGGCAAACAAGATTAAGTGTTTTTGTCATTGCACCTGTGATAACATAATTTTATGTAAACTGGAACACAAATATCCTTTTAAACTTTAGCTGTATCTATAACTCTATATACATATATACACATTATATATTATATATGTATACATATATATACACAACAGTGTTATATGTTTACATATATATTTGTTCAAAAATACTTTATTTATGAAAATGTAGCTGTCTGGGAAGGTTTTTTTTTTTAGACTCTGACAGTCATATAAATGTTTTTTTCATAGACTTAAAAAGGCTGTGAATCTAATGGTTGTTTACTACTTACTAATGAGGAAAAAATACTTCTTACACTTAATTTACTTTGATAGATGTTTTTTTCCAAGATCAGTCAAACCTGGCACCATGTTATGTGTCTTACTGAGTGGGGAGGAGGAAGATAAAAGGATATACTTAATTATAAGAGCCAGGTGAGATTCCCACACTTAAGGAGCTGTCCATCCAAAGAGAATTACATCAATTCCAAGGCTGGCATGGGTTCCTGACCCTAACTGCCTCATCCTGCTCTACTTGACTTCTGCTTCCTCTCCTTAGAAGATGGGAGGAATGCGCTTGGTGCTCTAGATTAGGGATCACTGTGTCCTGTCTACTCGGCACACCCACTTAGAACCACAGCCATCGAATGGTCTCTTCAACACCATCATCATGCAATAGTGTATTCCCTGAGAGCCTTGTTAGAGAGTACGGCTTGAAAGCTCTTTGCCATAGCCACACAGATGGTGTGGTCTCTGGCACTGAAACTTGCATGTTCGTGTGCATACATGAGGAGGGCAGGCAGAGCCAGCGCAGGAAGTGAGAGCCTGCTGGTGGCAGTGAAAACTTCAAGGCAGGGTAATCACAGGACACACTGTTAGCTAGCCCAAGTTTCTCGATGGCAACCTCCAGATAATTTTGTTAGTCCTCCCTGTTTTCACGCTATTGTTTTCCCATGCTCTTGTGTCCCCTGAGCCCCTGCCTGCTTTGCAATACTGAGGCTTTGGACCATATAACTACTTCTAGCCATCAAAAGCAATTCTCATTTAGACTGGAGGATTGAAATACTTCAAGGTATTTGAGACCCCAGTTTAAGGAACTAAGATTAGAGAGCATTCATTATGGCTACTCAGACTCCCCCCCCTTTCTCTCTCCCCCCCTTTGTCTCTCTCCCCCCTTTCTCTCTCTCTCCCCTTTCCCCTCATTTTCCCTCCCTCCTTCTTTCCCTTCCTCCCTCCTTCCCATTACCTCTCCTATGTGTTTTGACAGGGAAATATTTTAAATACAAAGCAAAAACTAACTATGACAAGAAGCTAATGAGAACACTTTTTGTTGCACGTGAAGAAGGAACTAACACATGCCAGTGACTTAAGCTAACAAAGGTTTATTTCTCTTTCCAAATCGGGTTATTAGGGTTCTCTGGATCCCAACGCATTCACTGGGGCTTGTGAGGTCCCAGTTTCTGTGCTTTCTACATCAAAGGGAAGAAAGCTCCCTAGAGATTCCCAGTGGCTCATAAATTCTGTGAGCTGAATGTGACTACACTGAGGGGCACTGGAGAGACAGCTGTCATATGTATTCATCTTTTGAACTAATAATACTGGATGTAATGTAGACAGTAAATGGTTATTACATTGACATAGTTTCCAGGTACTCTGATATCTTTGAGGGTTACTTTGGACTGTCTTAGAATGGAAAAAATAACAAAGCCCATGAAGAAAAGCCCAAAGACCCCCATAGACTTAATCATTCCTAGTACCTCTGGGATGCTGAAGATAAGGGGACCTGGAAGCCCTTTCATTCTGTCTATGATCTTCCTACTGACTCAAGAACATAGATCCCATAGAGGAGTTCCTTTTCTGCTGCCTAGCACATGTATTAGCCCATGCATTTGTTGAATAACCAGTGTGTGGGAAGTCTGTGACATAAGCAGTCTTTGCAGTCTTTGATAATGAGTTGAACCTGTAGTCTATGACAAGACAGTCTTTTCTTTTTCTTCTGTTGGTTGTAGTAGAGTGGTATTTTATTAAACTTGTATTTTAATAAATGCAGCTGTGTGTATATTGGGAAAGTGGGGTGCAAACACTGAAACAAAACAGTGGGGTATGGTCTCTAAGCTGTTCTAACTATACTGCCCTTCCCTGAATATCTACCCTGCCCCTAGGGGTCTTGAAATGAGTACCTCTATCTGCTGTAGTCTTCATGGACATGACTGATGGTGTGAGCAACTCACCTTGGTAGTATGTGTGCTTCTGAAGTTCAGATAGAGAGCAAGCATTTTCCATACAGCCTGGGCCTTAGCGCTATGCTAGACTGTCTGACCCTCTGAGCTAGTGACCTGGTCAAAAGCTGAAGAAAGACTAAGCTATTGGGGTTCACTGTCATATGGTATGTTTAATCCCACCATCACATACTTGTGATTGTGTGCTTTGCTGAAACCAATGCTGGGGCTAATGTCTCATGTGAAAGGAATACCCCAGTATGCCTATTCTTTAGAAAGCTAGAAACCAGTAGTGGAAAGGGCCTCGCTTCCTACAGTTTCTGTGTTCAAGTCTCGTTGCTCTTTTGGATGCTTCTATTTGTGGATCTGGAGTTATGCTGAAGCCTGTGTATATGTTTTACATCCTATGAGAGGACTGATATATCTCATGCAGTAATCACCATGCTGTGGTGCACATAGGCGGGCTAACAGTCATTTCTCTGTTCTTTCCTCCAGAGTGCCTACCGCATGTTTACAAACAACACGTGTTTGAAGCACATGATCACCAAAGTCCGGCGGGACACCCACCACTTTGAACGCTATCAGCATAACAGGGACCTCGTGGGATTCCTCAACATGTTTGCTAACAAACAGCTGGAACTACCGAGGGGCTGGGAGATGAAACATGATCATCAAGGCAAGGTAACCTGAGCGAGCCACCCTAGTGAGCTGTATATGGAGTAACTGCGGCTGTTCTTTTCCAGTGAGGGCAAACATTCCATCTCCTTGTTCAGCACAAACTTGCACAGGCAGCTTGTTATTATAATTTATAGATAGATAGATAGATAGATAGATAGATAGATAGATAGATAGATAGATAGATGATAGATAGATAGATAGATAGATAGATAGATAGATAGATAGATAGATAGATAGATGAGTCTTGTAGGGCAGTAAGAGAAGCAGGTTTGCCAGAAGTCGTGTTTCCCTGGACAATCTTCTATCTGCCCTCTTTTAGTATTTTCCACAGACTAGAGAAAAGAATTCTCAGGCAACACTTCTTCTCCTGAGTAGTGTAACTTGTGGTGTAGACACATGGGTAAAAAGTGGTACTTTTGTTCGGAGAGGGTGCTAGGAAGGACTGAGCCATTGTGCAAGACATTGGCGGAGTCTGAGCCTCGGCCATATCCAGAGTCCTGACCTATTTGTACCTTGAACAACTCCCTGGTTCGTGTTGAGAAGCACATAAAAATCAGGGTAGTGTCTACCTCTGCATTTCCTAGGTAGATGGGTGAACCAGAAAGCCCAGTTCTCATTAGGAAGTTGTATGGTGAGGAAGGAGTCAGAATGTGAAAGTTAGTTTTCTTAGAAGGTATTCCCTAGTGAACTCTTTATTTTTACTTGACATTTGCTTGACACTTACTCTGAGCCATGAGCTGTTTAAAGGGCTTCATAGATAAACAGAGGCTTCTCACTCACATTGTGATGAAGCAGCATTGTTGGTACCACACCTTGAAGATGAAAAATCTAAAAACTCCTAGTGGCTCAGCAACCTGCCCAATGTTACCAAGACAGGCTGTGGCTGAGCTGTGCTGTGCCCCAGGTCGTCTGGTTCCATGAGTTCTGCTCTTGACCATGACATTATATTTTCTAAATTTTGTATAACCAACCTCGGTTTTCTTGTCTATATAAATATTGGTGTATAGTGCTTAAAATGGTGTTTCTCAACCTTCCTAATGCTGCAGCGTTTTCTTTAATACAGTTCCTCATGTTGTGGTAACCCCCCAACCATAAAATTATTTTGGTTGCTACTTCATAAATGTAATTTGCTACTATTATTAATTGTAATATAAATATCTGGGTTTTCCAATGGTCTTAGGTGATCCTTATGGAAGGGTCATTCGACCCAAAAGGGGGCTGACTTAAAAGGATGAAAATGGCACTATATCTAAAGTACATAACAATTTGAGCTATTTTCGAAAAGTCAGTCTTTATTGAGCACTTATACAAAGTAGATAAGCCATTCACTTCATGGCATTCAAAGAAAGGAGACAGACGAGGGGCAAACAAACACACTGTGTAGCAAGAGGTGATTAATAACATACTGCAAATTGAATCATAGGACAGAGTCTGTACTGATAGGAATGGATAAAGTTTTATAGAGGTGGTTGGGGGTCTTCACGATAGATGGGGAAGCCAAAGGGACATGAGGTGTGCACTGTACAGAGGGGAAGAGCATTCAAGGCAGAGGGAACATGTAAAGTGTGCAATCTGGGCTGCTTCTAGAGTGCCCTCAATACTACAGGAACCTTTTATTCTTCTCAAACTCAGCTCCCAGCAATCTTACCAGAGAGCCTCTTGGAGAGAGTCAAAGCAGTTGCTATCAAGGCATTTACTTTAACTCAAGGAAGAACTCACAGACTCATTACATTATGGACTTGACTTTTCTGCAGGGCTGCTTAACAAATCTCTTATTCCCAAGCAAGAGTTTAGAAGTGGCAAGCATGAATTTAGAGGAGGTAAAGGGAATAGACCTGTAGCGATGTCCCTGGACCACAGGTTAAATGGCAATGAGTCAAAATCATGACAGTGTGACATTCAAGGAGACTATGAAGACAGAAGCAAGGGCACATCACCAGGGAGGATGTGCTATGGTGCAGCTGAGTCGGCTTCAGTACATTGAAAAGATGCTCAGCAACCACTTAGACTAAGGCTCCATAATTAAAGCCAGGTGTTATGACTCACACCTGTAATCTCCCTGCTTGGCAGGCTGAACAGGATTGGCATGAGTTAGAGGCCAGCCTGGACTATGTGGCGAGTTCAAGGCAAGCCTAGGGTACATAGCAAGATCCCATCTCAAAAACAAAATACCACATTTTGATGAGGTGCATTGCACACCCAAGTGTGCAATGCTCTCTTCCCCCAAGTCTTCCTGGTGAGCAGGTGGATGACCATCTTCTCGAATTATTATGCTGATAGAGAGGACTTGCCTGTGGAGGTCCTCATCTGCCTGTTGTGATACATTTATTAATGTGTCCTAGCTTCCCTATCAGATCCCCTTTGAGAGCTCTTTTATTTATGTCTGGATCACTCTCTTCTATCCCAGTGCACTTGTGGAGAAACTTCTCAAAACAAGTGAATGAATGAATGAATGAATGGACGATGGTTTCCTGCAATCATCTTTACTTTGCCTGAAGTAAGAAGCTCCCAGGCTCCCTCCCTCTGCCCACTCTTCTCCACTCTCACTAGATATAGCTCTTTCCATTAATCCCATCTGTTGCCCCTTTATTTTTTATTTTATGTGTATGGTTACTTTGCCTGCCCTTATTTCTATGCCCATGTTCATGAAGTGCCCTTAAAGGCCAAAAGAGGGCATCAAGTATCCTGGGCTTGTAGTTACAGAGGGTTGTAAGTTTTCATGTGGGTGTTGGGAATCGAACCAGGGTCCTCTGGAAGAGTAGCCATTGAGCTCTCTCTCAGGACCTTCTTCTGAGCTCTTTTAATGAATTCATAGTTTGTGTTGGATTGCTTACATTATATGTTTGTGATGTGCTTTAGGTATCTAATTTTGGAAAATATGTGTGTGTGTGTATGTGTGCAATTGGGAACATAGATCCAGTTTACTATAAGGTGAAAACCATTTCTTAAGTCACACAGATGTGCGAATGGTTTAGAACATTCATGTAAGATTAAAAGGGCTGGAGAGATGTCTCAGTGGTTAAGAGCAATGGCTACTCTTCCAGAGGACCCTGATTTAATTCTCAGCCCCGAAATAGTAGTTTACAATATCCATAATCCTAGTTCGAGAGGAATCTGACACTCTCTTCTCTCCTCAGACATCAGACACATGTATGGTACACATACATATATGCAGGTAAAACACTCATATATAGAGAGTAAAATAAACAAATCAAGATGATTCTAAGGATTAATAATCAAAATTAAGACTATCATGTTAAATTTTGCCATGGGTATAGAAAGAGCATCCCTCTGGGTGGGTAGAGAAGTTGGGGCCCTCAAATACTGCTGGTAGAAGCATAGAATGATACATCAACTTAAGTAATAGTCTGGGAGTTTCCAAACAGATTAAGCGAGTAACTGCCCTTCTACAGATATACCCAAGAGAAATGAAACCTCCACATAAACATGAATTTGAACATTTATAGCTGTATTGCTCATAAAAACCAGAAGTTGGAAATAAGCCAAATGTGTATTAATGAATAAATAAAATGTGGTAGATTGATTCACTGGAACATCACTTGATACTACAAAGGAATGAAATCGATAGCATACCACAGCACATATGAACTTTGAAAATGCTTGCTAAGGGAAAGAAAGTACTCAAAAGGTCATATATTGTGACATGCCTAGAACAGGCAACCACAGAGAGACAAAAAGTAGGTTTGGCTGCTTGGAGTGGTGGTAAGTAATGCTAAAGGGTATAAGATTTCATTCTGGAGGAAAATGACGTTAAACTCAGGTAGTGGTCATGGTTACACATACCTATGTCTATACTGAAAGACTAAAACACATACATTAAATGAATGAACTGCACGGTGTCTAAATTCAGCATCAGTAAAACTGGTTTTATATTGAATAGACTCAATTAAAAGGCAGAAATTCCAATTTTAGCTTTTAGATTCTATAGATTTGGCTTCCTTAATTTCTGAGGTTACGTTACATAGGGATCTGGACAGAGCCGGGACTCAATACAATGTATGTAAACAGTTCGATAAATTTGGGATTTTATGAAAACAAAGATGTTTTACTCGTGAATGAGTCCTTACTTGATCAGTGAGTGCTCAGTGAATCCCAAAGAGCACGGTAGACTTAACAACAGTGTCGTGTTCTTTTCTTCATAAGGACCTCCATCTCCCTCTACCGTGGTGGCACTTGGAATGCCTTTTCACAATAGGGTCTGTTCTTGTTTTGTTTGGTGTTATCTGAGCTGTTCTTGGCCCCTACTGTACACAGTCTGACCTGGAATGCTTGCTTCTCCCTGAAACCCCAAACTATCCCCCTTTTCTCTATCAGAGTGGCTTCCCTTGTGGAGTCTCTTGTCCTCTTAGGAATCAGTGGCTTCTTGCCTGGTGTCTGTGTGTTCCCTATCAACCTTGCTTGTTAAGTCAGGTTTTAAAAACTACTCTTCAAATGCAAGTAACTTAGGTCAGATGCATAGGATGGCACAGGATGGTGGGCTTCAGAATAAGGAGATCAGACACCTCCTCTAGGTACTGACATTTAATCCTGATCCCCCATTTCACATGATGATGAAGATGTGGCAGGTAGGTGGCATGGTTCAGAAGTAAAGGTGTCTGGTGCCAAGTCTGATGACCCGAGTCCAATCTCCAGGATCCAGATGATGGAATGAAATACCCAAATCCTACAAGTTATCCTATATCCTTCACATAGGTGCCTACCTACCGACACACACACACAAACATACACACACACACACACACACACACACACACACACACACAGATAAAATGTAATAAAAATGCTTTAAAAGTTTTATATCACAGCACTCACTGGTCTAGGTTCTGCAAGAGTCCAGTCTAGGGTAGCCTGCTTCTGATATGGGATACATTGAAATCTTTATAGTAAAGGATATTTGAACTGATTAAAATGAGTTATAAAGTGAGAAAATAGGAATGGGGAAGAAAAAACTCCAAAAAGAAGACATAAGACAGGAATGCCCAAGCAGATATGTCTGGTTCCCATGAAGAGATAATGGGTAGCTTTTAACTTACTTATGTCAGTGCCATGAAGTCTGTGAGCCACTGCACAGAGCTAAGGCTAACACAGTGTGCTGCAAAATAACACAGAAATGAGAAATGCATGCAGAGTTTCTTATTTTCTCCTTTATGTAATGGGTTTAATACTTAGCAAAAATATTTTTCTGCTTCTGTTTCAGATGTTGAATATAGAATGGCTTTCTTCTTTGTTGCTTTGTACTCTCAAACACAATTAACTAGTACACAATATTTTTCCCAGATTATTTCACCTGGGCCTAAATTGAAATACTAAGTGCCAGTGACCAGTCCAGATCTAGGTTGACTGAGATAGGCAGTGATGGGTAGCATTGGCAAATCTCGGGGGGAGGGGGGATCAGTATGGGGGGGGAGTAAAGTAAAGTAGCTAACTTTTGGTAAATGTTCTATTTCTTTAACTCTCTGCTTTCTTTGTTTTGTTTTTTATTAGATATTTTCCTTATTTACATTTCAAATATTATCCCCATTCTTGATTTCCCCTCTGAAAACCCTCTAGCCCCTTCCCCTGCTCACCAACCCACCCACTCCCACTTCTTAGCCCTGGCATGCCCCTATGTAGGATGCCGTCCCGCAGCTCCTACTTGCGTGGGGTTCCACGAACCGAGGATTTGGAAACCTGC
>NW_022196896.1:80278849-80293656 GCF_008632895.1 Mastomys coucha | reverse complement strand
TTTTTTTTTTTTTTGTGAGGCAAAACCGGCTAGTAGAGCCAAGCAAATGAGTCAGTTATGTCGAGTCATTGGGCGCCATATGTAAGATGCCGTCCCGCAGCTCCTACTTGCGTGGGGTTCCACGAACCGAGGATTTGGAAACCTGCAATGGGTGGTAAAGAAAAGAGACAGACGCCAGGAGAATGGTTCTCATCAAGGCACAACTTTACTTAGTGAACACGGAATATATATACTTAGATAAACACAGGCATGCATTTTACATTCAGGTGAGAACAGACATTCGGCAAGATCAAAGCTAAAACTCTAACACAAAGGATTCCAAGACGAGATAGAGAGATCAAAGGTTCACGGCTTCCTAGGGACCTGGTATCTGGTCCTTGAGTCATTTACATAGGCTCCAAACCCCCAGCGAGCTAAGTCTCTGGTTTCGGTTTTGAGTTCTTCCAAGAACACAGCAGGGCCACCACACCCCTACACTGGGGCATCGAGCTTTACAGGACCAAGGGTCTCTCCTCCCATTGATGACTGACAAGGCCATCCTCTGCTACATATGCAGCTGGAGCCATGAGTCCCACCATGTGTACTCTCAAGAACTGACAAATGGGACCTCTTAAAATTGCAAAGCTTCTGTAAGGCAAAGGACACTGTCAATAAGACAAAAAGGCAACCAACAGATTGGGGAAAGATCTTTACCAATCCTACATCTGATACAGGGCTAATATCTAATACATAAAAAGAACTCAAGAAGTTAGACTCCAGAGAACCAAACAACCCTATTAAAAAATGGGGTACAGAGCTAAACAAAGAATTCTCAACTGAGGAATACCAAATGACTAAGAAGCACCTAAAGAAATGTTCAACATCCTTAGTCACCAAGGAAATGCAAATTAAAACAACCCTGAGATTCTGCCTCAGAATCTCAGGCAGAATAGCTAATATCAACAACTCAGGTGACAGCAGATGCTGGCGAGGATGTGGAGAAAGAGGAACACTCTTCCATTGCTGGTGGGATTGCAAGCTGGTACAACAACTCTGGAAATCAGTTTGGTGGTTCCTCAGAAAATTGGACATAGTACATCTGAGGACCCAGCAATACAACTCTCTGCTTTTCTAAGGCCAAAAGCCACTGGCTTTTGGTAATTAACTTCTACTGTTAGCAGTAGAGGACTAAGGGGGGAGGAGCTTGGGCTGAAGAGATGGCTCAGCAGTTAAGAGCACTGACTGCTCTTCCAGAGGTCCTGAGTTCAATTCCCAGCAACCACAAGGTGCTCACAGCCATCCATAATCATATCTGATGCCCTCTTCTGGTGTGTCTAAAGACAGCTACAATGTAATCATATAAATACAATGAACATTATTTTTTAAAGGCTAAATTGCTAGGGCTCTTTTCTCTCTGGCTCAAGGGCTACTCTTCAGCCAGGTGAGTGGCTTGAGTTGTTTTAGATGGGGCTAAGCCCCAAATGCCACACTTTATTTCTTCTCTCTGACAAATTATACTTTCTTAGACAAAAGTTCTTTATAAAATTATCTCCTACATAAAATGTTACACAAAAGAGGAGTTACAGAAGGATGTTGATAGTAAGTTCAAAGAAGTGTTTCATTCTATAAGTTCGTTATAAGTTCAAAGCAACAGTTTCATATGGCCTTGCTTTATCATAGTGCACACCTGTGGCTTCATCCTCGGACCTGACCTAGAATGAATGTTTTTCTTTGAACACAATTTGTTCTTGTGCTATTAGCCTAGTTCAATTAGCCAATGAAACATGAAGGTTTATGGAGATCTGCTTGTAGCTTTATTCTATAGAGGGCTGAGATTATTTTTATCAATTTAAGAGTTCTATAAAATCATTATCAGAAATTGTGAAGTCATCAATTCATCTATACAGCATTAATATATGAGAGTACATACATCTTCATGTTGATCTGCAGGAAATTTGCCCAGTAGGCTGGGCTGATGCCCAGGAATCATTAGGCTATGTAATAGTGACAGAAAAAGTCCTATCAGCAGCAAGAAGCAACCCTGGGATGAAGTCTCTAAGGACCCTGCATCTCAGAGCTCACCCATCACAGGCCATGAAAAACAGTGGGCCATCTCCAGAAAACTTGCTTGCATGCCTTAGCCTTTCCGAGATGGCTTCTGACAACTAGGAAACCTCAAAGTGATATGTCATAAACTTTGTGTTTTTTAAATAAAAACATAAAGCAATAATAATAGTTTTTGCTAAAACTCTTTCCCGTAGTTTATTGTTTTCCCCTCCAGAAATTATATGCTGTATTATGTCCCTGCTGATCTGAAAACCATTTCTATGGCCAAACTTTGTCACTCTGTGACTTTGAGTGACTCTGGGAGTTTTAGTATGAGAATGATAAAAACACCCAACTGTGATGACCACCAATATGGCAGTTGTATTTGGAGGAAAAGTCTGAGAACAAAATAAATATTTGTCTGGTGGAAGTTACTGAGGGCTGGAGATTCTTGTTTGACCAGAGGCAACCAAACTATCGAGTTGTATCAACCATTCCAGGGTTGACCTTGGTTTCTATCCTACATCAAACCTGTGGTCATTATTTACTGGGTCAGGTTCTATTCAGCTCAGTGATTTAACAACAACTTAATATGTAGAACTCTCACTTGGATTCAAATAAAACAGAGCAAAACAAAACAATCCTTTCAGAGTATAAGCTCTACTTTGCAAAATATATGGTGATTGTTTTGTTTTATTTTTCTTTATTTACTTGGCCAAACTTGTTGCTTTTGTGGTATATCTCTTTAGTTGTTTTTCTACAAATAACTTTGTGTGACTCAAGCTATGCAGAAGGAGATGGAATAAAGCTCTGAATGTATAGATAATTCACTGTTTTTTAACAACCCCTTGCCTAATTTTTCAGTGGTAAAAGATATCAAGTCAAAAAAACCCACAGGGAGATAAATATGATCAAAATATATTAAATACAGTTGTAAAAAGGTCACAATGACACTCATCATTTTGTATAATTAATATAAGTTAATAGATTTCTGTTATTTAGAAGGCCACAGGCTAACAGATATAGAATGCAAATGGTGCATAAGACTGTCTTTCTAGGGCTGTGAGTCATTTTGAGTGAGGGGACTGAGCAGACTTGGATGTTGTGGATATTGCTGAGTAAAATCTAAGTTCTTAGAATCTGAAGGAATTGTCCAAGGAAGGAGATAAGCCTCCCCTTTCCTCTTTTTAAGTTATCCTCTTGATGTGCATTAGAATTTTAAAAATATATTATTTTCAGATTCTATAGCAACGCCTCTCTTTTCCATAGGAAAATGTGTTGATTTGGATAATTCCATTTTTAGTCTTCGGCAGTGATGCGCTAGTAAATGAGAGAAAAGCAAACAGTAGGAGCTAGGGCTGTCTGTGGACCCAAGGGTGGGGCTGGGAAGAAGGCTCTGTGTTTTGTTATCTTTATATGGTTCTTCTTTCATATGTTTTCCCTGGCTTGGCAAATATTAACTGGAAATAATTTCAAGCTTCTTTAGCTTAGATTTGTTGAGCCTGAGGTTAGTATTTCTTCATAAATACTGATGGCTTTTTCTTTGCTTAAAATAACAGAACTTTCGTTTTGTTTTGTTTTTTAAAGAAAAAGAGAATTGTGTAAAGAGAGAACTATATTTTGTTTGGCCTCTCTAAAATGCCACTTGGCTGCAGCCACCCCATATTTCTTGACTCTGACTGTGCCCTGAAGCTGTGAAAGGGGAAATGTTTTTAAATGAGATTTGAGTTTGTGTATTTGCATTTCTTGTAGTTTTTCTGTTGTTACTCTTAGTTGGCCCAGCACTGTGAAGCTTGAGTGGATTCCTTAATGAAACTTAGCATTAGGGAATGATATTGTTTAAAATGTGCTCTGTGAGCAGCTGATTTGAAAAGGACTTACTTCTTCAGTTGGTTGCTTTTTAAGTGAAGTTTCAGACAGTTACATGTTAGATACTCAGAGGTAATTGCAGCCTATTCAAAAGTTGTGAGATGAAAGTGACCCATTTTTTTTAAAAAGGGACCAGGTCAACTTCATTGCTCATCTGAACTAGTTAGCATTCCCTGTGGAAAGTGATCTAATTGATGTGTGTCACCGATGGAGCTAGCCAGCCTACAAGTTTCATGGTGAATTTTCATGCTTCATCTGTATTTGCTGACTCATGGTGGTGCTGGAAATGAAACCCAGGCCCATCTCATTTTAAAGACAACTTACTTTTTTTTTTTTTAACAACTTGACAGTGACCTCAGTCACCCCTTTTACAACCTTTTTACAAATAAGCTAAAAAAGCAAAATACTAAGGAAACCCATCCAAGTTCACACAGAGGACCCTGAGCAGAACCAAAACACACGCAGCGGTATTGCTCCTGGGGGCTGTTGCCTGTCACTGCCCTAGATCTGCGCCACTGATAGTGATTTTCAAGAGCTTTCCTCTCAAGTACTAGAGACTGGGAAGACACGTGTAAACAACATACACATTCCATCTGACTCTGAGACAGAATCCCAGGGGATGTACACACACAGCACCTCTTTCCTGCCCATGGCCATGCCTCCACCATGTTAGGTCGTGTGGATTGTGCTGCTGGACCAGCAGTGTTTTCAGCTTGCAGCAGTAGAGAGGCCATGTGTTGTGAGTGGCTGTGATTCTTAGCCCAGTTCAGGGCATACTTCAGTGCTTTCCCAAAACGAAATTGGAATGAGGTATGAAAGATGCCAGAGGGAAGTAGCATAGAAGAGTTATGAAAAGGAGCTAGTTCTCATGGGGTTATGGAATCAGGGGAGAGGTAGATTCAGGTCCCAGCTTTGTAAGTTCCCAACTGTAACCCTGAAACCTACAACTGTGGCACAACTGTGTGAACAGTGACCAATAATCAGATGTCATGATTTATCAAATAAGGGAAACCCTTTGTGGAGATGGTGACTCCAGCTTGGAGTTTAGAGAGGCCTGCTTGCTCTACAGCGGAGCTTTCAGCATGACCAGCTGGGATTGGCGTGTCTGTACTGCGATAGGAAAACCTATACAGAGTTTATTTGGGAGGGTGTATTTGTCTACACAAGAAAGTTCAAAGGTGAGTGAGCTGAGTTTATTAGGAGGTTCCTAGGGTTGCAAGAGCCCCCTGGTTCTTTCTATCTCCTTCTTATCCTTTTCCGATGTCCTAGTGTGTTGGCCGTTACAGTCTTACTTTAGAGAAGAGGGGAGAGGGTGAGCAGGAGGATTCGCCTGTGTCCCTGGAAAGAAGGCTTCTGACAAGTGGTATATTCCACTCGGATACAAGGAGACTGGGATAATTGCTTTTACCGATTCTCTAGGGGTCCTCGTGGCTTCTTTTTCCATCTCTGTGCATGGACCATAGCAAGAAACTTTGGAATGTTTAGAAAAAAGGCTTAAAATCGAAAACTATTATTCCTGACAATAACAGTAATGCTTATTTGAACTGCTATAGAAATTGTGTTTTAAAATGGTATATGACTTTCTCATTAGTTTGTATAGGTGTGACGTTATAATTTAATTGGAATGATGTCACAATATAGACATGATGTTATAATTTAATAGAGAAGAAAATGGAGCCCTAAAATATTAGAGGCAGTTTTCACAAAAGTACATTAGCAATGAATAGCCAGGAGTCCTTCTCTGGGTCCCAAGCATTCAAACCAGATTAGATTATATTAAATGCACATTTATTGGGGAAGCCGCTCTCAGGCAAAGTTCACTGGCCTCAAAGACCCAGGCCAGGGAAGTCACCATGGGGGTTGGGGGGAAGAAGGGTGAGTGTACAGAGAAAGAAGAGAAGGCAGAGGAGGAGGAGAAGAAGAGGAAGGAGGGAGGGAGAGAGAGAGAAAGAGAGAGATCGCACATGTAAAATGTCTGGAATATATAGGGAAGAGCCTCTGGGGGAGGGGCAGCCCAGCCCAGGACTGGAAAGTTCATGGTTGGGGCAGGGTATATCTGGTAGGGACTTAGGTCTGCTTTGGTATGTAAGGTAATGCACCTCTGTGCCTTGTCCCAGGGTCTGAAACAAACATACTTGATTCCTTTTGATCTGGGAGTTTATTTATATCTATATTTGAATCTCAACGTTTCCTCTCCTATTTATATTCTTCTCTTCTCTAGTTTTTCATAGCTTATGTTCCATATAACCCTTTCATTTCTTTCTAATTTATCCACACCTTTAACTGTTTTTGTGTTATTCATAGGCTTTAACTTTTGGCTTGTTGGGTGTGAGCTGTCACCTTGTACTCCTGTCGGGAATCTGTTTGAAGCCCTTAGTTAGTGCTTGGGTGCCTCTCTTCTCTCCCAGGTCAGCCCTAAAAGCTATTGAGGAGGATAGGGTGAGTAAGAAATGGTGCCTTCCCTCAAGACATTTACATAATTCTTTAGAGAATGGGTTTTAAACAAGCCTGTTAACATCAAATTAGGTTCTGATACTATATGCAAATCAGCACTGACCTACATGCAGACACCCATTTGTGCTTGTAATTACAAGTGCATCATGGTGCCTCTAATCGCCACCCATCTCTTGAGAGCATTCCTAAGGTACTACATAATTAGGCAGTACTATTTTAGCACTTTTTAAAATTTTCCCTTAAGTAATGGCATTATAATAATATTAGATATAATAATATTAGATACTATATATATTATATATCTCCCTATATTATTATGTTTGTTAATAAAATCTTCTTGATGTTAATTTATACAAAAAAAAGAGACTTGATGATAATATCTGGTTTTTAAAGGCAGGAGTTAAACATGCTTACTTGTAAAAATGATTGCTACTTCATGACATTTTGAATAAGGTCAGGAATAATGAACAGGTATATAAGACACCTAAATAAAGTGAAAGCTGGCATGAAATTTGAGGACCTACTCAGGCTTTGCTCTTAGAAATCCCACAGTTTGAGAAGGGACTGGAAATATTCTTGCTCTGTGATTTTTTCTGCTTTGTTTTGTTTTGTGATTTTGATTTTTTTTTTTTTTTTTGGAACCCTGAAAACTAGCTAATGTTTTGGGATGACTTAGAGACAATGGGTAGCCAATAGAAACTTTGTTTCAGAGTAATGATGTCGTCAAACTGCTGAGATGAAACAGTCTTATAAAAGGCTTAAGGAATAAAAATATTTAAAGACACAAACAATTAAGAAGCTACTGTACTTAATAAAATGAGCAGTGCTCAGGGGACACTGGGAAAATGGAAGGTTCTAGAGGCTGAGTGCATTAGAGAAGGAGGAAGTGTGATGGTGACGTCTCAGATGATTAGAAATGTATAATAACCAGGTAGGGAGGAACCCAGCTTCAGCGGTTGAAGGAGTCCAAATGCCCCCTTTGCTCATTGTTATGACTGTTGTTTTGTTTTGAAACAATACCTCCCTCCATATCGCAGGGTAGCCTCTACTTAGGATGTTTTCGCTCCCACAGTCAGAGTGCTGGATTGCAGGCATGCGCCACCACACCCAGGTCCAAGCGTCCACCCTGTGGCACCCTTAGAGCACATCTTGATGACTATCTTTTAGAGCATTTTCTAAAACCACCTATAATGTTCCTTCCTGCTCCCCTAATCCAGATCCATGCTAAGTGTGCCTTTCTCTATTTGACCTTCTCTTGAGGGATATAAAAAAAAAAAAAAAATGATTCCAAGGATTGGAAACTAAGAGAAAACCAAACCAAGATTATTACTCAGAAGTGGGTAATTTCCCGACTGTGCGGTATTCTTGGTTGGCAGTGATGTGTGTAGTGTTTGTTGACTTCTCTGCTAATGCAGTGGATTGTATCCTAGGCATTTTTTGTCGACCACAACTCCAGGACCACCACATTCATTGATCCTCGGCTCCCGCTTCAGAGCAGTAGGCCTACAAGTGCGTTGGTTCATCGACAGCACCTGACGAGGCAGCGCAGCCACAGCGCGGGTGAGGTGAGTCCTGGCCCTTTAGGGACTAACCAACTGATTGATAGTAGACAGGATATGGTGCTTTGTGAAATTGGGTTGCCTTTTTGTTGTTTGCTTATTTTGGGCTTTTTTGGGGGGGGAGGATTAATTTAATAGTTGAGGGTATATGATAAAAGGTTGAAGGATAAAGTCTCATATTTAATTTAGAGAGAATTGGTAATAGGCGAAATGCTCGCAGAAGATAACAATCCCTTTAGATACCCAAGGATAGTCTCATAAGAAAAAAAATGAATGAGTTTTTAGTGGGCTAAAGCTTTATCAACTACAGAGAATAATTTCTTAAATGAGGTTTTCTGAATGCTGTTTAAGATTCACCCGAGGGTGAATCTGTAGAGATCCTGCTGGGCTTGTCTAAAGTTTGAATGTATTTGGCAGAACTGATGTGTGTAGGTGTTGATTGCCTAGAGAAGATGGGCTAAGTATGGCACCCCACTAGAGGCTACTTTGACAGTTTGCAGTGGCTCATGGTAACCACACGAGGGCTCCCCAATACCCTAGCCCCAAACACACAAAAAATCTCTTATTGTTTCCCTTTTCTTTGAACAACTTAAATACATAAAAGGACTGTTTGTGGTTGAATTTTCATCTCCTTAATATAAGTTTATGCCTCGTGCGCATACTGTGGCTTCTAAAAATTCCTTTAGACAAATGGAATTAAGATTCTTTTCCTGCCTGCCATTTCCAAATGCATATCATGTTTCCAATATCATATTGTCGGTTGAATATTCTGAAGGCTTTCTTATAAGAAAAAATATGAATGCAATAAATAACTGGATTCAAGTCATCAAAATTCCACTCATGGAATTTCCCCCTCATGTTCATTCTACTTTAACATATCATGTGTTCACTGTTTATAGAAGAATATACATGAGAAGCTCATATAAAAATGATATATAAGTCTAATGCAGGGTGAGGTATGCATGAAAATATTTATGTTTTATGAGTCGCCAATAAATCTTTATCTTGCTGTCCTGTAAACCATTACTGGTGAACTGGAGGACACTGATACCATTCATCTTACCAAATGCAACTGAACTCTCGCCCTTGGACCTTGTGTGGCTTTATCACATGGACAGTGCACCTTAACTGTTTACTTTATGGTGACGTCACAAGCTGAAGGCGGGGCTCTTCTGTTCAGTCAGGACAGTGTTTCTGGGAAAACATACACAAAACTAATAGCTAGACTTACACTTTTAGAACTTCTGGCTCAGAACTTCGAATTACTTTCATGGTCTAGGGGTACCCACTCATGGAAGAGGGCCTCCCAAGAGTAAATTAGCAACTTAATGAAAATCTCTCTTCTATTGATGGGAGCCGAACAGTGAAACAGATTAACGCAGCATGCAGCCACAGTATTGTCCAGCCTTCCTCAGAGAATCCCCTTTAGGGCACAGCACTTGAGAGTGCAGTGGGCACAGCTGGAAGCATTATCTATATTTCTGGGAGGAATTGACCACACTGTCTCTCGTGGTCTGGTTTTAAGAAGTGAGGTCTTCGAGAAGACCTGTGGTTGTTCTAGGAAATGTCGACACACAGGAAATCATATAGACTGGTGGATTGAGATGTTAAAGTCCCCTGCCTGGAAGTGTCTAAAGAATGACTGGGTCTCCCCAGATTGGCTGGCTGTATTCCTCATTAGAAACAGGCTACAAAGACTTCTGGCTATGTAATGATCTGTTACCATCCTGGCTTTGTGCAGCAATGTCTACAGTTGGTAGATAAGCTGGTATCTCTGCTGTCATGTGCTTGGGGGTCTAACAAACACAAATAATTGACACTTATTTCCCATGTTCTTAACAGGGAGAGCCAATTTAAAACTATATTTTAAATGAATTAAAAATAAAAGTAAAAATCCTTGATAAACTTTGATAGGGCCAGTGAGGATGCTGGGGCAGAGGAGGGCTGCTTAAAAGTCTGGCTACACATGTTGACAAACAGATTTTGATCCCTGGAACCCAGAAAAAAATAGGAGAGAACTCACTCCACAGATTTGCCCTCTGACCCACACACGCATGCCATGGCACCTACAATAATAATAAATGGCGTTTTTTTTTTTTTTAAAGAAAACCTTTTTTTAGTGGATGAGACAGATAGCTGTATTTTTATAACTCTTTTAGATAGTAATACAGACTTTCTTTTTTATTGTTTCCATCTATACTAGGGCGTAGGAAACAAATAATAAACCTGTTACTAATAACAACTGGTTTTTGAAATAGACACCAAGCACCATGGGAAGTCAGAGGACAGAACTATACTTAACGTTCAGCTTGAAGGAAAGGGAAGGTTTCATAGAGGAGGGGGCTGCTTGAACTCTCCTTTCAATGAGTACATTCCAGAAGAATAAGCAAACTGGGGAGGACCAAAAGGCCGTTTCTATTGTGAAGAGCTTTAGAAAGCGCCTCAAAAAAGGCAATGTTTGTTACATTTTTAATTTGTTAATATATTGCTAACGCAATATGATATGGCTATGAAGATTTCAGCAGGAGGAAAGAGAAGCTCCATTTGAGAAGTACAATTTATAAATCCAGTATTACCTCCTGCCCTCTTACTTCTCATGGCTATGATAGTTGTCTTAAAGGACTTCTTAAACACGAGAGAAAATGCTAGAACAGACGCTAAAGCAATGTTAGAGTTTCCTGGAAGAACACGAGTGAGCAGTTACCTATTTGTTGGGGTTTCTAAATCTAATAATAGGTACAATAAATAATTCAGGCTAGGGTGACTTTTTTAGATCTTACACACCTGCTACTGTTAGCTGTCTGGTGTGGGAGGCTTAAACCAGAAAGAGCTGTTGCACCAGGTCTTCTAATGGGCATGGAAAATTGCTTCAGAGGAAATAATGTGCACAGCCCCACAAGAAGATTACTGCAGCTCCGCTCCTCTGCTGAGGCAGGGAATTCCCTCATCTGCCCGGGCACAGCCCTGATCCACATTGTATCACCCAGCTCTTCCCGTTGATTGTATTGTGGCAGGCTGGGTTTCTGTCCGTGCAGAAGTCATTCCTGATGAACCAGTCTTCTGTTGTGCTTCCGTGGCCTTGGGGATTACAAGCAGACTGAACCACTGAGCCGCCCAGACTCACTCACCCAGCTTCTGTCAAGGACAGGGCTGTGTCAACATCCCCCACCAGCACCAAGCCTCAGGAAGAGACCTCTCGAGGACCTGGTGTCAGCCCCACAGCTAGCACATTTTCTGATCCGTGGGTCATTTTCCGTGATAAGTGGTTTTTAACAACTCGGTTGGAGGGGCCAACGCCAAGTCTCTAGCTTGTGGTGCAGACATAACTGTTGCTTGCCTTCCCAGGTAGGAGAGGACTCTCGGCACGCAGGACCACCAGTTCTTCCCAGGCCATCCAGTACATTCAATACGGTCAGTAGGCCACAGTACCAGGACATGGTTCCAGTGGGTAGGTAGCTCTTTCTACAAATCTTTATCTGTGTTATCATGTAGAATACATACTATGCTAATCTCTGCCTGCGGCCTGCCTTCTACTTTTTACCTTGTATCATTAAACTACCGTATTATCTTTAAGAAACATACAGCTAGAGTTGCAGAGAGCTTCTGCCTTTATAAAATCTTGTAGTCCTACTTGGCGAGTATTGGATCGTTAAAGGAAGAAAAAAAAAGATCTAATGAGATAATATGCAATCTTTGTAAATTAAGCATTTAAACAAGCATGTAGTTAGAATACATTGCACCCTAAGATAGAATTTAAGTCATATGTGAAGCCATGGTAGCCTCATACACTAATCAAGCAAGGCACATCCTTACAGACTTTTATAACAAATAGAAGGCAACAGCAACCTCCAGAGCAGTGAGCTGAAATAAAAGGTCGTGAGCTTACAGGTCTGAAGACCATTCTGCACTGTTACTGAAGTGATGAAGTGAAAGTGTATTCGTGGTCTCAAAACCTGGAGCCCCTACGGCGGACAGAATGGACACACTACTGAGACAGACAGACTCACGTCCCCATCGGAAATCGGAAATCAGAGCAGCTTTCTCTTGGTTTTTGCTTTAAAATGCTCATTCAAAAACAAAGATGCTTACCCGGTAGGGGAGATACCAGGCTCAGGAGGACGGTCTTCTCTGGGCAAGGCACCCCATTGTACTGCGGAAGAGCACTCCCTGTGCTTTCACCAAATGTGGGAAACCTAACCACACAGTTTTTGGTGCGGGATGGGGGTGGGGGGAGTAGGTGGGGGTAGGGTGGGGTAGGAGAGTGCATTTGCGGTCTACCCTAGAAACAAACAACAAAAACCCCTTGTAATAAAGTCTACTGTAATGTCTATGACCTAAATAAGTTTCACGGCCATCAGATAAGAAATCTAGGGTTAGGCTGGGCAGTGGTGGCGCATGCCTTTAATCCTAGCACTTGGGAGGCAGAGTCAGGTGGATTTCTGAGTTCGAGGCCAGCCTGGTCTACAGAGTGAGTTCCAGGATAGCCAGGGCTACACAGAGAAACCCTGTCTCAAAGGAAAAAAAAAATAAGAAGTACCTCTTCTATGATCTTGGATGCAATATGAAAATAATTCCATTACAAAAATATCTTCAGATCACTGATCAGTAAATGTTCATTTAGGGATCCTTGGAGTTGACATTGGAATTCTATTTTAGCAGATAGCATTTAAAAACTTTTAAAATATATGTGTATGGACAGCATGAAGTTTTGAATTACTGGGCTCTCTGCTGTTTGTAAATTCAGACACTCTAACCTTGGTTCTCAGAATTAAATTTATTACCTATTTCTGATTATTAGTATTATAACTAAGCAAAATAATCTTACAGATCCAGATTAATTTCCTGACAGAGAGGTAATAATGGTACCCCTAATAAATATCAATGAACCATTTTGACATTTCTATAGCCAGGGTAAGTAGACTGTAGATTGTTTAAAAATATATGTTTTGCCTATTGTTGATTTCTGTTGCAATTGTTCATACAGTGGATTTGCAATGGAGCTGTTTGCATGGGGTATTTATTTCTACATAGAGTGATAGAATGGTTTATCATTAGCACAATGGCTGTCACTGTTACTAGTGACTATTGTTTGGGAATTCTCTGGTTCTATCTCTTTACCTTTCCAGAAGATGGTTTGCCATTTCTTATGGTTGTCATTTCTATGTAGTTCTTTGCTGTTGGAATTTTGTTGCTGGTGTAGGTTTGGTTTGGTTTGCTTTTGTTTTTGTTTTTGTTTTTGTTTTTGTTTTTTTGTTTTTTTTTTGGTTTTTCAAGACAGGGTTTCTCTGTGTAGCCCTGGCTGTCCTGGAACTCACTCTGTAGACCAGGCTGGCCTCGAACTCAGAAATCTGCCTGCCTCTGCCTCCCAAGTGCTGGGATTAAAGGCATGCACTACCACTGCCCGGCTTGATTTGGTTTTTGAAACAGTCTTAACAGTATAGCCCAGAGTATAGCCCAGGTTGGCCTCAAACTCTTGCTTCAGTCTCGCGCGTGCTGGGATTATAGACTTGTACCATGTACCTGGCTTTGAGATTGATTTTGGTAAATTTAAAATTGTTAATTTTGTTGGTATACTAATCTTGTCATTTGAAAATAAATATGGTTCATCAGAGGAGTTGATAGGAATAACATGTGACATGGATCTAGTGTATCCCTGATAATAACATAACAGTGTAGACGAAATGGAACACAGGCAGCTGTGGGCACAGTTGCAGAGCAGCTCCAACTGAAGACTTGAGAGAAGAGAGTATTCGCCAAAAACATACCTTTTAAAGTCTGAATTTAAATCATCATAGAAGTAGCAGTAGATTAAAAAAAAAAATACCGTTTCTTTTTACTGTGTTTTTCAGCCTACAATGACAAAATTGTTGCGTTTTTGCGTCAACCCAACATCCTTGAAATTCTGCAAGAGCGTCAACCTGATCTTGCCAGAAACCACTCACTCAGGTAAACAGGATCGGGGTTGCTCCAAGAGGCGCTAGCACCAACTATTAAGCTTCAGTGGCACCAGCAGTCATCCTGGGACTTGTTCTTACCTCCTGACATTGTTCACAAAGGTCGTGTATGAATGTGTTCTGCCATCAACATCAGGTCATTTAGCCCCAGTTTTCTCTACCAAGCACAAGAGTGCAGTAAGGTTGGCTAGAGAACCTATAATTCCCCTCAGGATTCTTGGAATCAAATGTGCACAGCCAAGAATACATCACAGCTTGCAAACAATGACACTGACATTTTACATGTAGCTTGAATCAATGTGTGTAATCTTTTATTGACTTGAGATTTATAAGGTCCTAGACTTGGCATTCTATTTTTTTCCTTAATGAAAACACAGTAGAACCCAAGCTGAGAATCCCCATTTCCCCTGCGTGAGTCCTCCCTTCAGTATGCCCTGCTTCCAGTTTCCCTGTGCATTCCTAAATATGTGCCCCTCTTCTGTCAATGCTGTTGTTTTCTCAGTTTGTCAAGAAGAATCTTCATTTTAAACATCTTTTCTTAAACCTTTCAACCTCACAGTGGCTCTTAGTTTTGTGAGATAGGCCAGTGTTTCCAGTCTCAATGTGTTCTGCACCACAGGTGGTAGAAAAGGGGAAATCTTATATAATGTGGTACTCACTTGATTTATACATTACTGTAATCATGAGCTTTTTCATCTGTGCCCCAGTTCCCAAAATAATGACTCTAATACTTAATTATATATGTATAAATGCCTAGGCCATATGCATGGGCTTGTTCCTTGACTAACTCGTAACTTAATTAGCCCATTTATTCTTTTCTATGAGTACCACATGGCTGGCTAGCTCTTCTCAGTTTCATACTTGTCTCCAGAGTTCAAGGCAAATCTCTTCCTGCACCAGACTCTTATCTCAGAGTCTCTCTCTCTCCCCCTCCCCCTCCCCCTCC
>NW_022196896.1:80272319-80277319 GCF_008632895.1 Mastomys coucha | reverse complement strand
CTTTTTTTTTTTTTCTACATAGATTTCACACAGTAATCTCTTATAGAGGAATTAGTTCATCAGAATTGAGATATATTTCCATGTATTTATGCTCTGAGACTGTATAGATTGTGACCACAGGAAGCATCAGCAGGCATGACAGGCCAAATGAAGCAGGAACTCAACTTGATGAGATAATGTTCTTTCTCTTACCCAGTATGTGTCACTCTGTGTTTTCATTTGCTTATCATAACAACATAAAGGAGAAGTTTGTATATCTGAGAGAACATTCTGTTTCATAGTTAAAACTGCATGGCAAGGAACATTCCCATGAATGTAGGGGTGGAATCTAAGCTAGGTTTTTAAATCTCAGATTATGGTGACATTTCTGATAATAGATTGTGTTAGCCAGTTGACGTTATAACAAAGTTCATGAAATAATTAACTTATTAAGAAAAAAGCCTACTTTACTTTTTGTGTCCCTACTCCTTGATCTGGTGGATCTCTTGTCTTTGGTCCTGTGATTGGGGGGTCAGGAGGTGCCAGATGGGAGTAACAGGAAGCTAAATACTTATTGTAGAGCTCATAGCAAGAGTTAGGAGCTAGGGTCTCTCAATCCCCGTTGGGAGCACAATCTTGATGATTTACGAACCCCAAACACCTTCTGGAAGTCTACAGCACTGCCCATTAGCACCACCTTGAAAACAAAGACTTTAACTTGTGGACTTTACAGATGCATGGAATAGGGCCCATGGGTCATCTGTGTGTCCCAGGTGACTTTGAGATCTGTTTCTGCACAAGGATTACCAACACATGTTCCTGGGCATTCTTCCTCATTGATAGCACAGGCACTTGAAAGAAGTAACCTTCCTTGTCCCTTGAGTAAGGGATGCCAGTGGAAGACTGGACATCTCTTTGCTTTGTGCCTCTCTTGTGTTGTCCTTCCAAGTCAGAGCATAGCAAGCAACTGATTCAGCTTTAATTCATATCCAGTTTTCTCTTCCGGGTAGAATACCTTCTCATGTACAATACTTTTCTCTTTCATGTAGAATACCTGTGGTTTCCATGTACAGGATGGATTTTGCTTTCAAGTGCTGTTCTGAGATCTTGGTTCTCTTTGACTTTATCAGTCATGATAAGGTTGGATGGTGCCAAGTTGTTCCTCCAAATCCTTAGTCCAGGAAGAAGTTTATTCCTTTAGCTAAGTATCCAGAAGGAGAAATGAACATCCAGAGTGAGAGATGGCTCAGCTATTGAGAATGTGTACTGCTCTTTGAAAAGACCCACGTTTGGTTTCCAATACCCATTGTGGGTAGTTTGTTTAAAACTATCAACCCCAGAGCATCTGATGTCCTCTTGTGACTCCATGAAAAACAGAGCCCACATATACACATACCAACCTCCACATACATACTCATAATTTAAAATAATATAATTTTTAAAAAATGAACATTCAGGGGGCTGGAGAGATGGCTCAGTGCTTAAGAGCACTGACTGCTTGCTCTTCCAGAGGTCCTGAGTTCAATTCCCAGTAACAACATGATGGCTTACAACCATCCGATGTCCTCTTCTGGTGTGTCTGAACACAGTGACAATGTACTTGTATGTATAAAATAAGTAAATCTTTAAAAGATAATAAGCATTCAAATTTGCTGCCACTTCCGTACAAGGTGCCTCTATTGGACTGTTAAATTGTACTACTCCTTTTCACTGGAGAATAGTAATCATACCAAGATATCTAACGTATGTGAAGCTGGAATGAAAAAATTCTTATCTAGTATCAAAATACAAATGTCTTAATTTAAGACAACTTTTAAAAATATTTTGTGAATGAATATAACACATACAAATTCCATACTTTTTTTTTTTTTTAGTTCTGACATTTATATACTAATTTACTATATGTAAGGATCATCAGCCGAAGGTAAGAGTTGAGAATTTCCCTCTTTGGTGGTTACTAGGCCCAGCCAGGAAGTCTGCTCCTGCCAGTCCTGCTTTCCTAAGCAGCACTGGTGATAACCATCAGGCTGGCCGTTCTTCACAGGCTTCCTACACAAGTGCCTTGCCGTGAGACTGTGATCTGTGATACTTTTTTCATTTTGTTTAAATAACTCCATTTAATACTCTAGGTTCCTAATAAGGAAAAGAGCCAAGAACGTCTGAGATACGAGAAGCAGAGGCATGTGCTTCAGTCCACTCCCCAAGATGCAAACACAAATGTGGACCTTTCTGTTTCTCTCTATCACCGTTTTTGGACTACCTTGTAGTTTTCTTGTATATTAGTATTGCTCTAATTGAATTTTCAAATTACACTGGCCTTGAAATTACAGAAAAACATAGAATTTTGTAGAAATTGAAGTTTCCAAAGTTTCCTAAAACTACCTTAAGTAAAATAAATCCCAGTGTTCATAATTCCTAACCCATTTCTCATCCAACTTGATTGCAAATAAATTTTTCCACATTATAATTAACCTGGAAATATTAATTTCAGCTATTACCTGTACTCCTTGGTCTAAGCAGCATGGATTAACGCCTACTGATCCTGACATATATCCCTGTCAGGGCC
Organism: Mastomys coucha; assembly: GCF_008632895.1. Lineage (NCBI taxonomy): Eukaryota > Metazoa > Chordata > Mammalia > Rodentia > Muridae > Mastomys > Mastomys coucha. The sequence goes on along the minus strand of NW_022196896.1, from coordinate 80,274,774 downwards.
TGCCTTTCTCTGCCTCTCCGGCTCCTCTAATTTGTTTACTGCTTACTTAGATTTGAGGACCAACCTAACAGTGTTCTGGTCTTTGCTGCTTTACTCAATTTAATTAATAGAAAATCTAGATTGGGACTGTTACTTTCCTGTGGACCATTTATATGGGGATAACTATTGAATTTTTTAAAAGCATCTCATTAAAATAATTTATAGACAATTTTATAAATGGTAATCAGGTACTTTTGGTAGAAGATTTTCAACTCTTGCTAAGAAACCAGAAGTCATGGCTCTTGAAAAGTAGTTAGGTATGTATCTTAAAAATTCATACTTGGAGGCTGAAGAGATGGCTCAGTGGTTAAAAGTACTAACTGCTCTTCCAGAGGACTAGGGTTTGATTCGCAGCACCTACATGACAACTCACAACTGTCTGATACTCCAAGATCTGACACCCTCACACAGACATACATGTAGGCAAAATACAGGGCCAGGCAGTGTTGGTGCATGCCTTTAATCCCAGCACTTGGAAGGCAGAGGCAGGCAGATTTCTGAGTTCGAGGCCAACCTGGTCTACAGAGTCAGTTCCAAGACAGCCAGGACTACACAGAGAAATCCTGTCTCAAAAAACAAAAAACAAAAACAAACAAACAAAAAACCCACCAATAGCCATAAAACTAAAATAAATAAGTTGCTTTAAAAAAAATTCATATTTGGGGTCTGGAGAGATGGCTCAACTGTTAAGAGCACTGGATGCTTGTCCAGGGGTCCTGAGTTCAGTTCCCAGCACCCACATGGTGGCTCCCAACCATCTGTAATGTCATCTGATGCCCCCTTCTGTCTGATGCTTTCTTCTGTCATGCAGGCATACATGCAAAGAGTGCTCATATATATAAGTAAATAAATGTTTAAAATTATATTTATAGTCAGACAGGCCTATGTTTGAATATATAGGCCTATGTTTGAACACTACAGTTTACTTATGACTCAAGGTGACTTTAATTGAAGCATTTAATAGCCTTTCAAGTTATTACTCAAAAAACAAGGCTATATGTTTCTACCTTTCAGTATCCTTTTAAGGGCAAGTGGAGTAAGAATTATAAAGGATTTGGTAGTTTGTAAGCCTAGCAAATATTTAATATGTTAAGTTCCTGTCCTTTACATCTTGATTATACCACAAAGACTAAGTTTAAGATAATTTGTCTTTGACCTTCTCCAGTTTCTCAGAGCCACTTGCTTTGGGACTGATTGTACCTATAAATGGAACCATGTGATTCTGTGCATGCAACTGAACTTGAGTTAAAGCTCTCTAGGTCATGATTAACTTCGGGCTGGAGGGCTGGCTGGAGCAATTTTCACCAGTTCCTATCTTGAAAGGCTTTTATATATATATACAATGAAATCAGCCTTAGAAAGAAAGACTGCTGAGCGAACTCCAGAAAAAAAATTCTGAGAGCTAAAGTTTCCTGAAATATTTGCTATTAATGTCTTCATTGGAATGTATGTACTAACATAAATGTATGTGGTAGGCTTTTGACATAACCCTGTGTCTCATATTTGTATTTGGAGTATTTTAAAGCCAAAGTATAGGGAGTTGGTTTCAATTTATGAATATATTTTTAATTAAAACACTTGTTACCAAATACATAACAAAATATTATAATTCATAGAAAGTATAAACCTCTATATATTCTGGTACATCACATAAGCATTGGTTATTAGAACAATGGGCTTGGAATTCAAGCTGTGAAATGCCTGAGGAACGATGTATTGTAACTAGACATGATAGTTAAACTCCTTTTACAAAGTCCAAAATGGCTTTGTTCATACCGGTTTCCTCTAATCTATAGAAGTTCTAAGAGCCCAGTGTTTGCCTGATAATTCCCATAGAACAGAACCGTGTATATACTATAATATGTACTTGTGATAAAATTTGATTTATAAATTCCGTGCAGCAAGAATGTAATAATTCACCAGGCGGTGGTGGCGCACGCCTTTAATCCCAGCACTTGAGAGGCAGAGGCAGGTGGATTTCTGAGTTTGAGGCTAGCCTGGTCTACAGAGTGAGTTCCAGGACAGCCAGGGCTACACAGAGAAACCCTGTCTCAAAACAAACAAACAAAGAATGTAATAATTCCAAATAAACTAGGGTAAGTATAACAGTATGCTATAATAAAAATTGTTTAAAACATGAATTTGTTTATATCTGGACACTTTCCATGTTATGTTTCTGAGCCATGGTTGACCATAGGTATCAAAAGTCAGACAATAAAAAGCCATGGGGCTAGAGAATGGTTCAGTGGTTATGAGCACTTGCTACTCTTTCAGAGGACCTGAGTTTGATTCCCTTCACCTACATTTGATGGCTCATTATTCCAGCCCCAGGGATGCAGATGCCTCTGGCCTCCATTGCTGCCTCCTCTCCCTCTCCCTCTCCTCCCTCTCCCTCTCCTCCCTCTCCCTCTCCTCC
>NW_022196896.1:80264370-80272079 GCF_008632895.1 Mastomys coucha | reverse complement strand
TCTCCCTCTCTCCCTCTCTCCCTCTCCCTCTCTCTCTCACACACATACAATTAAAACTAAAAGTAAATGTTTTTTTTTAAAACCATAAGGAATGTTATGTTGATCCTCATCTCATAAGGAAGGAAGGAAGGAAGGAAAGGTGGGTCCATAAGAGAAAGGGGCATTACTGTATATAGAATTGTGTTTTGTTGTATGTGTGGTTCCCACCACCATTGGGTTGTGAGACATGTAAACCTGTCATATGAACTATCTGTTTGATACTCTGAGCATCATTCTAATTTTATGGAGAGGTCAATGTCTAAGCAACTTCCCTCATAGAAATCCTCAATACAAATCCATCAATTGAAGGAACAATATAATCAAAATGGACTGCCAGCATCAGCACAAAAAAAGGAGCAGATCTCAAGACCTTTAGCTTCACTCTGTTTCCAACAGGTACTTCTGTTGAAAAAAGCAGGAATAATGATGTGGCCCATCTAGTATCAGGCTTGCTAGCTTACAGTCTTTGAAACCCTACAACATAATAAGCTCCAGGCTAGGTATTTGCATTTTAAATATGCTTAAGATGAAGAAACAGTGTTAAGCAAGCCCTTAGCCTGTAGATGATTTATATTCATCTGTCTCAGCAGTTCTCAACCTTCCTAATGCTGTGACCCTTCAATACAATTGTGGTGATCACCAACCATAAGATTATTTCATTCCTACTTTATAACTGTAATTTTGCTACTGTTATGAATTGTGATGTAAATATCTGCTATATAGGATATTTGATATGTGAAGTGGGGTCTCAACCCACAAGTTGAAAACCACTTATCTATATGCTATCTTCAACATGTGGTGGATTTATATCATGTGTGTGTCCATAAGAATCATCTCAGAATTTTAGGCCACATGGACTAACATTCTAACCTACTATAGGGCAGTAACTAGGAAGACGAGGAACCTTTCTACTGTGGGCTATGTGTGAGGGCATACTGTCCTGTGACTGTGATAACCATCAATAGCAATCACTAATTTTCCTTTCTTGGCTTTGAACCATGAGGGAACTCGAAGCACTTCTCTAAAACCACCTCAGGCAGTTTTAAAAGCACAAGCATTTGCAGCAGTGTTAGTGAGTGCCCAAGAGCCCAGAAACCCAAGTATGCAGAGTCTGCACTGCTGGCTCTAATTCTTCCTCAGCATGTGCCCTTCTTTAACTTCGAAACCAGAGAGAGGGTTGGTTTCAGGGAGAATGTTTTCTGTGGGAATTTCATTCTTAGGACATGGCTCTTTGTCCTCAAATGACCTTCTTCCTGTGAGAGAGTCGCTCTCTGATGGCACATGTCTACACTGAGAGGAAGTGGTTACAAGCCGAGGGGGAGAGGCAACAGCACTGGAGCTTTTTCCTGCACTTGTTATCAGTGCAGCTTAGCTTTGGTTTTTTTGTTGATGTCTTGTTTTATTTTTTGGCTTTAATCACCTCTGTACCCACATCCCTACAAGGATTCTAATTTAGTCATTAATGTGAAGTCAGCTTTCTGATTCTGTTTTGTTTCCTGCCATGGCAGAAAATGAGAACAATATTGTTTATTAACAACACTGGAGTGAGGGTTTCTAGGAGTCTGCCATTTTAGCATTGGCGGATCACGTGCCTCATTTATATTCTGCGTTCTCCTGTGCATGAAACACTGTGAAGAGCATTGGGCAGAAGCATACAGGAGGAAGGACTTTTGCCCTCAAGAAACTCATACCTCCAAAGTAATGTATAATGTTTGTTATAAACCACCAAGATTGAACAGCATTTCTTAAGGACACAGGATCTTTCACCTCTTTACATTAACAGAATAAACTTAAATGGATATGATAGAGTAATATTCCGAATCCTCTAATTGCAGTCAAATGTGTTAGTAACACGTCTCAAACTAGATTAATTCCAAATGCTAAGTAGCTTTATGGAAATTCGTATGAGCCAAATCTGAATTTTCTAAAAGGAAAAGAAATATTGGAAGTCAGTCATGTTGACTTTAGCCCTTTTATTCTGAGGAAACTTAAGTATGTGTAAACATAAAATGTGTATCAATTTTCTATGATTATAGTTTTAATGAACCATAAACCAAGAAATATATAAATTAAAACTAAGAAAATTCATTTCATGTAAATTATTTTTTTTTTGTAAGTCCTCTGAAGGGTGCACTGTTTCTAGAGGTTCTACAGTAGTACCCGGGTGATGTCTGAAGACGTTGGGGCAAGCTCCTGTCCTATCTCCCTGCTTCTAAAATCCATTTAGTATGTTGTCCTTGGGTAGAAGATTATCACATGTTATTCTAATACATGCAGATTCTACACTTATGTTTACCAAAATGCCCGAAGAGAATCAATACTTTATTTGAGACTTTTTTTTTCAGAAGTCAAATCATCAATGTTGAGATTATTATTAGTTGAAAGACACACTTGTCCTTTTGGGGTGGGGGGTGAAGGAGGGAGTGTTGGTTTTTTTAGAGACAGGGTTTCTCTGTATATTTTTGACTGTTCTGAAACTCACTTCATAGACCAGGCTGGCCTTGAACTAATAGAGATCCTCCTGCCTCTGCCTCCCAGTGCTGGCTTAGACTCTTGTCTTTCATTTTCCTTGTGTTGGGTTCAACTCATGTGCTTTAGCCTCTGATGGTCTGATGGCATGCATTTTTGGCATTATCACAGCATCTCTTCCCTCCACAACAGAAACTTACTTGTATTTGCTGACTCATTGTATTAGTCTGTCAAGTTTACTTAGAGTGCCCCTGTTGGGACTCAGACCCGGGACAAATAGCTAAGGTACACATTTTACAAACCAAAGGGGACCTGGCCTCCAGGTTCTCCCAGCATCCCTCAGTCCCCACCCGTTATAGGGCATGGCTGCTATACCCCACCCTCTACCCTGAACTTTCCAGCCCATGGGTTGAGCTTCCCTTCCTCCAGAAAGTCTTCCCTTTATAATCCAGGCATTCGGGTCTCTCTGTTCCTCTCTTCCCTGTGTGCTCTTTCTCTCTCTGTCTCCCTCCCCATAGCAACTTCCCCTGGCCTCCTTCCCTGGAACCAGTGAACCCACTGGAGAGTGCCTCCCCAATGAACCTGCCTTTGCATACTTTAATTTGGTGGCTCCCCAATAAACTACCTTATACACTTTAGCTTGGCCTGAATTGGCGCGTTTTACTGGTAAAGAATATCTGTCAACTCCACATATAATAGTGATGTTACTGAATGCACCTCATGGTATGTGAATTTTACCTTTCTATTTGTAGACTACTGCAAAGCTTTTCATAGAATAAGACGTGGCATTTTTCATGCAACATTTAGCATAACTGCATAATATACTTTTTAAGTTCATCTCTTTGTTTTCTCTTTAGCCTGTGGCAATACATATTCTATAGCTCCCAGTGATCATCTTCATGATACAAATTAATAGTGCAATAAAAACGTTCTCTTTCCAATCAGTAAGAAAATTGGGCATGAGCAGAAAATGGGCACCAAGGCGTTAGGACAGATAGGCCTGGTCACTAGCATTTGAAGAGTCTGTCTAATTGTTAATTAAGCACTCGTCTTATAGCTGCATATCATGCAGCATGTAGTCACATGTTAATAAACAGTCATGCGTGCGTCGTCTATAGTATCCAATGCTCTATCCTTTTCATTGTTTTGGTCACCAAAATGAGAAGAAACTTACAACTTCCAGCAGAACTTGAAATTTTGTCTGTAGATTTCTAGTAGATGAAGGTCGCAGTTTGAGGAACACTGGCCTGTAGGACATTGGGCAAATCGGTGTTAACCAAGGAGCAGTTCCTTCTTCATTCTTGGAAATTATGTGCCATTTCTGAAACTCTGCCTGATTGTCTCTTCCTCTCGTCTTCAACCCTGGTCATTCTCTGAATCATCAACAAACTAAAGTCATTCTTGTTTTTACTTAAAAAGACTTTATAAAGGACCTCTAGGCTAGGTACATGTCTAAGGCCTAAACCAAAACTCAGTTACATGAACAGAATACTTTATAGAATTTTAATATAATACTGGGGATTGCTTTTGATTTTTATTGCACTATAAGCTCCTGGACAGACAACTTTGTGGTGTTCTTTAAGCCTGGTCTACATTGAGAGTTCCAGGACAGCCAGGGCTACACAGAGAAGCCATGTCTGGAAAAATCCAAAGAAAGAAAGAAAGAAAAGAAAAAGAAAGAAAGAGAGAAAGAGAGAAAGAGAGAGAGAGAAAGAAACAAAGAAACAAAGAAACAAAGAAAGAAAGAAAGAAAGGAAGGAAGAAAGAGAAAGAAAGAAAGAAAGAAAAGAAGGGAGAAAGAAAGAAAGAAAGAAAGAAGGGAGGGAGGGAAGGAAGGAAGAAGAGAGAGAGAGAGAGAGAGAGAGAGAGAGAGAACGAACACTAATGCAATGAACAGCCCTCTCTCTAGTGCTCTGTCCTGGAAGCTTGTTGCTGTGACAAATCTACTGGCCTGGTAGAAAACTAGTCTCAGCCCGCCTCTGGTATGTTCTCATCTGAAAATCAAACCATCGCCTAGTAGTTAGTATGTGGACACGCAGTCCTCCCGCTGGCATCCTGTCTCTGAGGCCAACCTCCTTTCTTCCCTTCACCATAGCTTCCCTGTGGCTCAGAAGAGCTGTGTGGTGTTCTTCTTACTCACAGAACAGTATAGGCCATGGTGTGGCCTAGAACACAGCGTCTGTACCATCACAAAGTGTGTTCACCAGTTCCAGTGAACAGAGCTGGTAAAAGGGCCAGCCTGTTTGAGTTTTGCTTTTGTTCCATTTGTCTTGCTTCACTGTGATGGTGGACTGAAGAGATAAAGCTCTTATTTGTTGAAGATAGCTTCAAGGTCAAAGCATATTATTACTGACCCTTACACAAGAACTTCTTAGGCTAAGGAACTGTTTATTTTCCTACAAGATAATTTTTTCCAATTTAGTTTTTTTTTTTTTAAGCTAACAGTTCTCTTAAAAGAGAGAACAGTCCCACAGTCTTTACATATTAAAAGTTCAATCTATTTAAAATGTCCAATATCTTTTAAAATTCAAAGTCTCTTAACTGTGGGCTCCACTAAAATACGTTCTTCCTTCAAGAGGGAAAAATATCAGGGCACAGTCACAATCAAAAGCAAAACCAATGTCTGGGATTCAACTCACGATTTTCTGGGCTCCACCAAGGGCTTGAGTCACCTCTCCAGCTCTGCGCTTTGCAGCACACACCTTGTCTTCTAGGCTCCAGATGCCTGTACTCCACTGCTACTGCTGTTCTTGGTGGTCATTGCATGATACTGGCATTCCAAAACACTGCTGTCTTTTGCTGTATCTAGGCTTCACCAATAGCCTCTCATAGATTGTCTTCATGGTGCCAAGCCTCAATTCCTTTGCATGACCCCTTCAGTCCTGGGTCATCAATTGCAAACTGAGGCTGCCTCTTCACCAATGGCCTTCCATGGCCTCTCACTGTGCCAGGGCTCAGCTGCTCTTCATGACCCCTTCATACCTTCAAAACCAGTACCACCTGGGTGACTCTTACACATTACCAAGTCCTGCTGCAGCACAAGGTACAACGTTGGCTGTCTCTGGAACACAGCCTCTTTGCTCTCAAAAAACATTTAGTTCTCTTATAAGAGAATATATATATATAATATATATATGTATATATATATATATATCATATGTATATACATATGATATATAATATATGCATATATGTATATATATGCATATATCATATCATATATATATACATATATATACATTTATCTGGTGATATATATATATATATATATATATATATATATATATATCACCAGATAATGGGCCTTGATCCATCAGTGTTTTAGAATATGAGGCTACCACTAGTGGGACAATGACCTTCTTGGTTCTGATCTTCAAGGCAGAGTAACTTTGCAGGGAACCTGGCATCATAAGCATATTTTTAAAAAATAAATGCCTACCAGGTAGTGGTGGCGCACGCCTTTAATCCCAGTACTTGGGAGGCAGAGGCAGGCAGATTTCTGAGTTGGAGGTCAGCCTGGTCTACAGAGTGAGTTCCAGGATAGCCAGAGCTACACAGAGAAACCCTGTCTTGAAAAGCATAAATAAATAAATAGATACATACATACATACATACCCAAGTCTCATGTTTTCCTAATCGCTTGTTGACTATAAAGGACAGAAAATAAACATTTTTAAAGATAGTAAAGTGTCTTGGGGTTTTAAAACGCAAGTTGGAGAGGAAAGGGTCTATTTGGCTTTCACTTCCAGATCAAAACTCATCATTAGAGGAAGTCAGGGCAGAAACTCAAGCAGGGCTAGAACCTGGAAGCTGGAGGAGATTTAGAGGTCATTGAGGGGTGCTGCTTACTGGCTTGCTTTCCATGGCTTGCTCAGCCTGCTTTCTTATAGAACCCAGGACAACTCAGGGACTTTTTACCCAGGCCCTTCAGGGAACTGACTACCTTTATAAGCTCAGGGCTGGCACCACCTACAGTGAGTTGTACCCTCCCTCATTGATCACTAGTTAAGAAAATGCCCCACAACTCCATCTCAACCTCTCCTGAGGCTCCTTTCTCTGTGATGACTCTAGTGTGTGTCAAATTGACACACAAAACCATCCAGTGCATAAAGGTTAGGTGCTTCCTACACTTATGAACGTAAAATGGATCTAGCTAGAGGAAACAAGGGGCTGACCCTGTACTCTAGCTCTGTAAACTGTGACTAAAGGCGAGTCGGCTTCTGTGTGTTAGGGGATTTTTCATCCAGGCAGTTAAGCCTTGTGACTTTCAACTTGGTAAAGAATCTTATTAAGGCGACTTGGATCTTACAAACCTAAGGTACAGTGGAACTGGTGAAAATATCAAGTAGACCTAAGATGCTCTAAGAACTAAGTCTAGATGAGTAACCAGAGGCACATCTCGCTTTATGCTTCAGGTCTCAGGATGCAGAGTGCTTAGCATTCACAGTAAAGTTATAAATATATATATATATATATATATATATATATATATATATGTATGTATGTATATATATGCATATGTATATATATGTATGTATATATATATATACATATATATATGTTAGGCTCCCATATTCAATCAAATGAAACGGTTTCAGTGCCATAGCTTAAACTTTTATTTTTTCCCCTTCATCTTAATCCATTACTGTAGAATGCTCTGAAATAACATGAGGTAAATTAGAGGAAAAAAAAAGAAAAGAAAATATTTTATTAAAATTACATCCATATGAAAAGTTTAAGATATGAACATGAAGATGATTTGTGAATCTGAAGATGTTGTCACATGTATTTATGGTAAGTTAATGGCAGAACATGTCATGGCAGTGTGAGTGTGTGTGTGTGTGTGTGTGTGTGTGTGTGTGTGTGTGTGTATACTGTATTAGAGATCCAACCCAAAGCCTTCCATGTAACAGGCGGGCACTCTACTACTGATCTGTACCCCCCCCCCCAGCATTGTATCTGGTGTGTGAGGGCTAGTTACATTTTCACATTATACACAATATCTACTTCCCCAGTTTTAGTAATTAAAAATGTTTCATTTTTTTCATTATTATTAATAGCCATTTTTTTCTGTTTAACATTTTTTATTAGATATTTTCTTTATTTATATGTAAATTTCTCCCTTCCCAGTTTCCCCCTAAAAAACAAAGAAACAAACAAAAACAACAAAAACAAACCCCAGCTGCCTCCCCACTCCCCAT
>NW_022196896.1:80254239-80263846 GCF_008632895.1 Mastomys coucha | reverse complement strand
CTTTGGTCTTCCTTCTTCTTGAGTTCCTTGTGGTTTGTGAGTTGTTCTTCCTGTATTCCAAACTTCTGAATAGCCATTTTTTTTAACTGAAGCTATAAGCTATAAGCACATTCACAGGTACGGTTTGTACTGCATGTAATTTATAGGTTTATCCTACCCTCACCTTTTGAATGGCAGGGGATAAATCTGGAGGATTGCTTTCTGAAGAGCATGGAGTCACTCTCTCAACTGTTGCTTAGATGCAAATTCCCAGGTGGCCTTAACCCAGAAAGGGGACTGGCTTTACTCTCTGGAATAGTTCTGTCTATAATGCTACTTAGGCAGCAGAATAATTGTTTTCTCCGAACATTAGAAGCTGTGGTTGCCCACGGGGTCATTTCCTTGTATGTTTTGTTTTGCCCTGGCTCTCCTGAAACTCACTCTGTAAAACCAGGCTGGCCTCGGACTCAGAAAATCCGCCTGCCTCTGCCTCCCAAGTGCTGGGATTAAAGGCGTGCGCCACCACTGCCCGGCTTTGTTTGTTTGTTTCTTGTAGTGCTGGGGATGAATTCAGGGACTCCTGCATGCTAGGCAAGCATTCAACCACTAGAGTCCAGCAGATGATGTTCTTCTCAAAAGCAAGGAGTGTGCCTTTTGGGGATTTGTATTCCTAAAGTCCCATAGCACGGTGCCACTCCATAAGTACCAAAAATGCTATGACCATGATAGAAAGTATGGCTGTCCAATAAGTTACACTCCCAAAAACCGTCTCCTTGCCTCAACAGGGAGAAGATCCAATTCATCCGAACTGAAGGGACCCCTGGATTGGTGCGGCTCTCAAGCGATGCAGACCTTGTCATGTTACTGAGGTATGTGACACTGGGGCCTCAGGTGGATAGTCCCCTGCTGTTAGATACTTCGGAATGTTTTTGAAAATAATAAGCCACGGTATTGGTAGCCTTAAAATGCCTCCTTTCTCCCCAGTCTTAAGGAAATCGTCATATTGAAAACTTAGGGTGCAACTCTCATAGTAATTCACTTCACATCGGGTATCCCTTAGATTTGCTTACTCATGCTTCTACACTGCTGAGAAACGAAAAGGTTATCCAGACAAACAAATACCACGTTCAAAGAGTAGACCAGAAGGCAACCGTAGAAGTATAGGCAGCTTGCCCCTGGGGCAGAGTAGAGGTCCTTGATAGGTGAAGTGAGCTAGTTTAAACCAGATTAGATTATATAAAGACGGGTTTATTGGGAAGCTGCTTTCTGGTAGGCCAGGGAAGTCACCTTGGAGAAAGAGGGCGTAGAGGAAGGAGAGAGGAAGGAGCGCATGCGCATGCGTAAAGAAGAGACCAGAGAAGATAGGAGAGACCAAAAATGTTTGTATTATACAGGGAGGAGTCTCGGAGGGAAGAGAGCCCAGCCCTTGGGCTGGAAAGTTTAGGCTTGGGGGACAGGGTATTCCGGGTAGGGACTGAGGGACGCTGGGAGAACCTGGAGACCAGGTCCATGTTGATACGTAAAATAAGCACTTCGGGATCTTGTCCCAGGCTGAAACCAGTCATCTTTCCATTTTCTTTCCACCTTTCTTTTCAAAATGTGCTTTCTCTCCTTTTGCTGGTTTCAGGAGTAGCTTATTACTTTATGGTTTTTAAGAGTTTAGGTTTGGGAAATGAAAAGCTTGAGGTTCGGTTAATGGTCCTGCAGATTTGATGAGGCTTCATGGAACTGACCGTCTCTATTGCCTTTCATGGTGCTTAAATCGAGTTCAGTTTTTAAATTTCAGAGTACTTTGGAAGGGCAACAATAAAGTTTAAAAAAAAAAACAAAACCAAAAAACTTTCTCATGTTTAACATCAACCCTCAACCACAGGTAAATTGGAAATAAAAGGCTTTGCAGGCCCCAGTTGCCATAGGATCAAAGCCCCTCAGGCAACGCTTTGTTTATCCCTGAGGGCTAAAGGCCACAGGGTGTTGTTTTGTTTGCTTTCTTGCTATTTTCTTTTTCTTGGGACAGCACTTCTCCATATAGGCCTGGCTGTGCTGGAACTCACTCTGTAGGAGAGGCTCAGAAGTCTCTAGCCTGTCCCCCACCCCCACCCCCACCCCCCCGGATTAAAGGAGTGCACCACCATGGCCAGGCTTGTTTGTTTTCTATGTTGGTCTTGACCTTGACTCTAATTCTCTCTCTCTCCCAGTGTTGTCCTACTTCTTGCTTAAACACTGTTTCCATTGTTGCTATGGGTTCAATCACTCCCCAACTCCTTCTCTTCACTTGACTCTGAAGACCTTTGAGGAGGGTGTGTCACTTCTCAATCTAGCACGTGACCAACCAACCCTTTTAACTGAGTTAGTTCTAGAAATAGTATAGCCTGCCAGATAGTCAGGAACACTATTGATCTGCTAGTGCAAGCAAGAATAGGAGGTCTCTATAAAAATAAAGTAAGAAAAAAAAAGCCCAAAAGTCCTATATCTCTGAAAGGTAAGCAGAAGGAGAAACAAGGAAACAAACTTAAGACAGGAGGAGCTTTTAATCTGGGGGATAAAAGTCTCTAGTAGGGCGGTGGTGGCGCATGCCTTTGATCCCAGCACTTGGGAGGCAGAGGCAGGCGGATATCTGAGTTCGAGGCCAGCCTGGTCTACAGAGTGAGTTCCAGGACAGCCGGGGCTACAGAGAAACCCTGTCTCGGAAAAACCAAAAAAAAAAAAAAAAAAAAAGTCTCTAGTAGGGGAATCCCTAGGGATGAGAAGTCTGCCATAGGCACAAAAGTCGGTATAGGGCAGAAGGGGGAGACTGGGAAGGAGTCTGAGATCAGCCATCTCCAGGAGGAAAGGAGGAAAGCTGAGTATTAAGAAAAAGAAGGTCAGGTGGTGGGTAAACATCCCCGGGCAGCCATTGTCAGGTGTCAGCAGGGGGAGAGGCGAGATTAGGAAAATATGTCTGGAATGAGGATTGCTGTGATCTCACTGCCCAGAAACCAAAAAAGGGGAAGCTTTTTAAAATGGCGTGGCCATGGCTACAATTCTCAGTCTTCTCTCCCCAGTTAAACAGTCTTTAGATGGTAAGTCTTAAATATCTTAGTTAATTAGAGCTAAAATATTTGTACTTTGTTAAAAAAAAAAAAACACAGTCTACATGAGTTTCTTATATGTAAAAAGATCTCACAAATAAAGAGCAAGACTGCTTCATCACCTGCTTGGGAAAATAAGATGTTCAGTGAAACTAAAGGGCCTTTGAAGACGCTGAGGAATTTATACACACATAGTAATTCTACAGTTATGGCATGTTATGCATTTAGTTCTTGACCATCATTTAATTTATCAAATGTATTCATTAATAGTATGCAATGGAACAATATACCATCTGTCCTTACCTAATAAATAATATTTACTACTTATTGTCTATTCACCTTCTCAGTTCTTCTATATTTTACTTTAAGTTTATTTCAGTAAAAGGCTTAAGAGTGTGTACTTGCCACATACTAAGTGAATCCTGTGTCTCTTTGGTGTTTTATATCTTAAAGAAGAGAGTCAGTCCTGGTAAAAATATACTTGATTATCTGTAAACTAAGGTGTGAGACTGTGTAACTTCGGGATATTATTCAAATCATATTAAACCCATGTAAAGATATTTTTCTATTGCTATTATAAACTATAAAAAATATAAATGACTTGAATCTGTTATTGATTATTCATTTCCTATATACTTTGAAAAACAAGTTTTATTTAAAATGTACTTTTATCAGGTTTAACATAGGAAATGATTAATAAATTTGGACATATAAAATAGGAAGTGATTAATAAATTTGGATGTATAGAAAGTTTTAAAGTTGTATAGCAAAAGATGCCTGAAAGGCATGAAAAAGTTAGCCAATCGAAAGGGTGATATTGGCAGTAGATAATGAGCAGGTGAAGAATGACTTTCAGTTATTTTTAAAAGAAGAGAATCAGATGGGCAAAGGCAATGAGATGGCATCTCACAAGGACTAAAGAGTTAATACATGTGTGGAAGACTCTGGTGACCATAAGTGTAGTTTTGTACAGTGAGCCACTGTTTTACATGACATTTGTAGAACCCAAAAATGCCTGATGCCAGCTGAGGCCAAGGAACTCTTGTCTCATTAAAGTTTCTGGTAAGACAACTTCTCTAGTACCCAATCTAAAAGGCTAAAAATGTATATATATATGGATATATTTTTTTTAAAAGACCCATTTTTTTCTTTTTTTTTTTAAATATTTATTTTATTTATTTTATGTGTATGAATACATTGTAGTTGTACAGATGAGAGTGAGCTATCATGTGTGTGGCTGCTGGGACTTGAACTCAGGACCTCCACCACCCCGCTCGGCTGGCTCTGGCCCTGCTCGCTCTGGTGTAATTCACTGTAGCTGTCTTCAGATGCACCAGAAGAGGGCGTCAGATCTCATTACAGGTGGTTGTGAGCTACCATGTGGTTGCTGGGATCCAAACTCAGGACCTTCGGAAGAGCAGTCAGTGCTCTTACCCACTGAGCCATCTTGCCAGCCCCATGTTTTTATATTTTTAAGAATTATGTATCTATTTCACATGTGTGCAATGCCTACAGAGGCCAAAGAATCCGGCCCCCTGATACTGGAGTTACAGATGGTTGTGAGCCACAATGTAGGTGCTGGGGACTGAATTCAGATCCTTTATAAAAACAGCAAATGCTCTTAACAGTGAGCCATTACTACAGTCTCTAATTTTGTCATATTTCCAGATGAAATACTTTTTTATATTCTTAATAGATTAAATACTTAGAAAATTTCATCATCTTAAAAAGCATATAGTAAAAAAAAAAATCTTATGTACCTATTTAAAGATATAAGTAGAAATATAGGTTTGTTTTAGAATGACATTTGTAAAAAGTTTAACTACATGAAGCACTGAATTCAGATAATATATGTTTGTTTGTTTTTTAAGGTAAGAAACCTTATATCTGCACTTGAAATGAAATTGCATTATCCTTAACTTTTACCTTTGTGTGATGGTAGTTTAGTATATGGTCCAACATTACAGATGGTTGTGAGCCACCATGTGGTTTCTGGAATTTGAACTCAGGACCTCTGGAAGAGCAGTCAATACTCTTACTGGCTGAGCCATCTTGCCAGCCCCTATATGGTCCAACATTATCAGTGAACACAAAAATCCACGGAAGCCATTTCTTTCTGAGGATGTTTTAACCACACACAAGATGTCCGTGTGAATGTTTGGTGGGACAACAGCCTGTGTGTCCATTTGCAACTAGCCACAATCCTAATTGCACTGCAGGGCTTGATGAAGAGGTCAGGGTGGGTTAGGTGGCTATGTGCTCTGACTGAACAAATCTGATTTTGTGTATGTACTGTATTCATACTAAGAAACCCACACGCACAGGAGATACCATATAGAGAACATTCTTGGTGCCACTGGTGATAAAAAGCAGGCAGTCAGGGGAAGGGTAAATAGTTTTCAAAAGAGGTAGGGATGATAAGCTAATGTATTCATAGACTGGCCTGATATACAGCCAGCAAAAGGAATATCCTAAACCTTATGTATCCACACAGATATCAGACTACAATAATATTTTTGGTTGAGGAGGCAGGTAAAAGTCAAGCATACTAAGTACAGAAAATATTTAACAATGTATATGGCAAAACTGTGTTTTACCTGTACATGGATGTTTCCAAGTATGAAACTATGGAAGGAAAGTACCTGTTAAATCACGAAGGATGAAAACAAGAAAGGCTTCATAGAATCCTACCTCCTACTCATTGTGGAAGCAGTTTACTTGGCCTTGTGGGCTAACGTATGCCTTCTGTTCCATGTCTTCTCCTAGCTTATTTGAGGAAGAGATAATGTCATATGTGCCTCCTCATGCCTTACTCCACCCCAGCTACTGTCAGTCCCCGCGTGGCTCCCCTGTGTCATCTCCCCAGAACTCTCCAGGTGAGTCCACCTACCACACAGATATGGGGTGCTCTGCCTTCAAGTGCACACTGTGTGGTATTTGCTACCTTTTTAAGTAACCCGTTTCCTTGTAGGTTCATTTTGACTGAGAGATTATAAAGATAAATGTTAGTAGTGTAACATATCCTACTGTAGAATTCACTTTACAGTTTTGCTGCCTACCGCTTAATGTTTCTTGGGAAAATATTAGGGCACAAAATATTTTGTGAACTCTTTTGATTTAAAAGTTGGTTGGGGGTACAGCTTTGATTGACAATAAAAATGTTTCCACTCTCAAGAAAAAAAATATATAAAATTGAAATCATTTGGTATAATGGACTTGGGTGTTTTTCTCCTATTGGATTAACTAATTGTCTGAGATGGTGTGAGGGAGTCGAATGGGCAGATGGAACAAGCTAATGAGTGAAAACTTATTTGAACTCTTTTGGAAGAGGCAGAGGTGAATTTAAGGGGTAATACATGCCCAGGTGTGTAAATGGTATGGAGTGGATCTTTGCAAATGAATTTTTACAAAAGGTAGCCATGATGTTGACAGAGTATCAACTATATCATTTTACAGGCAAAGTGATATTCACACTATTTCAGTAGAAAATCAGACTTCAGTTGTGTCACTGAGAGCTGCTGTGCTCTTTACTGCATAACTTGTGTTCTCACACATTGCTCTGATGATAAAGCTAACTGAATACCACAAACAGGAAAAGCTCAATTAATCTGTCCATGTAACACAGATTTATTGAGCATCCCACTGTGATGCAAGTTGTGAGTTAGAGCATGGCCGTCTGAGTACCACCGTCTCTGCTTTTGAAGGTTCACTGGGAGGCGGTGAGTCAGTAGTGAGTCTGCAGCTCAGTGGTCAGCGCCCTGATGTCATGGGAAGGCTTGTTTAAGGAAGGCTGAGAGAGCAGGGGTGAGGGAACCTTGAAGGATGACTGACTAGAAATTTGCCAGGTGGGGCTTAAAGTTCAGCTGGGTGGTAACGAACTTGCCTAGCCCTGGGATGGGTTCCCAGGACTAGGTGAAGGGGAAAAAAGAAAAAAAATCTCAAAAAGATCAAACTGGCAAACAAAAAATCAGAACTGAAAGTTTCCCAGAGGGGCCAAAGGCAGAAGGACATTCAAAATAAAAGGGAAGCATACTCTGAGCACAGACAGTCGGGTACTGAGGAGAAAGAATAGAAATGGAAGGCCGTTCTGAAGATTCAGGTTGGAAGTTTAGGCGAGAGTAGTGGTCACTGAGGTCTTTCTATGTGACCTATTCCAGCATAGACCCTGCCTTGGGGAAGGTTATTAATAATGTCATGAATTTAAACCCAGTGGCCTGTCTTTGGACCTTATCTCTAGCATCTGGCTCTACTAACAATGCCTTGAAAACTGGCTTTTGGTGAAATCTCTGAAATTTTATAAGAAGAAAACTGCCAGTGATAAGGATCCTATTTCATGAGGATCAGTTTGATGACAGCATCTAAGGCCCTGGAGGTAGAGAAGCCATTTGAGAGGATGGTACACTAGGCATGCTAAAGAGTTGGACTTGGCGTGCAGCAGTGGTGGGATACAGGGATAAAGGGATGGGATATGTAATATACTGAGACGTTAGGACTGAGCCCAGCTAAGAAAAAGCCAAGACAAATGTGAACATCTTCTTGCCACACTGGAACCACTTGCCAAGAAGAGAATAAGATACAACTTATAGAAAAATGTTAAGTGAGCTTGATTTGTTACATGGTTTTTTATTTGTTTGTTTGTTTATTTGTTTTGGGCTTTTTTGAGAAGTTTGGGGGCTCTCCGTCTGAGATACCCAATGACAAGTGGAACTATATAGTTAGGAGATATCAAGGACAATTGGTCTTACAAATTGGAGAATACACAGAAGTTTCCTTTCTTAAATAAAATTGAGGTAGTAATAATCATGTCACCTCTCATGGGTTTTTGTGGGGGAGTGTGGGGGGTTTGCATGCATCCACCTCCCAAGCCATTTATCACTGGCAAATATGAGTCCATTTCCTTTTGACTGGTGAGCTTGGCTGGCTTAGGCATTGAATTATTCAGAGGTCTTTGTCTTAGGATGCATGCTAAAGGGGTTTTTTTGTTGTTTTTTGGTTTTTGGTTTTTTTTTTTTGCTTTTTTTTATTAGATATTTTCTTTATTTACATGTAAATTTCTCCCTTCCCAGTTTCCCCTCTAAAAAACAAAGAAACAAACAAAAACAACAAAAACAAACCCCAGCTGCCTCCCCACTCCCCATGCCTGCCACCCCACCTTCTCCTGCTTATTGGCCCTGGCATTCCCCCACACTGGGGCACAGAACCTTCACAGGGCTGAGGTCCTCTCCTCCCATTGATGATCGAATTTGCAATCCTCCACTATACACACGCTGCCAGAACAATCAGAACATGTGCAGACCTTGGTTGGTGGTTGAGACTCTGGGAGCTCTGAGTGTACTACTTAGTTCATATTGTTGTTCGTCCTAAGGGGCTGCAAACCCCTCAGCTCCATTGGTCCTTTCTCTAACTCCTTCACTGGGGACCATGCTAAACGGTTTTAGTGGTTGTCTCTTTGTCTTGCTGTCTTATGATTAAAAAGTAGATCCATGTGGAATTCTGCTCATGCCAGCCACAGCCCCTTTTTTTCTAGGCTTTTTCCAAAGCTCTTCCTCCCTGAGAAAAACATTGACCACCAGATACTGTCCTCTGAACTCCACATAAGAACTTTTCTCTTGAAGGCTGTCTGGGCAGTCTTTAATTCTGTGCATTCTAAATGGCGACTAAGTTCACATCTTCATTGAGCATCACAGATACACAGGAGTAATTCATGGTGATGATATAGTGCATTCTGGAAACTCAAGAGTTCAATATTTTCCAACAATGTGTGTAATCTGGCCATATCTAAATTGCTAGCAGTGTTGGTGTTGGTTTTAATTTGCAGGAAAAATTATCTCCATATTCCTGGCCTGCTCCATCCCAACGGGCTGGCTCTGTTTGATGTTGAGACTGGGGCGTACTGCCTGATAGGAATGGAAGCAACTGTAAGTGGCTCCACATGAGAAGAGGCAGACCTCGCTAACCTCATTTCCCCTGTGGAGGAATCTATTTCTGAAAATGGTTTCTGGGCCTACCAGTGTCTTTGCTGGCTGTGTAAATTCAACATCTCAGAAATAATTTTTTGGAGAGGTCTGGTTTTTTTCCTTGTGACTAGAATTTCATTGAGAATTATAGTGTGAAAATTATGACAATAATAAAATTTAATGACCTTCATTCTGAGTGCCTAGGAACCTGATAATCTTTCCATACTTTGCCTCATTCCAAGCACATTTGCATATTTTTTGAGAGAAAACGGGCTTTGGAAAACCTTGACTCACTGCTTTCTTGCAGCTGTGAGAGTGTTCACCTAAAACTTGTCAAAATTTTGGAATGTAAAGGTTTATTTTTCTTGGGCCATTGTAAAGGCAGTCTAATCTCAGCTGTGTCTGAAGGAAATGACCTCTGCTAATACCATGGGGTTCACTATGGCTAATAAGAAGCTAAGCAGCATGTCTAAGGACGCATCTCTAGTAATGTAAATGCCATGTCCCCCAACTTATCTCATATGTTAGAGACAACATTGCTGAGTGCATTCTCTTTCTTTTTTGTTTTTTGCTTTTGGTTTGGTTTGGTTTGGTTTGGTT
>NW_022196896.1:80252818-80254087 GCF_008632895.1 Mastomys coucha | reverse complement strand
AACTCACTCTGTAGACCAGGCTGGTCTCCAACTCAGAAATCCGCCTGCGTCTGCCTCCCAAGTGCTGGATTAAACATGCGCCACCACTGCCTGGCTCTGAGTGCATTTTCTAGGTGACTAAAGTTATGATGTTAATGGCATGAGAATTGTTTAACATCAATTTTATTGACAAATTTCATGCATAGTATTTTGCTCCTTGTTTTCAAAATCATGGCAGATTAAGGTGCTGTATTGGGGGTGGGGTGTGGTGTGGTCATTGTGTCTGAGTGTGGTCTAGAACTGTGGTCACTTGGCTAGAACTGGAGTAGTTGGAGCTGAGATAAGCAGCCTGGGATCACAGACTCACAGCACTGGGGAGCCTCCTGAGCCTTTCACCAGGGTTGTCTGTAGTTGAACCAATTTAAACTTATCCCCGTCTATCTCACACATGAGTGAGACTCAGACTATGGCTATTTTATTTGGCTTTGACAATTTCTGGGGGGTGCTCCCTAATCTACTTTCCTAACTGCTGGACTGATTACTTCTCCAGCAGTGTACCCCAACTCCTTGCTGTTTCTCCTGGCTATGTGCCCCTGGTCCATCTCCTCTCATGGTGGCTCTCTCCCGTGCCCTTCTTCTCTCCCTCTACCCAATACCCCCAAGCAAGTAACTGAAAACCGGCCTACTCTATTCTCTCCAGTAACTGGCTATAGCTGTTTTTATTCAACCAATAGTTTTAAATTAAGGAGCAAGGTTTACACAACACAAGCTGGTATATGTGAGAATTCCTTCATCTTGAGACAAGTAGACCTCACAATACATAGTAGCACACCAAACTCAACACTTGCCTCAATGCAATGGACCATGAGAAGGGTTTAGCTCCCACTAAGGACCTTCTCCTCCCAAGAAGCAGCTCTTCTCTTTGTTACTCCTCAGCCCTCCTTACCCTCTCTCCCTCTTGACTCAGCACTTTTATGATATAGTTATTTTTTTTAAATCATTTTTTATTCTTTGGAAGTTCATATAGTAATATTATGAGATATTTGTAGATATATAGATATATAGGTTTATAGATATAGATATCCACTAGTGTCTTCCTCTGAATCTCTCTAGTCTTGTCATCTCCTTCTTCCCAGCTTCAAGTCTTCTTTTTATTTTTGTTATTAATAATCCCTGAGTCCAGTTAATATAGATTTTTTTTCTTATTAATATTTTTGTCCTCGCTGGGCAGTGGTGGCACACACCTTTAATCCCAGCACTTGGGAGGCAGAGACAGGTGGATTTCTGAGT
>NW_022196896.1:80214672-80252764 GCF_008632895.1 Mastomys coucha | reverse complement strand
TATATATATATATATATATATATATATATATATATATATATATTGTCCTCACTACTAGTGCTGCCAGGTTAGGGTATCTGTTGTTGGCATACCCTTCAGTGTTTCCTTTTAATAACTTAATTCTTGGACAAGTCTGGAAAACCAAGTTGTTTTCAGTAAATGGTATAAGCCATGCCTGATGGCTCAGACCTGTAAACACAGCTACTGTAGAGGCAAAGGCAGGAAGATGGCATGTTGAAGACTTACTTGGGCTTCAGAGTTAGTTCAAGACTAGGCGGTGCAGCTTAGATCTTGTCAGTGGTCAGTTACTTGTCTGACACAAACATGAGGCCCCATGTTTACTCCCCAGAACAACAACAAAAAAAATGAACAAATATAACAAACATTTAAGTAAACAGTATGTCCGTGAACATCCACAGATCTAGGACTTCTGCTGCTCTTAGAAAATAGGTATAGATATGAGGACTTGCACATCTGTGCTTTGTCCAAGTTATCTCCATGGTGCTCCCTGCTTAACGTACTGTTGTACTATGTTCCAGAAGGTCAAGCTGTCTAGAAATTATTGTAATGCTTATTGGCTTGTTCTTCATTAATAATGGGAAATTGAAGAGGAAATGGTGTGTGTGTGTGTGTGTGTGTGTGTGTGTGTGAATGGAAAGGGAACCAGGGAAGAAGTGGACCTTTAATCTGTATTAGGACAGAGGCCTGGAGTTGTGTAGTCAAAGTTCAACTCCATAGCCTAAATTTGTAGCAGAAGCAGAAAAACATAAGACTTCTCTAGATTTTGATACTAACATTTTTCAAGTGTCATCTGAGATTATTTTGTCAGATAAAATTCAATAGTTGGTTATTATGCAGTGTTGTGACAGTGTATGGAAAGTGTATACATAATATGACAGTTTTTAAGATCTACCTAGCTATGATAAAGACTAATAGCTCTAATAGCTGTTACACCCCCCACCCACCCACCCCCCAAAAATCTCCAAATAGTTAATCTAGTGCCAGCCATTCAGGAAGTCCAATCTCTGGTCACCTCCTAGAAGCAACTGACTCTTCCCCATGGGATTCCCTTTGGGAAAACTCTGAAGACTGTGGGTGTATGTATTCTCTGAGAGAGAGGACCTTCTGACTGTGGTTGTGGTTCCCCATGCATTTCTATCAGATCAATCTTCCAAGAACATTTTTTGGCTTCCAGAACCAATATAACCTAATTCCTTCCCTGGAAGCTCTTCAGTTGGACCTGACTTATATTAATTATATGACAGCTGGTATTGGGTATTATGGCTCATACCTATAATCCTAGATCCAGGAAAGCCTGTGCAAGACTGTCTCTCTACTCCGCCCCCACTCTCTCCTTTATTCCTTCAAATAGTTTTATTTTAACCATAAACATTTTTATGTTATGTTATATCAGTGAAATTTCTATATTGTTTTTAAAATGTACTTTGATAACACTATCCTTTCCCACAACAAAATTAACCTCTCAGAATTAGTAAGGCTAATATTGTTCAAAACTAGAGATGGTCAGAATTCTGTTCATACTTTAAAATGGGGAGCACAGCTTTATAGCTACCACTGAAATAACTCCCATGAAGCTGTAACCTATTTCCAATATTTGATACTTAGCTCCCTGAGTCTGTATTAAAGCCAGATTAACCATTGGAATTATATACCTTTCAATATTAATTCCATTGAGAAACCATCAGTGCCATCCTTTACTGAAAACTGAAGTCCTACCAACTAGAGTCCATTGTAAGCCTGCTCAGGATCCTGACCTTATCTGTGCCACATTTCCTACTTTGCCCTCCAGCTAGTTCCTACTGTTCGGCTGTTCCTTAAACAGGTATTTCCTGATTGCCTATCTCATCTCCTAGCTCAAAAGGGAATCCACACTCTACTACTAAACTTTCAAACTCTACTTCATACTCCTCCAAAAACTTTCTATCAAACTACACATTGTTCCCATCTCTCAGTAAGTTTCTTTCTTTCTTTTTTTTTTTTTGTTGTTGCTGTTTTTTGTTTTATGTTTTTGTTTGTTTGGTTGGTTGTTTTGTTTCGTTTTGGTTTGGTTTTTGGTTTTTTGAGACATGGTTTCTCTGTGTAGCCCTGGCTGTCCTGGAACTCACTATGTAGACCAGGCTAGCCTCAAACTTAGAAATCCGCCTGCCTCTGTCACCCAATTACTGGGATTAAAGGCAAGCGCTACCACTGTCCAGCTTAGTAAGTTTATTAAATACAGATTCTGAGCTGTGTGTGGTGACCCCTGCCTAGAATACCTGCTTTTGAAAGGTATGAGAAGGAGATCAGGCTATGCCTGGCTACAGAATGAGTTTGAAGCCAGTCTGGGCTACATGAGAGTTTAAAAATATAATTTACTGTATTTTAAAGTAAAGTGTATGAGATTATTTTTTAGAATACAACTTTTAGCAAAAGAATGTTTGCCTTGAACCATTTCTGTTACTCCATTGTTAAGCCCCTTACCTAGACTATAAAGGACTAACTTTTAATTTACTTGTATTGAGAGTGAATGAAAGCCGGGCGATGGTGGCTCACGCCTTTAATCCCAGCAATTAGGAGGCAGAGGCAGGTGGATTTCTGAGTTCAAGGCCAACCTGGTCTACAGAATGAGTTCCAGGACAGCCAGGGCTACAAGGAGAAACCCTGTCTCAAAAAAACAAAAAGAGAGAGAGAGAGAGAAAGAGAGAGAGAGAGAGAGAGAGAGAGAGAGAGAGAGAGAGAGAGAGAAGGATTTCCCACAGCCTTTGGGCTTCTCAAACTATACAGCCATGGTATATAAGCTACTTCTTAATGTAATCAACTGGAAGGGTGATGTTTCTTTTGAGTATGTAAAGAGTTTTCATTCAGTCTTTGGTCTTCGTTTGCTGTTTTCCACTGATGGCTGTCGTTGCTGTTGATTCAGCATGGCTACTTTCTGGGCGGTTTGGCCTACTAGTCTAGATCTTCTCACAGTTTTCTTGGGTTTCCTGAGTCATGCACTGTCTTGGCCTGAGTCCATCCAGCAGCAGCTGCATACACCTGTGGTTCATGTCTCTTTGTGGTGCAAATGACTTCTTCAAGCACACAGGCAGCCATTGCCCTGTGTTAGCTCCTGTATGCTGCCCACATGTCTCACTGGTTGGAGTTGAGCTTCTTGTAATTCCTCAGTATGGAATGATTCCTCAGTGTGGTTGAATTTTGGAATCACCTGGAAAGCTGTAGAAAACACTTAGGTCTGGGTCTTACCTCTACCAGATTCTGATGTGATGGTTTTGGGTGTGGACTGAACTTCGGGATTTTTTCAAGTTCCTATGAGGTTCTAATATGCACTCAATATTGAGAACCACTGCTTGAGGTTCTCTTTTGTGTCCTGGATTTTTTTTTTTTTTTTAAGATTGAATTGATTTGTTTTCTTTAACTCTTAGCTCTTTGAACAAAAAGTGTATAACTCCACCGACAAGCCTCCAGACAGATTACAAATCAGGAGCTAGTCTTGTGACTAAAGCTCCAATATGTCTGCCTATATGTTGAGTATGTATACAGATGACACATAGAGGGTTTCTTATGAAACAGATACTACACAGTGTCATGCATACCAGCTCAAGTCAAGCATGGGAATTGACTGATCTCTTATGCAGAGTCTGGAGTATCCATTGACTGTCATTGACCTAGCTTCCTATGTCTCTGGCCACCAACATCATTCCCCACACTGCTTTTAGCATCCAGTAGACCTGGTCAATAGGACTTGGCCAGTAAACTGCTTCCTCATTTTCCTCAGTAGCAAAGCGCTGATGGGAACCTTAATAACCACTTTATAGACTCTGCATGAGGATTTCTCAAGATCCCCTATGGAAAGTGCATTACCCCTAATATACAGCAGGTGCTTATCAAACGATAGCTATCATTATTATTAAGAAACTCTGTTATCATAAGAGCTTCCCATTCCGGCCCCCTGCTTTTCTACTGGTACTAATTTGTATTTCTCATGGTTGGTGTTCCTATGAGTCACCACACTCCTGACTAGTTCTTATCCCCTCAGGCCTCAATTGCTGTATAAACTCTGAACTGCTTCTCCACCCTTCAGTCTCTCTTCCTCTTTCCCACCCTTAATCTGCCCTACACCCTCAAAGAAAATTCCTCCAATAAAATTCTCCTTTAATTTTCTCAACATTCTATAAAGGTGCCCTGCTCCCTCTCCCCACATTCTGTAGAAGTTAGATCAGGTTCTTCCTCCCGGCCCCATGCTCCTAATAATAAGGCTTAGACTCAAAATATACTTACAAATACCTTGGCCATATAGCTATGTTCTTCTCTGACTAGATCATAATTTAAAATAACCCACTTATTTTTCATCTACATTCTGTCATGTGGCTGGTTACCTGTGTTCATATAACACATATATCTGTCTTATCATATCTTATCACCCAGGCACTATCCCAGAATCCTTTCTGCCTCCCTGATGTCCCACCTCCTAATTTATGCCTAAACTATGGGCCAATGATTTAGTATTGATAGGTGCCACATCCATATACATATACAGGTATTTTCTGCACAACATTCCCTCTTTAAATCCCTCTTCTCATTGGCTCCAGCCCTTCTGACTTATTAACTTCTCCTTGTCTCTTCAGCATGCCTACTATACTCTAGGTCATGGGGTGTCCATCTGTTGAACACATTTTTAATATTTAGTCCAGTTCTTGTTGCTCTACACCACATATAATACCTATTCTTTACTATTTACAAGTTTTGTGCTATTTAATTTCTCATTGTTGTGACCAAATACTGGACAAAAAGCAACTTAAAGGAGGAAGGGTTAATCCTGGCTTATGGTTCCAGGGGATACAGTGCATCCTGTCTGGGAGGACATAGTGGTGGGAGCAGGCAGTGCTTGGTTATTTTGCATCCTTAAACAAACAGTAGAGGGATGGATTTCGGGTACTAAGCCCTCTTTCTCCTTTTTATTCATTCATGGACCCCAGCTCCTGGAATGGTGCCACTAACATGTAGGGTGGGTCTTCCTACCTCAGTTAACCAGACCTAGAAATTCTGTCCCAGATGTGCCCAGAGGTTTGTTTCCACGGTGATTCTAGATCCTGTCGACTTGGCAATTAACCACTTAGGCTCCAGTTAAGGTCCTCCCTGAGGCCCTGTCCATTTTAATCTCTATCCACACACATTACTTTTCTGTGACATTACTATTGTCTTCTATACCACTAATCTCAAAAGCAAATACCCGGGAGGTCAGGCAGCCAGAGTCACAGAGCGGATGGTGGGAGTGGAGTCCAAGGAAGCAGCTGCCTATCTGCCTAAGGAGGTTCATGTCAGCTGTAAGATGTCTCACAACTTTCAAGAGAAAAACATGCTTTTCCTTGAAATCTCCTAATAATTCCAAATACTGGCAATTAATCTGAAGTTTTGTTTCTTTTTCTTTTTGTAATCTAGGGGCATACAAAGTATCCTATGAGGCAGGATAGAGCCCAGGGCTTTACTTTTATCACCTCTGATTTACACATTGTATTCCATCTAGTTTTTTTTTTTTTTAAGATTTTATTTATGTATTATAATATAAGTACACTGTAACTGCCTTCAGACACACCAGAAGAGGGCATCAGATCTCATTACGGATGGTTGTGAGCCACCATGTGGTTGCTGGGATTTGAACTCAGGACCTTCGGAATAGCAGTCAGTGCTCTTAACCACTGAGCCATCTCTCCAGCCCAACCTCCTCCCCTCCCCCCATTTTTTTTTCTTCTTTTTTTTTTTTTTGAGACAGGGTTTCTCTCTGTAGCCCTGGCTATCCTAGAACTCACTCTGTAGACCAGGCTGGCCTCGAACTCAGAAATCCGCCTGCCTCTGCCTCCTAAGTGCTGGGATTAAAGGCATGCGCCACCACCGCCCAGCCGTATTCCATCTAGCTTAAAAGTTCATTATTTGATGAACTTCCCATACAGTTTCTATGACATCATTTCAACAACAAGCAAAGATATTCTACCCTAAGTAGTTGTCCTTAGATATGAATAACTCTACTTGACTCATTTATTTCTGTCTTCTCAAGCAGGGCATCCACTGTTGAACATAACACAAGATTAGCAATAAATAACCATCTTTATTTGCTATTTGTTAACTCATTTGTTAAAGAAATTTTTGCAAGGCACGATGGCTCAAGCCTTAATTGAAGCACTCCTAAAGCACAGGCAGGAGGAAGGAAAATGTAAGGCCAATTCAGACCAGCAAGCAAGATCCTGTCTCAGCAAAACAAACCAAATAATGATAACAAAACTCACATATATGCACACACATACACACACAAAGAAAGAAATCTCATGGGACCTGCATGTTGTGTAATAAACAAGGCCAGAATTAGTTTCCTGGTTTCTTTCATTGAATGGGCAATCTTTTGTGGAAGGGTTGTTTTTGTCATGTCTGTGACTGTTGCCCTATCCATCCCTGTGGGTGTTATCATCCCAACATGCTACTCAGTCACCTGGAGCACACAGAGTCTTCTGTGGAAAGACGAAGAAACCATGTTATAGTTACATTTTATTACTAATACTTGGCCACAGAATGGCATAAATACTTTGAGTTTATAGATATGGGCAGTACTTGATATATTAGGAATGCAAAAATTATTAATATTATTTATTCTTTGTGCAGCTCCAAGATATATTCCTCCCACAGTTATGCATGAATTCTGTTTTTATAGTAATCATTTCATCCTACGATGTAAAATAAATGTAATTATATCTCCAAAATCATCCCTAAATTTAATGCAAACCTAAAAGCATTTTCATGGTGCTTCATGGAACTTTCCATACAGTTTCTATGACATCATTTCAACAACAAGCAAAGATATTCCACCCTAAGTAGTTGTTCTTAGATATGAATAATTCTACTTGACTCATTCTGGTTTGGATGGAAAAGGGGGACATATCTGAGACCTGGTGAGCATATTTGGCTATTTAAACAATATCTTTATTCTTAGTCAAACGCTACAAACAAGATTTTTCTTAACAACTTCCTTGAACTTTGTTAAGGCTTTGTGTGTGTGTGTATGTGTGTATATGTGTGTGTGTGTGTGTGTGTGTGTGTGTGTGTGTGTGTAGGGACTGATGTAGAAGCTGAAAGCAGTGTCTCACTTTTCTTGCTAACTTGTGGTACTTTCTCAAGGTGTTGTGGACTGAATAGGGCATAGATCCAGGTTGTTCTTCTGTGGTTGCTACAGGTACTCAACGTGCCAATGCCCGGGCTCCAGCCCCTTACAAGAGAGATTTTGAAGCCAAACTAAGGAATTTTTACAGGAAGTTAGAAACTAAAGGATACGGACAAGGCCCAGGAAAATTAAAGTAAGTAGAAATGACTCAAACCACATGATTTATAGATGGTAAATGGATAGGAAGCAGTTGGGAGTTTGGAAAATTGGTTGTCACATGAGTCTTATTTTAATGGGCAGTATTAGTTTGGAATTTATAAATTACACTGTAACAATGTAAAACGTTGCTCAGGAATAAAGCCCTACTAAGTTATGGTTTCCAGTCAAGGTAGGACTGTATAAAACTATAAACAAATTCAAGATGATTATATTTTTTTCTCCTGAAAACCTTTGTTGGCCTATTGATAGCTATTATAGTATTTTATTCTTCATATTACTGCTTTTTCTCATCCTTGAATTACCAAGATCATCTTCTGTAAATTCAAGCTTCCAGTCATTTCTTTGTCATTACTATTAAGATGCGGGCAGATTGGTATCCGTAGAGGATGTGTTAGCTATCATCACAGTAGACCTCCATATGCATCACTCATTTCATCTACCCCTTAGGGAAATTTCAAGATTCAGTTAATTTAAAACTTAAATTAAGTACTTTGCTTTGCAGGACACAAACACACACACACACACACACACACACACACATACACACATGCCCTCCTGGTTCTCACTGGACATTCAATAATTGAATTCCATGCTTAGGTGCATTTTAGTCTTAAAGGATTATCTCATAGTATTGTTCTCTCTTTAGTAAGAAACCTTTGCCTGTCTCTTATTTGTCTCTGTCTCTCACTGTCTCTCTGTCTACCTTTCTCTCTCTCTCTCTCTCTCTCTCTCTCTCTCTCTCTCTCTCTCTCTGTCTCTCTCTCTCTCTCTTGTCTCTCTCTCTCTCTCTGTCTGTCTGTCTCTGTCTCTGTCTCTGTCTCTGTCTCTCTTTCTCTCTCTCTCTCTCTGTGTGTGTGTATGTCTTATGACTATTTTCCTTCTGGGATAAATGTCTTGGCCACTCAGAAAGGACTCATGGGTTTTTGTTACAGGCCACAGGTTTACCCATGGTTTTCTTATGTAACTTCTGCTATTGTTGTTAAAGAGTTTAAGGCAAATATGTATTTAAGTGCAGACAGCAATGATATTAAGCAAGCTCACTCCTCACCTAGTTAATTGTGGAAAATAGAAACTAGATAGCATGAAAGACAAGGAAAGGAAGTAATCTTTCATTACACTTTTCAAATTGTGTGCCTCTTTATGGACAGGTTAATTATCCGAAGAGACCACTTGCTGGAAGACGCTTTCAATCAGATTATGGGCTACTCCAGAAAGGACCTGCAGAGGAATAAACTGTACGTCACCTTTGTCGGGGAGGAAGGGTAAGCAGAACAGAGAAGTGGTCTGTGCAACACAGGCTGTGGCTACAGAGCGGATGTTTCTCCTCAGCTCTGTGGTTCCCCAAACAGGAAATCCTTCTGACAGGAAGTATTGCTCTCAGATGCTTCAACCTTTCGCCTCCCCCAACCCCTCTGGTTTTTAAATCATTTGGTATAGCATTTTTTAAATTAAAGTAACTCTTACCTATAATTATTTTTTTTTTCTATTAGAAGACCAGTTCTATTGCTTTTTTATTTTTCTGTATCTATCTTTGAAAGGGGGAAATGGAACTTTGTGAGTATCTGTAGAGAAAGGGAACAAGGAACTACAGTTGACATCTTGTTTTCCACCCTGGCTCACTGAGCAGAATGTGTCTCACTTGTTAAATAAGCCCTGGTTCAGAATCACAGACCCTGCTGCTCTTCCCAAAGTGCCCACAACAACCACGCCAATGCCTTTGCTCCTATTTCCTGCCCCCAGTTCTCTTCCCCTGGGCGGGCCTTGTACCTCCCAATGCAATCTCCTACTGTAAACAAAGCAAACTGTGCAGCGTGACTCTTCCATGAGTGTGCTCATCTAGATAAGGGTTGGGTAATGAAGGGCTGGGTCTCCCACACTCCGTCTGCTACACTCCAGCAGACATAACACTTGTTAATGGATTGCCTTGGATGCATCCCCCATGGGCCCTTACTTCTATCTCGGGACTCTCTGCTGTGTGACTTATAGCTACTAGGCTCACTTTAATATACCACACAATCCTCTAAGCTCTGGTTGTTCTGTTTGACACTGTTGGCCTGGATATTTATTTATTCAGCTCTACTAAGGGACCTTGGGCCTTGCATATATGCTAGGCCAGCACCCTGAGGTAGACCCCTAGCCTCTTTTTAGTTTTTATTTTGAGAGAGGGTCTTAACAGAATGCTTAAGCTGGCCTGGAACCTAGGCCATAGGCCAGTGAGACCTTGAGAACTGCACTTCTCCTGTCTCCACTTCCTTATAACCAGGGTTTCAACCCTGGGCTATCAAGCCCGGTAGCTTGGATCACTTTATGAACACCCTCTCAGTCATCCAGTAATGAAGAAGAGTCAGGAACAACAGTAGTGATATCCAACCAATGTGGCCCCTCAGCATATGCTTGATGGAGGATGACTCCCTGTCCATGGAACTAAGGAAAAGCAAAATCAAGATCCAAGCCCAGGCCTTAAGGTCTTTCTTCTGGTATTCTTGGACGGTACTGGGATTTAAGAAACACCCCTGGCTGGATCCTTTTTTTTTTTTTTTTAACCTTGGAATGTTTTTAGCATTCCAGGTGGTGAGTGGACACATGAAGCTTAGGCTTGAGCTTCCCTGAGACTCCAGCCTTTGGTGACTAATGTACATATGTAAATGGACTTGTAAACTTGTGTTCGTTTGCTTAAAGATGCAGGTGCGCAGTTGAAAAGGGAGGCAAGTGCTGTTAGCCTCTTCCCAGGTATGCAAGGGATGTCAAGCATTTCCTTACAGGACCAGTCCGCTTTGGCTGAGATTATTTTTCTCTCCCAGAACTCCAGCTGCCTTCCTTTATTATAAAACCACAGGCAGGCTTTTTTTTTTTTTTGACACATGGTCTTGCTATGTTGTTAGGCTGGCCTAGAACTCTCAAGCTGAAATGACCTGAGCCTCCCAAGAGCTGGGCACCGGGTCTACATATGTACAATCAGTACTT
This sequence comes from Mastomys coucha, assembly GCF_008632895.1. Lineage (NCBI taxonomy): Eukaryota > Metazoa > Chordata > Mammalia > Rodentia > Muridae > Mastomys > Mastomys coucha. The sequence continues at coordinate 80,242,434 of NW_022196896.1, read as the reverse complement.
TTAGCTTGGGCCACAGTTCGTCGAGATGTGGTTGATCCACTTCAGAAGCCCTTAGCAGTGGGTGCATTTGAGTAGCCCAGATGTTTGTCGAGTGCGATCATCCTGAGGTGGGCCACCATATTCTGAACTGATGACACCACTTCCAAGCAGAGCTACATTCCTTTTTGTTTGATGACCTCTGGTGATCAAGTGCTTCCTCCCCCTGCCACTTGTCTACTTCCTATGACACTGAAGGGAGAAAGGAGAGAGGATGTTTTGGGAATGGTCTCAGACAAAGGGAGAACAATCCCTTTGTCTAGTCCCTCTACACACAAGTTGTTGACACTGGGTCTCTCACACCAACAGAGAGGGCAAGGACAGGATAGAGCCCAGAAACCAGTGACCAAAGTGGGAATAATTTCAGCTACAAAATGAGTAAAGAAATATTGAGCAGTAATTTTAAGTGACTGAATACATGATCAAATGATGAAATAAATGGGCGAAAGGAAAATCTCTCCAAATAATTCAAGAGAATTTCATAAGGGTGAAGTGTATAGTAACTTTTTTCCAAATGATACAGTAAGAAGGGAGTAGCGAAGTGGGATTGTTTTGTTAAAACTGGCAGACATTGTCATAAGTCATGTTGACAGTGTGTCCTTCACATAAGAACACCACCTTATCCAAATGAACTTCCTCCACAAATCTGTAATCATAGACTATTCTACAGAAAAAACATGGGATGATTCCCAGTTAAGGGAAATTGTGAGACTCTCACCAATATTGAAAATCATTGAGGACATTTAAAACCAAATACAAACAAACAAACAAACAAACAAAAAGAGGAATTTGAGAGATGTTGTAGACAAGAAGAGACATGATGACTAAATGCATTTCACTTCCTAGATGAGACTATAGAGGAGAAAAAAGATATCATGTGAAAGTGAATGAAATCAGATAAAGAATGCATTCTGTTACAAGTTATGCAGCAGTATTGCTTCCTTAATGCGGCACCATTTATGACAATCACTGAACCAAGTTTTGCAAAAGAGACTTTATTCCCAAGAAAGTGGAGCCCTGAGTCACAGATCTGCCTGCACAGCAATAGGGTTTAGCCATCTTGCTGGGACAAAGTATCGTGGTCTGATATAGGGAGAGGGAAGTAGGGGCAGGATCCAGTCCAGGCATAGCCACCCTCTTCTCAGGACTCATGCTCAGGAAAATGGCACTGCTGGTGTTATCTAAAAACATCAACTAAGTCACACTGCTGAGGTTTAAGTAAACAGTTGGTGGCTTCTGCTGGCTTGAGACAGACACACATGGTTCCAAGTTCCTGAAAAACAACTTAGGCAACCATTGCCTCAGAGGTGTTGTTGTCAGAGAGTATGATGGGACAGAGAAGATGATAGGAGGGTACTGACAAGCAGCTTGGCTTCTAAAGTTGATGATAAGATCAAGTGTGGCTCTAGGACTTACTTGGTGTTTCCATCATCTGTATTGATGAGAAATGTACTGGACATATATGAGATATGTATATAGGCTATGCAAGACCTCTATATTTTTTTGTAAGTCAAAAAAAAAAATTCTAAAATAATGGGTGCTCCAAGTGGAAACATTTGGTCAGGATTTGGAGAGATTTGGCCTGTTCCTTTTTTGAGTTTCCTTGTTGCCTTGTTGTTAGATGAATGACTTCTCTAGATTATTGTCAGTTGTGTGTGCCTTTTCCATCACTTACGGTCAATGGAGTAAGTATAGAGACATGATTTTTGTGAGGAGTCTTAATTAATACTAATGTTGCCGTACAAAGAGTATTATTATTTTGTGTCAACTTTCTACTACCAATGAGGGGTTAATACTCTGGAGTTATTGTTGCTACTATCCCCGTGGTTTCATTTCCAGTCTGACACAGTCAATCTAGTTAAACCAGAGCATAAAGAGCAGCGGATTTAGTTTTAATAACAGTGCCTTTCCTTGTCTTCCAAAAAAGGTGTGGATTAGCAGCTTCACAGAAACAGTGACCTTGGTTCATGCCGCTTCGGCACCTATATCTGAAACAAAATATATAGATTGTTCTAGAAGTAAAGGAATCTGTAGGACACTGCAGAGACTATTTGAGGTAGAACTAAGCTCAGGCTATTAGAAACGCCTGTCTTCAGCCACAAAAACATTTAAAAAAATTATCCTTGTGCCTACTAATGTAGATACATTAGAGCAACTTATTTCTTTACTAAAGTGATTTTGTGTTAGCCTCGGCTTTTTACAAAAAGTAGATAGTTTCTATGCACTGTCTTGTCGTTGATAGTCGAATTAGGCTGGAGCCGGGAGTTGCGTTCTAGGCATTTCCACCAAGCTTACCATGGTTATCTTGCCTTAGAAAGTTAGGGTAGGGGAGTATAGCAGTGGATACATCACCAAAAGAAGTCACCTTGCTCAAAGGTGAGGGGAGATGGTTTGGTGCCTATTTCTGACGAGCCTCAGTCTGCCCAGGCGTTGCTAATGTATATGGTTAACAGTATATAATGGATGATATGCTATATATTATTCTTTAGTGTATTATTTCTGTTAATTAATAATTCTAGCAACCAAAGTTTACCTGGTATTAGAACTCAGGTTTTGCTAAGGTATCCGGGCCTAACAGTGAAGAAATAACGTCGTACACAGAGAGAGGGTGTTTGCTAGCTGACTGTTCCACCTCTTTTTGTTTTCATGGCACCTCTGTGAAGGGCACCTTTATTTAAGGAAGAATGAATTCATTATGTGCAAAGAGCTGTCAAGATGACGTCAGTCATTGGTCTTGCAAGCCACACTTAGACTAGGGGGGAGCATATGCAAATAGTTTTGGTTTGGAGACCTGTGTGTGGCATCTTTTGAGTTCTTTCTATATTCCCCCAGGATAGGGAGATAAAAATAGCTAGGGAGGAAAATAATCTAAGGTAGTTTTCTTTTCCACTGCTAATCAATTACCCAGTGTGGCTCACACATAACCAGACTGGGGTCTGAGCTGTAAAGCAGTGGAGCTTCAGTTGAACTTGGGCTGCTGCTTGGCCTCTTCTGGGAAGCAGCCGCATCATCTGAATCATCTTTACCCACCAAAGAAAGATGCTCTGTAGCCAGGCCTTAGCTTGGTACCACCAAGAGCAACTATGTCTTATCATATTTCTACACTCAACTCCCAGGCCTCTGATTCAAATTCAACTGTGGTTGAAATCAGAAGGTGCCTAGGCCTTGTATGCCTGGACAAGCTTGGGGGAAGAGATAGGGTGACTTCCTGAGGCCATCGTCGTCTCTCATTTTACAGACTGTCCCCACTGGAGTATTTTGTTTTCAGTTAATGTTTGTTATATTAAGAATGGAAGAATGGAGCTAACTATTTTAACCCACGTCAGGTGCAGCTAACTTGTGATGTGCCAAGCCAGCAGCTCCACAATGGGTACAATGCTTTGTCAGCGGGGAGGGCTTGAGACACTATGGCCACTCCACTGACATCTGTGCTTACTCAGAAATGCCCTCAAATGCAGCTGTTATGTGGCTACACACCCGTTGTCCAGGGTTTCTGTGTTTCCTTGCCAAGTCTTTAACCGTGTAACCAACCTAACCGGCAAAACAGGAATGTAACAAACGATCCTTGTGATATGAGTCACATTAACTATTTATATGGACAAGGTTGCTAAGGCATTATAGGAGCTGCGTGCCTGCATGCCCTGCTGGAACTTGTTTCACTGAATTTCTAGACATAGATAGAAATTGCATCCCACAACATACTCCTAAATATGCAGTTCTACATTTGGAATTACAACCAAAGTAAAGTAAGAAAGACTATCTTGGCTTTGGAGTGATTCTATCCATGCATCAAGAGTTGAAGAAAGAAGGTTGAGAAGGAGGAGGAGGAGGAGGAGGAGGAGATGGAGAGGAAATGAGGGTTGGAGTGGGGGAGGGGAAGAGGAAAGATAAAAAGTTTAATAGTTCAATGTACTTTTGCTTCTAAAAGAGCTATTTGTTTGCTTCTCTCCTGAGGTGAATTTTGCTTTTCAGTTCAACTTCTCAGAGAGTATACTCTTGTCTTTAACCACAAGAGGAACTAGTCAGTAAGGTCATTGTTGTCTTAACAAACTTCACCATGCTAGAAAATATTACACTGTGAACTTTCTAAGCCAACTCACTTGGTTGACAATGGTTTCAGATTGAGTCATATCTTAGGGATTGGCACAGTTTGCTCCTGGCATTGAATTAATGTACCACCATCTCAGAGTAAACTGCCTCACATTTGTTCACACTGCCAGATGCCAAATAACAAACGTAAGTTATGCTGATTTTCTTCAGGGAGCACCAGGGAGCTCTAGTCACAACTCAGCAATGTTTACAGGGCCTCTACTGAATATCATTCTGGGAACTTATAATATAAAAGAAGTGTCTTAATTAGGTTTCTGTTGTGGTGGTGAAACACAGTGATCAAAAAGCAAGTTGAGGAGGAAAGGGTTTCTTTGGCTTACACTTCCACATCACAGCTCGTCATCACCACAGGAAGTCAGGATAAGAACTCAAGCAGGGCAGGATTCTGGAGGCAGGAGCTGATGCAGTGGCCATGGAGGGTGCTGCTTACTGGCTTGCTCTCCAAGGCTTGCTCAGCCTGCTTTCTTATAGAACTCGGGATCACCGCCCAGGGATAGGATGGTCCCACCCACAATGGGCTGGGCCCTCTCCCATCAATCACTAATTAAGAAAATGCCTTACAGGTTTGCCTGCAGCCTAATCTTATAGAGTTATTTTCTTAATTGAGGTTTCCTCCTCTCACATAACTTTAGCTTGCATCAAGTTAACATAAAATTGTCCAGCAGCACTTAGGAGGCAGAGGCAGGTGGGTTTCTGAGTTCAAGATCAGCCTGGTCTACAGAGTGAGTTCAGGACAGCCAGGGATACTTACACAGAGAAACTCTGTCTGGAAAGACAAAGAACAAAACAAAATAAAAGAAAAAACTGTCTAGCACGGGGAGGACAGGATCCCTATTTTCAGTGTGGGCAAAGTCTAAATTTGTGTATAAGGAGGCTGACACACAGAGGTCATTGGAATGTACTCTGGTAAATGCAGTATTATTGAAACACTTAGAGTTAAATCCTAGGGACCACCATATAATTTTTAACAGAAAATCCACAGTCGATCAAACTGTGCTTATACCAGTCAACTCAAAACAAAACAAAACAGGATCATTCTATCTTTTTCCTGATGTTTCAGCTCTCTGTGACCCTGATATACTCTGGACCTCTGCAATGTAGAGAGCCCAGCAGCGGGGCAATCATATTAAGTCAAAGAGTGTTTATGTTTCCCTGGAGGAGTCTCACTAAAGATTTATAGTAAGCTAGATATTTTTAATAATGTGTTTCCCTCCTCCTTGTTGCTGTAGCAGCAGCCGCTGGCAACACTTTGCTATAAAGAGACAGATAGTAAACATTTTTAGACTTTGCCCATCGTACATTCTCTATGGCACGTACGCACCTCAGCGTTTTATCAGCTAACAGTGGCAGGCTCTACACAAGCCAGCACAGTGCATTTCAGTATAGTCTTACGTACAAAACCAGGGCTTTGGCAGATTTGCCCTCCTGATGTAATTTGCCAAGCCCCATTCTATAAGCAGTATCGTTTTGATCTTAATAAAGAGCTAACATTTACTAAAGGACGTGGCTTATGAAATAACCTTAAACTTGAAATTAGGATAGATACCTGTTTAGGGTCTGAGACCTGGTACCACATCACAACACTCCCATGATTCAGCTCACTACCTTGTTCTAGCCTCAATCTTTGCTGTAAAAAAATGAGGAAATTTGACAAAATGACTTCCATGTCTTTGCCAATTGGTGTTTTAGCTTCATTTCAGTTGCTGTGATAAACACCATGATCAAAAGCACTTTTGGAAGAAAATGGTTTACTTTATCCTACAAATTATAGTCCATCATCAAGGGAATCCAGGGAAGGAGCTCAAGGCAGGAGCTCGAAGCAGAACTCACAGAGGAATGCTGCTTACTGGCTTGCTTTCAGAGTTACATTCATCTATCTTATACTACTTGGACCATCTACTCAAAAGTGGCGTTGGCTAGAGGGGCTTGGCCTTCCCACATCAATTAACAGTCAAGAAAATACCACGCAGACATGCCTATAGGCCAATCTGGTGGAGGTGGTTTTCTCATTTGAGGTTCCTTCTTCCCACATGTGTCAAGTTGACAACCAAGATTAGCCATTACAGTTGATGTTCCCCACCACTATGGAAAGACATAAGGAACTAGATCTTACAACGTGAAATCCTGGGGGGGGAATGTATAAAGTCTGCATTAGTCCTTCCTATTTTGTATCCTGTTCTGAATCTGAATCTGTCAAGATGCTTCTGTATGAGAGAGAATGAATGGGGAGACCAGAAGTCAAGCATTATGGGCATGAGCCTTGGGGATTTAGTAGACTAGCTCTTTAAGAGTAAACAAAAAGAAGTGGCTTCCCCAGGAGGTGGGATGACTTCACCCTGATTTAGTGAAGGAAAGTGTCCAGACTTAGCTCCTTCATCACACGTCAGGATTTCTGCCTGTTCCAGGAGAGCAGGGAATCCCCACCTGTGCATAGAGGTTAAAGGAGGTGATCTGCTCAGGAGTAGAGAACAGGTAAAGGCACAGAAGCCAGAGAGACCGTGGCGGCCAAATATAGAGTCCTACCAGGAGGAAATTGTTGAAAACTGTTCTGTCTTCAAGGCCTAGATTAATTCTTAGACTGTGTATTAGTCAGGGATTTTATTCTTGCACAAACATCATGGCCAAGAAACAAGTTGGGGAGGAAAGGGTTTATTCAGCTTACACTTCCATGTTGCTGTTCAACTCCAAAAGAAGTCAGGACTGGAACTCAAGCAGGTCAGGAAGCAGGAGCTGACCAAGAGGCCATGGAGAGATGTTTCTTACTGGCTTGCTTCCCTTGGCTTGCTCAGCCTGCTCTCTTAAAGAACCCAAGACTTTCAGCCCAGGGATAGCACCACCCACAAGGGGCCCTCCCACCTTGATCACTAATTGAGAAAATGCCCCACAGCTGGATCTCATGGAGGCACCTCCCCAACTGAAGCTCCTTTCTCTGTGATAACTCCAGCCTGGGTCAAGCTGACACACAAAGCCAGCCAGTACAGACTACAGTTGAGATTTCAATGTTTGTTGAAGGACTGTGTGCAAAAAACGTCCAAGTAGAAGAAGGTGTCTGCTGCTGTTGGCCTTACCTCAGAATCTAGAGCTAGAAGAGTAGAAAGAAGCCAGAGAAAAGGCCATGATGGGGGTAGTCGGAGCTTCTAGGTACCTCTGTGTGGCTCTAGAGAAGCCGAAGTATGGCCTTCCAGCCTATCCTGGAGCTACAAGTTTACTTCTTCACATGCAGTTAGTTACCCCAGAGCACAGGGACACCATGTCATTGTATAAAACCTGATTGATTGGCCCTAAGAGTTGCATGTGCCTGCCCTGTTCTGCCCAGAAGGTTTCTGGCAGGTACACTGTGAGTCTAAACTTAGGAGCTTACAGTCTTCACCCATGCTGTGTTGGACAGTTTGAACTGTACGTATGTTTCTTAGGTATAATGTATATTAGGTAACCATTGAAATAGCACATGGACATTTCATAAATGTTATATAAGACAAGTGTGCACTGAAAAAAATCAGAGATGATGATATATCTATAGTCAAATATGTAAAGTAATGACATCTAGAGTCAAGTATGACAAAAATGGAAATCAGTATGGAAAAAGATGAAGTCCACACCATTCAAATTCAGTTTTGCTATCACTACATAAAAAGGCTGATTTTTTTGGTTACCTTTTTATTTTTTAAAATCTTTCTTTTGCCTATAACAGGATCAATTTCTACATGATAAAATTCCATCACTGGGCAAGGCTCAGATGATCCCATTTCATTTAAAAAAAAAATACAGTTATGGAGGCCAGGTGAGATAGTACATGCCTTCAATCTCAGTGTGTAGAGGCAGAAGTAGGTGGATCTCTGTGAGTTTGGAATTTGAGATCTATATAGTGAGTACCAGCCCAGGCAGGGCTACATAGTGAGTTAGAATTATAGGCTCTAGAAAGAAAGCTTAGTCAGTAACATATCAATTGAGTTCAGTCCCCAGAAATGACACTTGTTATAAGGTCCAAGCCTGTTAGCTCACACTTAATAATCCTCGCACTGGGAAGGCAGAGACAGGTGGGATCCTTGCAGCTCACTGGTCACTCACCATAGGCTGTTTGGTGAACTCAGGACCAGTGAGAGAGCCTGTCTCACAAAGTTGGGTGTCACCTGAAGATTTGGCCTCTGACCTCTGCATCTCTCTCTCTCCCTCTCCCTCTCTCTCTCTCTCTCTCTCTCTCTCTCTCTCTCTCTCTCTCTCTCACACACACACACACACACACACACACACAAACACACACACACACACTGCAATAATGCCCAGATAATAAATCTGGAAAGAGATAAGTCTTTGGCAGCTTCCCACCCTCATCTTTGAATCTGTATGTGTGTACTTTTTATCCAAGGGCTTATGTATTTTTTTTTTAATTTTTCATTTTAAATTTAGCATATCAAGTTGCCTTGCATTTCTCTTTAATACAGTGCGAATGTGCAAGGGCGTACACACACACACATGCTCACACACATGCTCACACACACTCACACACCTTAGACATTGCTGGCCACTTGTCATTCCCCAAACCCAGCACAGCTTTCCGTTCCACTTCATTCTGTCTCTGAAGCTCTTACGAGTAAAGTGGAATTTACAGCGTGGTCTGTGCACTAGAGTTCCAGCCTGTCCAGGGACCTTCCTTAGCAAGTTTTGTGTACCTTCCTTTTCCTCGTCTGTAATTTTCCATGGTGATTTTTTAAATTTACACTTTTCATTTGCACCCACTCGCTCCATTTTTTTGTCTCTCAGCTCTCTAGGGAGCTTCCCTTAATTCAGAAAATTTCCAAAAGTCCCTACAGTTTTCATGTCCCTTGGGTGGATGTAGCTGCTCTCCTCTGTAAGGAGGAAATACTCCCGTGACACTCCCTTCCCTGTGGCCTTGCTTTGGACATGTAAAATATTCATATATGTGTGTGTTTGTATATGGTGAGTATCTTGATTCTTGTTTGCATTATCTCATGGGTAGTTGAAGTTTTGGATATGTGTTATATAAATGCCTAGTTCATTATTTTGGGTCAATACTGAGATCAGAATTTTTTTTTCTTTACTTTTGTTTAGATAGCCTTGGTAGTAGACTGTCCCTGTAATGAGCATCCTCTACAATGTTAAACACAGGAGAAGATATGCCCAATACCTAGACAAAGTAAAAGCTCATTATTCTCTATGTGGATCTTTTTACAGGTTGGATTACAGTGGGCCTTCCAGAGAGTTTTTCTTCCTGGTGTCCCGAGAGCTCTTTAACCCCTATTACGGCTTATTTGAATATTCAGCCAATGACACATATACAGTACAAATAAGTCCCATGTCTGCCTTTGTAGACAATCATCATGAATGGTAAGGCGTTTGTTTCTGTAATAGTTGTTTTCATTTAATTTTCTGTGATTCTAACTACCCCTCCCTCCAAAAGAAGCCACATTTCTTTTTAACATTTTTTCCCCTCCTGGATAAAAATCACATTATCAGTTTTATACCTCATTTGGCATTTATTTTGCTTGTCAAACCTAATTATATAGACGGTCCCTCAACTGATAATTGATTACATTGCATAAGATCAATGTTAAATGAGTTGAGTAGAATTCAGAAGCTTTATCCCATTGACAAAACTGTTATGGATGATTACTTTCTTAGCAGGACCCCCAGGCCCTCTGGCAGAGCTCAAGCAGCTTCTCTAACTGCCTGGGGAAATGGCTGGCCCTGGGGGAGGGGAGGTGGAGCATCTGGAGCCCTGGCTGAGGGCTGTTCATAGTCTTTTGGGGTGGCAGAGGGGAGTCTAGTGGGGGCGTAGTAGTGGCCAGGAGAACTAGAGATCAATTGTGTGAACGGGAAGTCAGGGCAGCGCTCACTCACCCTCTCACATCAGCACATTTAAACCACTTCAAGTTTGGAAGCTAAACTTGCTTTTTTCTTAATGTATCACCCCAAACCAAGGGAAACAAAATGAACATTCCCATCTGGAGGTATTTATTTTGAAAAATTCCAAATGACTCTCTTTCTAATCCCTGCATTTGTAGACTTTAAATATTTACATAAGCCCAATTGATTGATTCCTGTTCATTTTCAGTGATACTAACAAAGAAAGAACAGAAATGGAGGAAGGTTCTTTGGGTCATGAGGTCATTGACAGTGAAAAGCATTAGTTTTCAGGAATTACTCTTCAAATTAACTTCTTGTTTAGTTACAAATTCGGAGGCCTGCTAACTCTGGCTGTTACAGCTGTGCTAATATAAGTGGAAGTAAAGAGGGTCAAAAGTTGCTGGCCACTGACCTCACAAAGCCTGCCCCAAACTAAAATTACAGACCCACAGTACTGTCGATGGCATCAGACTTAGAAGGGCTGGCCCCAGATACTTGTGGAGAAAGCATTTGTGTGCCTCAGGCAGAAAACCCAATTCTAACAGATCCAAGTGGTAAAGTTTCCAAGTTGATTCAGAATAGCATTTCACTTTGAAATTTTTGAGAACAGAATGTTTCATGAGGAAAGCCCCACCACACACACATGTGTATATGTATACTTTGTAAATGATGGTATTTACCATCAGGAATGAGGCTGGAGAGAGAACAGAGAACATTTTCAATCTGAATAAGGGCTTTTTCTCGAAAGAGAATTACCCCTACTTTGCGTTAGAGAAATCAACTAATATTCATGCACAGAAACCAAGGACACTTTCCCAACCTTCCTACTCTTTATGTCTTGGGATGGTTGTGGGGAAATTTCACTAAAAGGTAATGGGGAACTCATACTATCGTATGTGGGGGGATACAGAGTGACATTACTGACTTGGAGTAATGGTAAGGTGTCCCTAAATGTGAGAGGAACAGATTTCCTCCACAAATAAATCTAAACATTGGCTAATGGAGACATATACTACAGTGCCTAAGAATTTGAAACTCACTGGAGGGTAGACACAGGCCTCAAGACACTGTTCAGTGCTGTTCACCCACCTCGAGTTTCTCCCTCACAGGTTCCGATTCAGTGGGAGGATCCTCGGTCTTGCACTAATACACCAGTACTTGTTGGACGCCTTCTTCACGCGACCCTTCTATAAGGCTCTTCTCAGAATGTAAGAGTATTTCTGTGCTTGTATAGTCAACATGTCAAACTCAAAAAAATGCTTTACTGAAGAAGTTTATCAAGGTCTCCATTTATCTGCACACTATCCCAAATCAGTTGTTGAGTAAATAGTGGTTTAAATTTCAAAAAGGAATACAATTTCAAATATAGCTGTTATGCTTCTGGCTTACCTGTAGGCCCTAGTTCTGTCCCTCCCTGAATAGTTTATTCTCATCTGTGACAACACATGCTTCTTTAAAACAACTCTACTTCAAACACGGCCCTTAGATTCTTGTGGTATCTGTGCTGGTTATTAATAGAGTAGTTGTGGGTTAGTCGTGGTGACTCACAGCCTGCACTCCTTTATGAAGTGCACATTGTATTTTACTTCATGCACTTCCAACAGCTCGCTCTTGGTCACAAGTTCATTTTCTTTTCTTTCATTTCCATTTTATTTTTGGTTTCGTTGGTGGAGGTAGACAGTGCCCTGCTTTTCTTGAGACCTTTCTATCTCTGTAGAGCTAGATATATCTCTATATCTTCTATATAATAGCACTGTATGGGCACAGATGAAAAATTCGCATCCACAGAACTTTTTCTTTGTTTCTACCACACCGAATGATGACAGTTACTGTACAATGTAAAGCAAAACCACCCTGTTCGTTAGTCAGTATGTAGTCATTTACAAGACAGTTGTTGGGGGATGGGTAGACATGTAGACTTAAACTTGCAAAGTTGTAAAGTACTGAGTCATGGCTGGGAGCTGCCTGGCACATCCTCCCATCAAGCCCATGGACCTGTGTTCCCTAAAGTGGAAGTCCTGACCTCAAATGAAAGCCAACAGAATGTTTCCCATGAGGCTTCAGTGTGCTCAGTAGGAAAGCTTTCCTTCTGGGCAGGCAGCAAGGACCATTTCCTGCTTCCCCTCCCACCCCCCACCCCCAACCCCGTTCTTCTGGGCCCCCTCTCACCTTTGCAGTTCATTCATTATCTTCTTCTCATAGTTTCATTAGGTTCTGTGAGAGGAGTACCCAGAGTTCATGTTTACTGTAAGTCACACCCCTCCCCTAGTTAGTCTGCATTCTCTCTTTCTCCATTTGGGAGATGTGGATGAATGCTTTTCAGCCTTATCTTAGATTGTATTGCTGCTTCTGATATTAATATTCAACTCTGGGATAGCAGAGACAATCAGAAACTAAGGGTTTCCCTGGGTCTTTCCTGCGCTGACACACGTGATTCTGTGCTCCCCCTTGTTCATCTTCTTGCTCCTCTGTGGGCCTTCCCTTGGATTTGCCCTTAACCTTGGGATTCAGAAGCTTTCGATCTAGACTGTTGTAGTTGCCAAATTATCTCTTCTCTAATCAACCCAATGTTCTGAGTTCCTGACTGAAAGATACATACATGTAGCCTTATATTTTAATATGTCTTAAACAACTCAGTGCCTGGGCCACTTCCAAACCTGCATGTGGCTAGCACACCCCCTTCAATATTCCTGAATTATTACTTACTAAAATCTATATTCCATCTTTGTTGCCCTAGACCCAGTCAGGGACCCTGTAGGGCTGCTCTTCTTCGGCTCTTATGGCTGTCTCTCTGTCTTGCACTTCTCAGGCCTGGTCACTATTCCTTTCCCAGCATGGTAGTTTTCTCCTTTCTCCTCCCCTGCCCCTTTCCTGGAGTCCTAAAAGTCCCGCCCTTGTCTCCCTGCCCAGCCATTGGCCGCCAGAAACTTTATTTACCAACCAAACCCAACTGGGGACAGGGACCATGAACATCTTTTGTGCAGATTCTCATGCAATTTTGGGGGACCTGGTTAACAGAGTATAAGTAGCATTAGACCTAGCCCACAACATTTCCCCCTTTTCATCCATTAAAAAGTCCTTTTCTCTCTGGTATGTATTGAACATAGTTATAATAGTTACATAAACTATAAGATATGATATATACTAATAAATCCAGTCGATCAATTTTGTCAATTTAGGTACATTAACATCTATCTTAACTTGAAGAGTTTATAATTTTAGATTGGAATGTTTTGATTTTAACTTGCTTTACCATCTAAAAACAATTCTATTAAATCTAGATCATCTTTTTAAATATTAAACAACTTAAGTTTGATTATAAAACTATAACTAGAGGGCTAGAGAGATGGCTCAGTGGTTAAGAGCACTGACTGCCCTTCCAGAGGTCCTGAGTTCAATTCCCAGCAACCGCATGGTGGTTTACAACCATCTGTTAATGGGATCCAATGCCCTCTTCTGGTGTGTCTGAAGACAGCTACAGTATACTTATATAAATAAAATACATAAATCTTTTTTTTAAAAAAAAAAAGGCTAGTCTATAACACCATCAGAGATCTAAGAACAAATTAAATATTCCCTGAATATATAGGAATTATAATATATAGGAATCACAAAAACACAACTTGCAAAACTTAAGCAAGTTTGTAGAGACAGCTGGCTACCTGGACAGTCCCCTATTCTTCAAAACATTGAAGCATTTGTCTTTAGCCTTCTGGCCCAGAACCATCTGACAGACCTTACATGAAGCAGGAATTATGAAAGATTAGCTTACTCTGTCTTGGCAGAGCTAAGCTATTGACTATGTCACATTTTATGTCCATTCCTGGGCAGTATATTTTTGTCTATAGATGAAATAGAGCAATTTTTGTCCAGTTGGCTACCTTACCACAAATGGAGCAACTCTATATATAGAGGTTATGATGTTTAATATCTTCTTTGAACTGCGAAGGGGATACTGTCAGGACTAGACATATCTCCTAGTCAAAAAAATTATTAATAATGAATTTAAATGTCATATTTAATGAATTTAAATGTGGATTTTTGACATTTTTGAAGACTATATATATAGTATATCTGAACTGTTAAACCTTTACTACTCTTAGCTATTTTTCTTTCTTTTTTTTCTTTTTGGTTTTTCGAGACAGGGTTTCTCTGTGTAGCCCTGGCTGTCTTGGAACTCACTCTATAGACCAGGCTGGCCTCGAACTCAGAAATCCACCTGCCTCTGCCTCCCAAGTGCTGGGATCAAAGGTGTGCGCCACTACCACCTGGCTAGCTATTTCTATTTAGATACTATTGAAAACACTTATTATAACTAGATCAGAACCTAATATAACCATGAGTTTACTATCTGGTCCTTACCTTGTATTTCTTAAACAGTTTGTGATAGTAGCTATTAGAAGGACTGAGTCTTAAATGAGTTGCATAGGCACAATAAGAGTATCTGAGAGTAACAATATTAATTTTTAATTTTGTATCGATATATAAAGATTTATATGAAGACCTTAAATTTGTATCAATGTATAAATTCTGTACCAGTATAAGAAATTATAATTTTAACTTTGTATTAGTTATAAAGATGTCTGTCAATGTAAGATTATGGCTATTTAATGTTTTGTTTAAGAATAAATTTAGCAATCTATCTCATAAATCTAATTTTTCTATAATATTACTCTATTCCTCCTTTCCCCGTTCAACCCCTTCCTTTTACCTAGGAAAGAAAGGATAGAGAACCTCTTCCTATAGAGAAAGACAGAAATCATTAAGTCTGTTTAGTTTCCTCCCTGTTCAAAATTATAACCATTTCCAAATTATCTCTTAAAATGACAACCTATCTATAATTTATAAAATAACCATAACCAGATACTCAAGCCCAAGCAATAGGGATGGCTTTTCTCTATGGCTTCTTCCTGCTGGATAGTGGTGATGTGTGAGTATATCTATGTGTATATGTGTGTGTGTATGAATGTTTATAGACACATATATATTACATATATATGTATATATATATATAAATTTATATAAAAATTTATATATACATATAAATTTTTTACAGGTGTGGGGAAGGAGAGGAAAACTGGAAATTTTGGTTAGACTTAAGAAAGCTAGCTTTAGCATCTGTTATCCAGTCTCTGCATTCTTAGAAGGCTCAGGGCTTGACTGAAGTTTTAACTGGAGCCATCTGAAAGTCTGGATGAACTGAGGTCATGAGGAATCACCAGCTATTCCTGAAGCTGTTCTGGGAGCAAGTCTCTAGAAACAACTTTAAGAGGCAGGGAGCTGGAACAATAGGTCGTTTTGGTGTCCCCGAGAATGAATTTCACCGGAGGTGCACATTCTGCAATATATGAATCTGTCCTATTTGATCTCCAATTTTTCTTTTCTGTCTTTAGCCAATATCTTCAGGGGATCTTCTCCTATCCTATCTGATCCATATCACTTTGGAAGGGGTCCAAGTACTTTCTTCTTTCCTAGTAACACAAATATAAAGCCTCTCTCCCAAAATAGCATGTCCTCGGTCTAGCAACCCAATACCATCAAAGATATAGAATGATTTGAATTAGCAGCCTCCTTTCTCTTTAGGCCTGCTCTATTTTGACCTCTCTCACAGAGGATTTTTAATACCATAACCACCAAACATATAACCACCCACACTTTGATAAATAAAACAATTTAAAGCAATTAAAGCAATCTAAACAACTATTATTATCCATTGAGACAGTGCTCCTTCCTTATCCCCTGCCTTGTTCTTATCCGAGATCAAGACCTAAATTTCTACTTTCTGTCTGAGATAAGGTTTTTCTCCCACCCCCTTCCCTGACCATAGTCATACCCAGAAATTATCTTGTTGGTAGGTCTAGATCCTGTCAGTTGACCATATTAACCATCACAATATTCTTTCCTGTCTCTGTTCCCATTGAAACAGAGGGTCCTCGTTGAAATCATGTGACCTCAGATCTTTTCAGTTCCTTTCACTAAAAGATATTGATGAACTCAGGCATCATGGTGCCTATCAGAGTTGGCCTGTGACATGAATTCATTTGCTGTCCCTACTTTAGATTATCTTCCTTTATACTCCTTTCCAATATAACTCTTCACTAATTTCTGTGTTCCTGCCTCTGTACTCTAGCCTTTCCCTCACTAGGACATTTACTTTGGCCACATTGCTGAAGTGTTCTGTTAATTGATTTTTCATCCTATTTTAGATCATCTTTTTAGTATCTTCTAGAAAAACTCTTTATAACTCATCACCCATATCTGATTACATCATTCCTTGTCTTGAACCTGAGTCACTGAGATTCTTAAGAGTGGCATTCACAACTCACTCACAACTACTTTTCTGTCCTCATCCTTAGACTGTTAAGAGTGTCTTATGTTCAGTACTCCAGGACTCTCTCCATGTGCTTGGAGGATTTTGCACTCTGTGCCTCTAGATTTGTTTTTATTGTTATCTCGTCTTTTCTCTCTTCTCTCCCTTTCCTCTAACCCATTCCATTTCTATCTCTAGATATCATCATCCTGAAATATTTAATACAGGCATTGTCTCATCTATAACATGTCTCCCTGAATGTCCAAGTCAAAGCGAATGTCCCTCTCGCTCACTTCCTCTGATAGCTCTTGGTATTCACCTTTTCTCCCTTTTTCCTTTTGAGGCAGAGTTTTACTCTACATCCCAGATTGGGCTCAAACTTATAGTCCTTACCCACACCTCCCAGGTGTTGGAAGATGGCACGGGTAACCATGTCCAGTCTTATCAATCATTGGTTGACAGTAACATGTATTTTAAGTTGTGCATGTATTTTAGTACTCTCTACTTTGTACAGCCACCTGTACTTTATATTAACTTATTCACAGTATGCCTGTCTCCCCAAGACCACTTCCCTTCAAGAGCAGCAAGTTCATCAAGTAGTTATTAATATGCATGGTGCACATTTGGTGCTTAATAAATATTTAATATGCATGGTGCACATTTGATGCCAAATAAGTAAATAAATAAATAAACATGACAACCCCTAAAATAGAGCTAAAGGGCAGGGAATTTTAACACAACTGTAGCAAATCAATTACTACCACCTTACACGAAGGCATATAATAGTAACTCTTAAATCTTGTCACTGCAGAGAAAAAAAGAAACAGTAGTGGAGTGAGGTGTAGGAAACTTTGTGATTATGCAAGAGTCCTGTTTTTATAATGGTAGAATAAGAACCATGAGCTACTTTTTAGAAAAGTATCTAGTCTTTTTAGAAAATACAAGTGAAAAACATAGTTAATGCACAATAGAGAAGTCAATAAAGAGTTTCAAATTAGGAGAACAATAATTTTTGATAGGTAATCATAGCAAAAGAGATTACAGGTGCAAGTTGTCAACCTGGTCCAGTTCTAGAACTAGCAGGGTTGTAGATGACCATGTAGATGACAGCCATTCTTTGTACATTTGGTTCTATTTTTGAGAGAAAAGATAGGTAAATGCTTGCTAAGACAGCCTATGTATCCCAGATTGAAGACCACATACCACGTCTCTGACTTCTTTCAGTAGTGTGATTGCTGGGCTCACCAGCATCCCAACTACCGCAGCCTATTGAATGGGTCTTGCTCTTGTCACAAAGCTGCAAAGTCACAAAGTCTCCTTCCTTGTGATTCTGGGGTTTGCTAATAATAAGGCCTATGCATTTGCTTCTCTTTGTCATCTCAGTCTGTGTGACCTGAGTGATCTGGAATACCTTGATGAGGAGTTCCACCAGAGCCTTCAGTGGATGAAAGACAATGACATCCATGACATCCTAGATCTCACGTTCACTGTGAATGAAGAAGTTTTTGGGCAGGTCTGTTACATGCTAACTGAAGGCATCATGATTATTATTGGCTAGGGAAAAGTTAATTCCATGACTAAAATCACATGTTAATATTTCTGTCTTATTGGATGACTTAACTAAATTGTAGTAAGCTTGAGTACAAAGATTATTGTAATGCCAACTACAGATTAAGAAGTCCTCATTTATAGATTATAAGAAACATTTATATGCCGTAAACAATCTTTTTATTTCCAACTCAAATTCTCATACAAGATGTGAGAATCTTTAGAGATATGTAGAGATATGAGAATGTATCTTATATAGGATACATTTGAATGTTATCCATGGGTTAAATATTAAATTATTTAATTTTAATTAATATAAAATTAAGACCTGTTTAGATTTTAAAACTGTAATTGATGTTTTGGAACAGAGAGACTGTGAATAATATTTTGGAGAATGCTTGAAAGCAGAGAATAGACTTGTTTTCCTTGAAATTTGATGGAAGGGAAGACTATGAAATCTGTCAGGAGTCCTGTCTCAGTCAGTTCTTACTAGGCATTGGTACTTGTGTGGGTTGCCTGTATTTCATGTGCTTTTAAAAATGAGCTCTCAATTTAAGATTTACTGGGGTGTCTTTCTGTATTCCTTAAGTACATCTTTCTGGCTCTGTAGGCATAGTTGATCTTTAGATCTGTCCTGTGGAACCCTTCGTGGGGTCACCTAATACCTTTACAGGGCTTACCAAAGACCATCAGAAAACACAGATATTTACATTATACTTCATAGCAGTAGCAAAGTTACAGTTATAAACAACAGAAGTAATTTTATAGTTATGGGTCACCACAACAGGAGGAACTGTGTTAAGGGGTGGGAGCATTAGGAAGGTTGAGAACCACTGCCTTAGAGGCTTACCCAAGGTGGGGGAGGGCCATGCACCCGATCCCGACTTGTTTTCTGATGCATTCTTTTGCCTTTTAATGACAGATTACTGAACGAGAGCTAAAACCAGGGGGAGCCAATATTCCAGTCACAGAGAAGAACAAGAAGGAGTACATTGAGAGAATGGTGAAGTGGAGGATCGAGAGGGGCGTGGTGCAGCAGACAGAGAGCTTAGTTCGCGGTTTCTATGAGGTAAACAGCAGTTTACCACAGCCGGGCTGCCTGTCCATTCTACCATTCTACCATGCTTCATGCATAGACAATTTCTCTCTTCTCTCTTGCTATGTTTACTGTTGTTCTTTTAATATATAAAAATTCAGATATATTCCTGTATATCCCCAAAGTACATACTTGAAAGTTTATTGTGCATGTTATATCACCACTGTGATGATTTTATGCTGATTTTAGGTGTACCATTTTAATGCTTTAATGACTACTGATAACATGAAAGTTATAATTCTTACTCATGCTTAGGTATGCAAAATTAAATCTTATGCTTGATATATGCAGTGATTGTGTGGGGGGCCAGAATTTATCACATGTATTCCATGCGACTCTCTAGATCTTTTTCAAAAGCAGAACAACAAACAACTACATTAATCAGTTGTCAAATATGAAGCAAAAATCCTCTGATTCTAGTACTAATCAGACCCTGCCTTGCTTAGCATCTGAGACCAGAGGAGACCTATCCAGTAGGATATGGTGATCAACCAAAACAAAAATTCTACTGAGGCTAATCTTACAAACTTTCAACTAGAAACACTTCCATCTGTAGAAAGTCTGAGAAGCTCTCACATACCAGTGGAGGATATAACCACAGTACTCTTGAAATTCCCTATGCCCTGTGTTTTTTACAAGGCTTCCTTTGGGCTGACCTTTCTCTAGGTTTCTAAGTCATGCTTGTACTTTTTCTATTCCACAGGTAGTAGATGCCAGGCTAGTATCTGTCTTTGATGCAAGAGAACTGGAACTGGTCATTGCTGGCACGGCTGAGATAGATCTCAATGACTGGAGAAACAACACTGAATATAGAGGCGGTAAGGTTTGGCTTATGAATGGCTGGACTTACATTCCAGGGAGCCTAGTTCAAGCACAGGTCTGAGCATAGAACACACAAAGGCGCTTGCATTAATCACTGGTCTGTCTGTTGCTGTTTTCCTTGAGACCGTGGGCAAGGTTAGTCCCTTCTGTACCTAGTGACTTCATTAGTCAAAAGGGGAAGGACTGTTCACACCCCACTTGAGGATGTCATAACTCCTAATTGCTGGTGAAGAAATGTGATCATAAGAACACCAATTAAGTATTGGATGACGTTGTTGGTGAGGCATGGGAGGCTTACTATCCAACTGGTCAGACCCCACCTATCCATCTACATTCAAAACCTCCAGACACTACACCCTTTGAGCTTCCTAACCTACAAGGGTTAGCTGCAGTTCCTTGGACTATCTATCAGTTATAACTCATGGTTAAAACACTAACAGGGAACAAGAGTGGGTTCTTAAAATCCAGCATGTCCATCTGCAAGGTCCTTCTAGACTGGACTATCGTGTCTGGCTGAGAATGGCTGTGAAATGATTTGGGTTGGGATTCTTTGGAAGTAGCTTTCTGTAGATCAGTACACAGTTTCAGTAATTTGGACCAACATGATTGGGATTGTCCCTTATTAACCAGGTGAAACCTAAGGACAGCCCAGAGTTAATAGTTTTGTCTAATAATTTTGAGTAAAGTATGTATTTTTCGGGATGAGTTGTAATGTTGGGGTTTTCTCTAAAGGTCTGTATTAAATTGAGATTTCCCTCATTTCTATTTCTGAAGTCAAACATTTTACCTGGCCGGACCCATGTAGCATCCAGATGTGATGCTGGTTATTCTAGAAAGCTTTGTTGGCTCAATTCGTTTTACTAGTTAAAATGCATTTTGCCTGATATCAGACTTCACTTTTGTGGTGACTCTTATTTCCTTATACCTCCCTCCCAGGAGATTCTCAGAGCAGTGCAGTCATCAAAGTAGTCATTTTTATACTCACACAGTCTAAGGTTTTTTAAAATCACTATATGTGAGCACATCAAGGGCCTGTCTTAGTGGTAAATCTTACCAAGTGAGATCCTTAGAAGAGACCAGATAAAGGACAAGACTCTTAGCTGCCATGTCTGCCTGGCACAGCTAGTTGGCACCATGTGAAAAGGCAGTTGTGCTGCCGCGTACCATCTGTTCATCCAGCAGCTGTCTGTGGATGAGACGATGGGAGAGTCATTCTTCTTTCAAATTAGGCTTGGCACAACCAGTAAGGGCAAAGCAGAAGAGGGCTGCCTCGTAAGGACAGGAACCTGTAGTGCCTCGAGCAGCTATGCACCAGTCTTTCACGCATTAACCAGGTCTTTCCCAGAGCCTGGACCGGGATGCTATGGGCAGCCTGCTGCTGCTGCTCCTTCGCTCAGGCTCTTTCCTCATCTCTGGTGAAATGGCAAACCCTAAAGTGAGATTTCTTGGTAAATTTCACAGCTGTGGGAGCATGAGGACACATTCAGATTAAAGTTACCCCTCCTCACCCTCATTTGGGGAGTACAGCACAGAATTAAATAAAGTAATTTTTGTAAAATATGACTATCAGTTGATTTGAATCACTAATTGCGCATGAATTCATGTCAGCCTACTTCTCTCTTAGAACTTTTATTTTATATATATATATATATATATATATATATATATATATATATATATGTGTGTGTGTGTGTGTGTGTGTGCAAGTATACTATAGATCTCTTAAAACACTCCAGGAGAGGTCATCAGATCTCATTACAGATGGTTGTGAGCCACCATGTGGTTGCTGGGATTTGAACTCAGGTCCTTCAGGAGAGCAGTCAGTGCTCTTAACTGCTGAGCCATCTCTCCAGCCCAGAACTTATATCTTTTACTGAGATAAAACCTGTTTTTAACCCAATTTTGTGAGATAATTCTTTTGACATTTCATTAAATTCTGCAAAAGTATGGGATAAAAGTAAAACTGTGATAATTAGGATTTATTAGTTGAAAAAGTTAAAGGTCTCTTTCCTGTTTAATTAACAGATATTATGAAAAATAAACTGTTTCTATTTATTTTAATTTTAATTCCTTCTGTAGTACTGAGGATTGAATCCAAGACCTTGTACTTGCTAGGCAAGTGCTTTGTCACTGGACTACATACCCACTCTCAGTAATTTGGTCTTATTATTAATTATGAGTAGTATTCACAGCTTTTAGAGAAGAACTTGGAAATGAAATAGGCAGCTTTAAAATTGTTTTCATTGTTTTTCTTTGTGTATATAAATTGTGTGATTAATACATCTCTCCATCAGGAAATCCTGAGAGGGTCAGTTTTCTTTGCCCCAAAGCTTAGTATAGTGTTTGGCATAATGGTATTTGGAACCACTGAGTGATTGTTTCTTAAAGAAATTGTTTCTTATTGAAATGATTGAAAGAGGTAAACATTTCTAGTCAGAACAATTGTATTTTTCAGAAACAATGGCGCTAAAGTAACTCATTTGTTGTTGTTCTCACTGCTAAATGAAAACAAAGACCTGTTGGTTTCATTTGTGTCGTCTTATTTATTAACTTTTGATACATGTATGATCATATTTGCAGTCCTGTTCCTTAATCTTAAATTATGAACAACATTTAAAGAATCCAAGATGCTGATTTGTATGTATGGTGGTAGTTTTTTGGCGTATATTTCTGAGTGGTTTAAGGTAGAAGGCTCCAAGTAACTTGAGCTTTTGTGCTTGGTTCATAGGGTACCATGACAATCACATTGTAATTCGGTGGTTCTGGGCTGCAGTAGAACGATTCAACAATGAACAGCGACTAAGGTTGTTACAGGTAAGATGCCATTAGGTCATCAGTCTTTAACACAATAATATATTGTTGGAAGGGTGTACACTTTTTAGTAATTGCTAGATATTCTTCATAAATACAAACTTGGTTTCTCTGGCTATGGCATTTCCATATCCTTTTGATGGTGTCCTTTGTGTACTGTACCACCAACCAAGTGAAAGCTTTTCCAGAGGCCTGTGGTGAAGTGCCAATGCAAGTCTGAGACCCCCTCCCCCCCCACCCCCTCCCACTCCGGGTTGACATATGCCCTCAGGACAGTCCTTGTAGTGGCAGCCTGTGGCCTTCTGCCGTCAGCATCCTTAGGCGGAAAAAGAGAGGCTGTTCAATACTGTGAGAAAGGACCCTGTTTGTTGATGTAGTCTTCTTCCTTCATTTGACATTCCAAGCTTTGTAGAGCAGCGACATTTCGGAGAAGTCACTGTGCTTTGTGGCATTGGTAAAAACTGTCCACTAAAGCATTAGATATGAGGAAGCCTCCTGGGCACTAAAGCAGAGCCTTACATTTAGACTCGGACTTCCTGCTTTTGGATTATGGATATGGAACTCAGATTTGCAGCCCACAACATTCCTAAAACGTATGCCAAATGGATAAGGGGATTCTATAAGTAGGTTTGGTTAGATTAATAGACTCATTTCGTTCATCCGCCATGGGAAGTGTGCCTGGTTTAACATCCGAGCAGGCCAGCCACTTGGAATGCTTTACACCCGTTTCCCTTTATAATTCACTGCTCTTCGCTGTGTGGCTGAACTACCCTCAGAATCTCTTTAGTTGTCCTATGTTGACAACACGTTGGCTTCTGAAATTCCCTACTTGTCCCTCTTTTGTTTTTTTGTGGTTTTTTTTGTTGTTGTTGTTGTTTTGTTTTTTGTTTTTCCTGAGACAGGGTTTCTCTGTGTAGCCCTGGCTGTCCTGGAACTCACTCTGTAGACCAGCTGGCCTTGAACTCAGAAATCCAGCCTGCCTCTGCCTCCCAAATGCTGGGATTAAAGGTGTGTGCCACCACCGCCCAGCGTCCCTCTTCCTCGGGAGTGTCTCACAGCAATAGTGATGGTCTTTCCTGGAGGAGGTCTCTGATTTCACCTTTCCCTTCTGTTTCCGTGGCTGACAGTTTGTTACAGGCACGTCTAGCATTCCCTATGAAGGATTTGCTTCTCTCCGAGGGAGTAATGGTCCAAGAAGATTCTGCGTGGAAAAATGGGGAAAAATCACCGCTCTTCCCAGGTAAAAGGAAGTACCCTTTAGTCCCAACACATGCAGGAAAACCTCAGCTTGATATATGTTTTATATTATTCTTATTTATATGAATGAATATATGTGTATATGGATCAATCACTGTTTTATGTGTAGACTGGAAAAGAGAAAAGTTTGAGAGGTGATATTCTCTCTAATCACCTTCTTTAATAAAGTGGGAAGAAACAAAGTATCCTGTTTGGTTGTATGTTAAATACATGCATCTGTATGTCAAAGTACAAAGCACAACAAGGGTAGGAGGCTCACTAGCTTTTGTTAGGCATCATCTGTCATCACCTGTGGCTTGACTCTAGAAGGCAATAGTAGTTAGGATGTCCATTGCCAAGGTGAAACATTATGACATTACCTATACTTTCAGTTTGGTTTGTTGGCTATACAAATGTTTTAGGTCATGTATATCAAGAGAAGTTTTTCTCTCTCCTTCAACTATGCCAGATAGTTTTGCTAGGTTGTATTGATTTAAGTTGTCCACCATGTGTTTCAGGACTTGGAATACAGTGCTTCTGGCTTTCGAAGTCTCTGTTTATAACACCAATAGACATGCAAACATGAACGGAGGCTACAACCCTAGACAAAGAACCACAGGCAACCAAGGCATGCTGGGACTGAGGAGTTGTCTCCCCCTAAGGCTGAGCACCTCACTTGGTCATCCAGTACGAAATGGTCAGCCATGAAAGTGAACATCCAAATAACATTGTATAGACTGAGCGAGTGGTAGGCATGGTTTTACAAACACATACATACACACAAAGAGAGAGAGACAGAGACAGAGACAGAGAACAAAAGAAAAAGGAAACAAAGATAAAAAGGCCATAAATTTGAAAGGGAACAAAGAAAGGTACATGGAGAGGTTTTTTTGGGGGGGGCGGAGTGCTAAGGGGGAAATGAAGTGATTATATTATAATCTCAAAAGAAAAGAAAACCTTGAAAATGAATTTAAAACAAAACAAAACAAACCACTGTGGCCAAAAAGCAAGTCGGGGAAGAAAGGATTCATTTCATCTTATAAACTGTCACCCAAAGGAATCCAGGGCAGGAACTCAAGTCAGGAATCGCTGGAGAGGCCATGGAAGGTGTTGCTAATGGGCTTACTCCCTGTCGCTTGTCCAGCAACCAATCCAGGTGTGCCCCCAACTACAGTGATCCGGGAACTCCCATATCAATCATCAATCACGAAAATGTACTATAGGCTTGACCACAGGCAACGTGTTCAGGGCCTTTCCTCAGCTGACTTCTGAGAGGACTCTAGCGTGTGTCGAGTTGACACACTTGAGCCGGCACAAGGCTCTGATGTTAAATCACTGTTGAAAAGGATTAGTGTATGATTGCTGTTGAACAGGATTCAGTCTGGTGGATGTGTTTCGTGCCTCTGTAGTGGTTAGTATCTGTTGTCATTCCATTTGGGTCCTCTCTGCACCAGACTCTCAACAATATCACACATTTTGTTGGGGTGGAAAACCATTGCTTTACTGTTGCTAACAATAAATACACAAAGCTGGCAGGTAGGGCTTGTGAAGAAAGGCATTAAATGGCAGCAACTGAGGGACTTGCCTGAGCACCTCACCTATGCACATCAGAGGTTATGAATAGTAATTCTACACCATCTTTAACAGTCTTACCAGGATATTTAATATAATAATTTTTACTTATGCTTGGAGAATGAGATTTTTTTCCCCTCCCATTAGTGCATATTTGTATCTTAAAAACAGATTTAGCCGGGCAGTGGTGGCCCACACCTTTAATCCCAGCACTTGGGAGGCAGAGGCAGGCGGATTTCTGAGTTTGAGGCCAGCCTGGTCTACAGAGTGAGTTCCAGAACAGCCAGGGCTACACAGAGAAACCCTGTCTCAAAAAAAAAAAAAAAAAAAAAAAAAAAAAAAAAAAAAAAAAACCAAAAAAAAAAACCAAAAAACAAAAAAAACCCCAATAGGTTTATACTAGCTTAATAAGGTTTTCCACTTTTTTGAGAAAGTTAGGAACCTAGGAGAAGCAGGAAAATTCAGATTAACTGTGTGTCACATTTCTATTGAATCCATTTTGGTGAAGCCACTAAAGTTTATGGAATTGACTGCAATAATGATAGGTATAGCTGCTGCTCACAATTAAAACACTGGAATCTTCCAGAACCCTGTTGGGTGGAGAAAGATAGTTCGTTACAACCCCTATCCTCTTCTGACTGGTGCTGAAGATTCCTAAAGACACTTTTTCACTGGCTTTGCGTTTGCCGCTGGCTGTCGCTGCAGTGTATGTCACCTCACCTGCAGTTAGGCAGCGCCATATTGAAACAAGCAGAAGTTTGGAAGTTAGAAATTCTGGATTTCAGATCCACTTTGTCACCATCAAACTTTGGGATCTCCAGGACTGCTGCTTTGTGAATTTCAGGGTTCAGTTAGTTGCCTTGTCTATAGACAGTTGGTGGGGTGGTACATAAGGTTTGGTTGAGTGAGTGGTAATACTATATATACAGTTGCTAAGGAGTCTCGAGCACGGTCTGCACTGGCATCTCTACTTCCCCTGGTAGTTCCAGAAAGTTCTCAGGCTGACTCATTGTAGATGGAGCTGTTCGTCAGAGTCATTGCAAGCACACCGTTGGGTAACAGCTATTGCCATTCTTCATCTCTTCCTGTACGGCGCCTGCTCCTACCCTTATCATAATGCAGCACAAATAAAGGTGTTATTATTCATCTCCATAGAACAGAAATAACAATGCCGGGCTCAGAGAGTATTTCTAACACCTGAATGAGATAATGTGTTGGAAAGTTCTTAGGGAGTGTATGCTTGCTTGTTTCCGTTTAAGCCTTTAATCCTTAAACTCTGTAACTTCTGTACTACTTGGATGAAGTCTGTCTGTCTGTTTCTCTCTCTTTCTCTCTCTCTCTCTCTCTTTCTCTCTTACACACACACACACACACACACACAGACACACATACACACACCTCATTTAGACAAAAATGTAAGAAAAATCACTTCAGGACATGGCAGTATAAGTTTTTTCAGAAGCAATGTTTTCACTGATAACCTAGTCATTGCCTTCTATGAGATTTAAAGTATCACTTGAGTGTAAAAAAGATCTATGAAGACAGTTCAGACCTAAAGACATTATTTTATATTACTGAGTCTAGTACTCCTAAGACCAAATCATACACACTAAAGCCACTCCCCCTCCCCACTCCACCCCACCCCCTGCTGTTTCCTGGTTTCACAGAGCTACGGGACTGGTAGGTCTCAAGCCAGTCAGCTCCAGTATATTCTTTTCCCTCTTAGAGATTCTGAGTCTATCATTTAAGTTGTGATACTGTACAAATACACAAGATAGGACTGACGTCCTCCTTACTAAAAATAAATATATATTTTTTGAAACTCCCCTCTCACAAGTATAGCATTCTCTTCCGATGAGAAGCTATAACCTGCAGAGTTGGAAGGGTGTGAAGGGTGACAGCTGTCACTGCAAGCCAGACTGATGACAGAGAGGCTCTTGGTCTTGGTCTTGGACAGATAATTCCATCTTTCAACCTTCCGAGCAAGCAAGTGTGACTCGTGCTCTTTGATTTCTTACTCTCATTCTGTAGTAGCCCTGGGCAGCTGTGATCAAATGTTTCTCAAGACATGTATTAAAGTATATATGGTAGTCTCTGAAGCCAGAACAAGTTGTATCCATGACTTTGCCCCCTTCTTCTGTAGTAATAAAGTAACCAGTGATGTAGCTGATAGAGACTTGAGACTTACTCAATGGTGTTTCCATGGAGACTAGCAGCCTCAACAGATCACTGCACTTCCTCCCTTTGTGGCTGCTGGTTGAGCTAGCTCCGCATTTGCATTTCTGTAGAAGACTTCCTACCCCCTGGAGCTCAGATGGGTTTTATGAGTAAAGAGTAAACTCACTTTATGGCATTT